>NC_056525.1:199271487-199318598 GCF_019175285.1 Sceloporus undulatus | reverse complement strand
ACGTGAAAGGGATCTGGGAGTCCAAGTAGACCACAAGTTGAACATGAGTCAACAGTGTGACGTGGCAGCTAAAAAGGCCAATGTGATTTTAGGCTGTATCAATAGAAGTATAGTGTCTAGATCAAGAGAAGTAATAGTGCCACTGTATTCTGCTCTGGTCAGGCCCCACCTGGAATATTGTGTCCAGTTCTGGGCACCACAATTTAAAAAAGACATTGAGAAACTGGAGCGTATCCAAAGGAGGGCGACTAAAATGGTGAAAGGTCTGGAAGCCATGCCCTATGAGGAACGACTCAGGGAGCTGGGGATGTTTAGCCTGGAGAAGAGAAGGTTAAGAGGTGATATGATAGCCCTGTTTAAATACTTGAAGGGATGTCATATTGAGGAGGGAGCTAACTTGTTTTCTGCTGCTCCAAAGACTAGGACCCAGAACAATGGATGCAAGCTGCAGGAAAAGAGATTCTGAAACCGCAAGATTTGGAGAAATTAATTATATAGGAATGATCACTCCATATCAAAAACTGTTAAAATACAAGGGTAGTTAAAATAGAACTTGAAGATGTCTTTGTCTAAAATAGATGAACAGATGGAAGATATAGGATGACTGATCCATAGTCTAATTTTGTCCAAAGACAACTGGAAACTATTTTGTGCTCTATGGACGATGTATTCTACAGTGATCTTTCCATACCTCAATTGTCATTATATATATGTAATATATGTTGGACCACAAATAAAGGGATGAAGTTCAGTGTTTCTGCCCAGGGATATAAAAGAAATTGGGAGGCTGTTGTTCCTTTACTGGGGAAATTCTAGAGACAAGGTCTACCCTGTCCGTGTTACCTTGCAAAGTAACAATAAACTTGTTCTTGTTTCAATCCTCACAACTCTTGCTTGGACACTGGGTATTTTTTGAACAAAAGGGAACATTTGCCTTTTTTCTAGGTGTTAACAATTCCACCTAAATAGGTAAGGATTGTTCGACAGTGGAACACACTCCCTCAGAGTGTGGTGGAGTCTCCCTCCTTAGAGGTCTTTAAGCAGAGGCCGGATGGCCATCTGCTGGGGATGCTTTGATTGTGAGTTCCTGCATGGCAGAATGGGGTTGGACTGGATGGCCCTTGCGGTCTCTTCCAGCTCTAAGATTCTGTTTCTGTGTGGCCATATGAGTTACCCTATGTCATGAAGTAGTCATCTTTTCATCATTAGATGGATTGGATGAACCACCACAAGATGGAGTTCTAAGCACAGCTTTGCTTCCAGGACAGCTGAACAAATGGGAAGGGAAGAGGGCCACTTTTGTGTGAGTCACAGAAATACTCACAGGCACACATCAGTTAACAAATCCCCAAACACCGAAAACATTTTTTACAAAGTCTTTTTACACTGCCAGGGCAGTTAAAGCGGTCTCAAACTGGGTTACTTCTGCAGAGTGTTTTGGACCACAGCGTCTCAGTGTGATCAGATAAGGACTGTGACCGAAGTGTACTTAATAGAGAGGAAACTGTAATGAGCCTGCAACTGTTACATGAATGTAACCCCACTAAAGTACCTAAGCTACTTTCTTACTGAACGTTATTTAATAAAGTTACTGTTTATTTATTGTAACAAATGTCTCTGAGTGTATTCTCTCCACTCTGAAGAAAGGCAAAGAAACAACCTAAGAGGAGTATACTTGGGCCCCTAGCCTTTATACACTTAAAAGTAAAGCTTTTCTCTTGTCATGAATGCCTAGTGGTAACTGGCTTCCAAAACACACTGCAGAAATAATCCTGTTTCAGACCGCTTTAACTGGCCTGGGTCAGTGCTGGGGAATCTTGGGAACTGTAGTTTATTGTGGCACCAGAGCTCTCTCTGACAGATTAGTCTCAAATGTCTCACCAAACTGCAGCTCCCAGGATTCCCTGGCATTGATTCCCAGGGCAGTTACCTTCTGCGGTGTGTGTTTTGGGAGGGGACCTCAGAGCACTGCCCCCTCGCGGCGGCGCTGTAATACCTGAAACACCATTACTGTCTTTGTTATAATGGCTGTCGACGCGCACTCTGAAATCACCGACGCGAGAGCACTCTCTACTCTTTTATATATTTATTATTGGATCTGCGGTTAAGATGCATCCACAACCGGAAGTGGGTCTCCGTCCTTTCCCTTCATGGGTCCGGGCGGGATCGAGGTCCCCTTGTCCGTGGGTTCCGCGTCTGCAGAGGCACCTGCTCTCAATACCGCCCTTCTGGGGGCGGTGGGAGTGGAAACAAAACCCAGGCTCTCCGGAGAAGGGGAGAACGCCGCCGCCGCCGCCGCCGTCCCAGCAGCTGCCCAGAGAGAGAGGCCAGGTGAGAAGGGGCGGGTCGGTCCTCCTTTCATCCCCCCCCCCCAAGGAGACAGAAGGAGGGAGGCAGCAGCTGCTACTGTGTGTATGTCTGTATACACACACACACACACACACACACACTGTATGTACACAGAGATATACACAAATGTATATGTATGTGTGTGTGTATATATATATATATGTTATATTATGTGTGTGTGTATATATACACACACACACACATCCATGTGTATGTGTATATATATATTTGTATATTTAGAGAGAGCGAGTCACACACATACAAACAAAACATACGTGTATATATGTATACTGTGTATATACACACAGGTATACACAAACTTATATGTGTGTGTATTATATATTATGTATATATTGTGTGTATGTGAATATATATATATATATATAGAGAGAGAGAGAGAGAGAAAGAGAGAGAGACCAGGATATATATACATACACACACACACACGTATATACATACATATGTATATGTATGTATATGTGTCATAGACACAAACACACACATATGTGTGTGTATACACACACACATACACATGCATCTCTCTCTCTCTCTCTCTCTCTATATATATATATATATATATACATATATACATATATACACATATACATATGTATGTACATATGTGGCTGTGTACATATCTATATACACATGCATATATGTGTGTGTGTTTATATATCTACATACACACATATGTATTTATAAATACATATATGGATGCATACATGGATGATACATTGGCTATTATATATATATATATACACACACATATATATATGTGTGTGTGTGTATATATATATATATAGGGGTGTGTGTGTATCTATATATGTATTTATACGGACATATATTCACATACATACATATACATACCTATACATATGTTGTTGTTTTATTGCATCTTCAAGTCATTTCCAATTTATTGCAACCCCAAGGAGTATCATGGGTTTTTTCCTGGCAAGATTTGTTCAGAAGGGGCATTGCCTTTGCTTTCTTCTGAGGCTGAGAATGTGTGACTTGCCCAAGGTCACGTGGTGGGTTTACATGGCTGAGCCGGGATGTGAATCCTGGTCTCCAGAGTCCTTGTCCAGTGCTAGCTCCAGACACACACACACCTTTGTTGTTATTGTGCCTTCTTCATGTCATTTCTGACATATGGCAACCCTAAGGCAAACCTATCATGGGGTTTTCTTGGCAAGTTTCTTCAGAGGGGGTTTGCCATTGCCATCTGAGGCTGAGAGAGTGTGGTTTGCCCGAGGATACCCAGTGGGGTTCCATGGCAGAATGAGGATTTGAACCCTGGCCTCCAGAGTCATAATCCAACATTCAAACCGCTATGCAACACTGGCTCTCATACACACACATGCACACATGTGTGTGTGTGTGTGTGTGTACATGTACGTGCATGTATGTGTGTGCATATAGCTTGTGAACACTCTGTCAAGTTCATCTGTGCTATTTTCTTGTAACCTTCCTTGCAGAGTAGTCAGTACTGTCCCCATGTTGTAGATTTGGGGCTGAGAAAGCATGGCTCTGCTCACCAAAGGCCAGCTAGGAAATTTACCGCTGTGGCTAGTTTATAATTCTTGGTTATCTCATTTGAATTGTAGCAGCTATGGACATTTCTGTCTTGCCAAAATGTCTAGCCTCTGTGGTGTTGTGTGATTTTGCAAACTTGTATGGAGAGAGAGGGGGAGTGAGGAGTATGCTGGGGTTTGAATTGAACAGAGTTATTGTCTACAAAAATCTATAGAGTTATTGTCTCTTTGTGTCATATTTACCTCTGCATGTGCCTTAAGGAAGAAATTTAGAAATCTACCTTTGAAAAGTATTTCAACTCTAAAAAACAAACAAACAAAAAAACATACCGTAGTCACCATCCTAACAAATTTATCTGTGTAAAAAGTATAAATATGTTCACTGAAGCATCTTAAAGAACTAGTTATGCATGGATCTTTGTCTGTCGCTTAGAGAAGTAAGTTTTCTGTTATAAAAATCCAGTATTAGGCTTCTGCTCCTCCAGAACAAGCAAACGATGCTGGGATACAGCACTGAAACAAGGACCTGGGGGAAATCTTTTCATAAATAGATCATGAGAACCAGTTTTCCACTGCTATTCAGTGATACATTGGATTATAATCTTTTATCATACCTTGTGCTTCATGCTTCTGCAATCACAGGGTAAACAGGTATGACAAGATCCTTAATTGCCTTTTGTCAAAACTTGATGCTGTGCATCACTTGCATTGATTTCAGTCCTTGCTGAAGTTGTTTGGCACTTTAAAGGATCCATTCCTATTCCCATTTGCCTGAACTCAGGTTCACTGGGGTTTACAAGTGTTCATTTCCAGAACTCTGGATTATCTCTTGGTAGACATGCATTGGATGGCATTAGTCTGTTTGGCCTTCTTTGTTGAAAGTGACTAAGCCAAGATGCCTGCTCTGAAGAGCTGTATTTGAGAGACTGGACAGTTAATGTTCTTTGAAGAAGCTGCTTCATGATGTTTTGTTTGTCTTTTATTTTAAACAGAATATGATAGGCCAAAATGAATCCTGCAATGCAGAACAGATACCCATGTCTTACTTAACATGCGTGCTTTACATACTGGAAGGATGGACTGGAGTGGAACACTTGGAGGAATACCTGAGTTATGTGGTCTACCTCACATGGCTCTTTACACCGCTGCTTATAGCTTTTTTGCTTCCAGCAGTCATTATTCTCCTCCTTTATGTCTCCATTGTCATTCTTCACATTTATAAGAGACGAATTGACCTGAAGGAGGCTTATTTGAGTGATTTCTGGGATGGTGCAAGACAAATGGTGGCAACGCTGTGGTATGTCCATGCAAGAATATGGAATGGTGAGTACTGTCTGAGACACTGTTCCTGTGTGTAGGCGATCTGAACTAAATTGTTCCCAGGTATAAAGGCACCCATTTGAAAGATCAATTGTTATCATGTTGATGTCATTTCCAGAATAATGTCCCCTTGCAATTTACAGTTTCAGAAGATGATATGCAGTAAATAGCATGGTGTTGTAATGACGAGACCTTATCAAAAAATCAGGAAATAGTCCACAAAGAATTTCTTAATAGGAACTGTACGTTTGTATCCTCTTTGTGTTTGACAGAAGTAGATTACAACATGACATACATTAAAGAAGCTTATAAAAATGTGTTTGTTGCTAGTTATTCATTCATTAATTTACTTTTAGACCAACTGTATACACTTTTATTAACTATAAGAGTGAAAATTCATGGGTGGGGAGAATCCTGGCATTAACAAAATAAAAAAGGTATACCATCACACAAAAAAATTAAAAGTATATAATGTGCATCATATTCAATTTATTTCCAAGACTGTGATTCAGGCTGGCTCGTAAATTAAAATAATTACAATATAATTAAAACTAGTGATGTATTCAAGTCTTTTACTCCAAGTCTCAAGTTAGGTCTCAAGTCCCTACCTTCAAATCTAAAGTCAAGTCTCAAGTCCTTCCAAGACACTTTCAAGTCAAGTCTCAAAGTGAGACTCAAGTTTATGAGCTACTTTTAACAGGAAAAAAAGGAGGAGGTGGTGGCGTGTGCTATGTGTGTTTCTGATGGAAGTGGAGATGGAAAGGAGGGATCCAGATTGTTGAAGTAGATCAGCGACACCAGGGGGACTGGGAGTTTGTGCAAAAATGTGTGATTATTTGGTTGGGGAAGAAGCAGGAGGGATATGAAAAAAACAGGAAAACTAAACTAGAGGTTTGGCTTGAGGTGGGGGTTAAAGACTACTCAGCAGCCTGTGAGAAACACTTCCTTTCCTCTGGGGAGTCTTGCCTTCGGCTTAGGATAAGCATTGGAGGATTCTTCTGTCTTAAGCCTGTTGCTAAATTTGTTTGCTATGTCCCCCCTGCCAAGAAACACTTACCACACTATAGGGGTGAGCCTTGCCTACTGCTTAGGAAAAGCTTTAGAGGATCCTTCCATCTGAAGCCTGTTTCTGAATTCATTTGCTGTGTTCCTTTCCAAGAAACACTTCCTGCACTCTTGGGGTCGAGTTTTGCCTGCTGCTAGGAAATGCTTTAGAAGATTCCTTGTTTTCCAAGACCAGCAAGTCAGTAGTTAAAAGTATGCATGTCTGACAGAGTAAAAGAGGAGGGAATTCCAGTGCCCTGGAAATCCAGAAACAAAATTAAGAGTAGAGTTAACTGGTAAAGATCATAAAAAGCTTGAGAAAAAGGTCTTCATTGGTGTCAAAAATATAATATAAATCAATTTGAAGTGAATTTGCCGTATCTTCTTATTTTTTCCAGTGTTACAGCTTTGTAATTTTTCTAGACTTTAATTTATGCTAACTTTGTGAACATTTTTAGAAGTTCACACAAAAATGTGTTCATTTGTTTTATATACGTCTACTAATACATACATAAGATTGCATGCAGCTTTTCCTAATATACATGTGTGTAACCAGTTTTCCTGATACACATTATTGAACATTCCCTTAATTAATTTGGGCATTTATTTTCCTCTCATATATACGTTTTTCTACACAGCTTGGGGGTTAGAACTTTTCAAAATTTGAGGAGGTGTGAATTTTAAAAGATGGTGATTTTTGATTTGGGTATTGGTTCAGAAGAGAGAAATTAGTTATGTTCACATTAAAATGCTAACTATACATGTTTTCAAACCTGAGGACAGCATTTCTCAAAGAGGGATATCAGTGGAGGAAAAAAATGTCATAATATATTTACTTGGCAGAGACATCCCCAGAAAGGTCTATGAAGAAGATCCTTGGGTAGATAAAACAGAAGAAGTTCACCTTCGATGAACAGGGCCTAAGTACACAATCTTAATAGTAAATGGTTTTAGCCTTTAAAAATTAAAGCCAGCACTTTGAATTGATCTGGAAACAGACTAGTTGGCCTATAGCAGTATTAGCGTGAAGTATTCAGAGTAGCCAGTACCATTTAGTAATCTTGCTGCTGTCTTTTGGACTATCAGAATTTTTTAGATTATTTTAAGAGGGAGACATTCATCTAAGAACATTGCATACCCTCAGAACAAGAAACTTATTTGAGTTTCAGTGGCTGTAACAAAGCCATCTCTCTCTGGTTATGGTTACATATTGGCTTAAACTGATAAACTGTGGTTTGTGCCACTAAGCTACTTGTACTTCCAGTGACCTTGATGGATGTAGGATAGCATGAGGAATTTCCTTTAGCCCAAGGGCCAAATTCCAGTTTGAGAAGGGAAGGGAACCATGTTTTAGCAGCAGCAGAGCTTATGGCAGTGCAGGATAAAACTAAGAAGGTAAGACCAATGCAATTGTTACCTATTTGAACATTTCCCTTAAGGCATATAAAACAGTTCAATTTTATGGTTGTTTACATTCAGATATAAAAGCTCCCTTGGCTGCAAACAAGAACTCATCTCAATGAACCAGTTTTTTTGGACTTTAAATGATCTACTATCTCTGTTTATAGATAACAGAGAGACAGATGGGGAAACCATTTGTGGTGGAGATTCTCTATTTCTGATCTAGAACTCCCGGATTGCGAATCTGATTCTTTAGGCCCTAAATGTTTAGTAGTATGCAGACTTACCAGAACAAATGGAAAGCCAATCAACTGAGTAGACAAATCAGATACTGTGGGGGTGGAGAATTGGATTGGCCTACAAGACTGGATTGAATCCAGGTATCTCCACCTTGAGGTTGGGGGCAGAGGTAATCTTTCAGATTGTGTGTGTGTGTGTGTGTGTGTGTGTGTGTGTGTATAGAGAGAGAGAGATCACTGTTCATGGTGCTTTATTAGAAAAAGAACAAGAAAAAAGTTCCCAGCCCTTCAGGCTTACAATCTAAAAAAGATACAACATACAAGGAAAGGAGATGGCAGTGTGCAAGGGGATTATGTCCAACAGATAATGCTTCTTCTTTCTTTGAGGCCAAGCCAGTTGCAGTTAGGATGGAGGGCCTTTCATCTGCTTCTGGGCATAGGCATTGTGGAACTATGCCTGCTTCTTGTATGGTTCCATTTTACAGAAGACATACTCAGAGACAAGTAACTTGGGCAAGGAAGTTAATACAAGTTATTGGGGGGGGGGTGTCTTAGTACCCGACATGTGCAAATGGTGAACCACATAGTTGTCTCCAGAAAGCACCACAAAATGCCTATTTCATGAGACAATAATCAGTAATGTTCAGAAAAAACACACAGAGAGGAATATGCCCACAACCCTGGCAGAATAGACCTCTTCACATGCACATATACACATTCTTCAGAAATAAGGCCAGATTACTGCAAACAATAACCAGTGAAATACACATACCATAGGAAATGTTCTGGAACCACAGGAAAACCACATGTTTTGGAAAAACTACAAAAAGGAGACAGCAGGCAGTACAAAACTACAACTACAAAATGAGACAGCAGGCAGTAGGTGCTCTCCAGTATTATTTTTAAGAATGTCTCTGGGGAATATGTAGAGTCCTGAAGACTTATTGGAAAGAAAGATAGAAACTTTTCTTTGCAGCATACCAGTATGTGTGCTCCTCTCGCCTTCCCCTACATATTTGTGGTTTTCCCACTTTCATGGGGGTCTGGCACCCCTAAACCCCACAAATGTGGAGGGCAGACTGTAATGACATAATCAAATTTATTTGCTTTTATTTTGGGTAGGTCATAATTCTATTATGTTGCTTTCTTGTACTTCCCAGAAACAGAAATTATTAGCACCTGTATGAATTTGACTCAGTATGCCTTAGAAAGAGATGCGTTTCTCTCTGTGAATATTTTAATTTGTTTCCAGTATGTGCACATTTAGGTGGTGTGATGCTGTTTGTTTTCTGGTGAAATATTTTTAGGAACAGATGGGGCTCCAGGGCTATAATTTGCAGCTCCTGGGGCCCCTTGAAAGACACCTAAATCCATTAGATCCCTCCAGAGTCAAATACAGTGCACCCTTGCTTTATGTGGGGGATCTGTTACGCACTCCCCTGTGTAAAGCAAATACCGCCTATGCTTGAGCCCCATTTAAATGAATGGGGCTCATGCATGTGGCAGTGTGGCGGCACGCGTGCATCATGGGCACACACCTCATTAGTCCCTATGGGATGCACTGCCCCTGCTCCCCGTGTGGCTTTTAGCATATGCTGAAAGCCCTGTAAAGCACACCTGCATATGATGCGGGCGCACTGTAAAATGGATGAAAAACAAGACGACTGGTTCCCCTGCCCTCTCCACCCCCACAGTGTGAATATTAGCTGAATTTGGAAATTAATCTCTGGAATTCCTGTAACTGAAAGTGACACAGAATCACTTGTGGTTGTACCTGAGAGTGACTGCATTTTTTTTTTTTTTGAGGGATGGGAGGAATGCCCCCTCTTCAGTTTCCCATCTCTGTTTTAAAGGGTATTTTAAAAACCAAGAATAAAACATGTCTTTCCAGACATAATTGCTACCCTCCCTTGTTTTTCCTAGTTTCAATAATGTATACTAATTATAGAAAATACCTTCCTAGAAGAAAACAACAAACTTTTTTTTTTTTTTGAATGGGGGAATGTATGTTTTTCTTGATCAGGGAGGATTTGTTTCTCAAGTTTTATAAATTGTGGGGAAGACACAATTCCTGGATTAAATATTAAACAAAATAGGCACATACTTAGTATCAAGGGAAAGGGGGTACCACAGAAATTTTCCACAGACTACATAGTGCAAAACTGCGAGTGGTGCTGCTGAATCAGGTTCCACAAAAACACAAACAGAAAAGGTTCCCACAGTAAATGAAAAAAATTACATACATATACAGTGGGGCCTCCTTATCCTCAGACTTTCCATCCGCAGATTTCAGTATTCATGGATGGCAAGCCCCTGTTGTCCCTAATGGTGGCACAGCTGCATGCACACACTGCCATTAAGGACAATGGGGGCTGTCCCTAATGGTGGTGCAGCTGTGTGCATGTTCTGCCATTGGGGATAGGGGACTTGAGGTCCTGTGGATATTGGTATTTGTGAGGGTGGGGGTCCGGAATGCATCCCCCATGGATACCAAGGTCCCACTGTATATACAATAATAAAAATAATAAAATAGTAATAATAGAGGTTAATCATATGCATTAATCTTGGGAATGCTACAAAATTAGAATGTGATATCTGATAAACTGCTACATGGTCCATTAAGATTCACATGATTCTTTTTGTCTTGGTCATGTTGATTGTCCTGTCCTGTTATTATTGTTTATATAGTGTGCCCGCATCATATGCGGGAGCACCATCCGTGGCTTTTAGCTGCGGGCACAAGCCCCATTGTTTTCAATGGGGCTCCACCATACACAGTATTTCCCTTACACACGGGAGGGGGGGGTCCAGAACACATAAGGTAAGGGCTCACTGTATTTTGAAATATGGAGCCACCAAATTCTTTTAAGTGCTTAAGGCCTCTAAAAGCTCTTAATCTGGCCGTGCATCTATATCTTTACTTTTCCTACTCCTAATCCATATTGAGGTTATTTTATTATTGTTGTTGTTTTTAAAAAGCATAACCTTGGCACTGTTTCATAAATGAAGGAAGATGAATCTTCAAGACAATAGGAAACAATACTATACTTGCAAAAGATTTTCCAGAAAAAGCTGTTAACAGAGGAAAGATTAACCATTCTCTGCAATTGTTACACAGAACACAGGGCAGAAAAACATGCTCAGCTGTTTATACCACTGCTCCAAAGAGACATATGTGCTCAGCTGTGATCCTAAGTTGCTGTTCTAGCTGTGTTAATGGTAACACATTGTATTTGGCAAAGGTACATACTTTTCTCTGTTTATTAATACAGTTAATGAGTACAAAATCCCTTACCCTGAAAGGAAGGGTTACTGTAAAGTAGTGAAGAACAAGGGCCTCTAGCTACAGATCTCATCTCCAGTAAGTCCAAATTGACTTATCTTTGGACCACATAAAGTTGTGCTATCTGTAACCAGTAGTTGCTCAGAGTTTCAGCAGAAAAGCCCAAGTGGGAAATCCTCCTTCTCAGCATCTTCATTCAGTGGATTAAAAGTGGTCTCAAGAGGTGCCATCCAGCTCAGCAAGAGTGGAGTGGGACCATAGAGAACATTCCCATGGTGTCAATTGGTTCCTCTGCTCCTGTCTTACTCCCTGGGAGGGAATTTAAGACAGGGTAGGAAGCAGATAAAACCTTCACAAAGGGATTGACCTATGTATGTGTATGATAGATACAGACAGAGACTGATCTTGATTTTTAAGGGCTCTCTCTCTCTCTCTCTGTGTGTGTGTGTGTGTGTGTGTGTTTAGATGTATTTTTGTTTCTGTGAGGTCAGTTTTTGTGAGATTTGCAACTGATTTGGAAGAAAATGAATGGCACACACAGAATTACAGGTGCAAGACATATGATTCAATAAGAAGAACTGTAATAATAATTCCTAGATTATAGAAAATGGGGACGGGGGAGGATTGAGAGTTTTTAAAAATTAATCTTGTACATGAATCTCTGTGTACTTCTATCTGAAAAGGAGAAGTAAGGAAGAAAGATGGAGGTGGGCCTCTGTTGTGTAGCTATGAACGAGTAACCTAGGAAGTGTACAGACTGCCCCTTTCCCCAACGCATCGGGGCCTCAGCTGCCACAGCGGCAGCCCTGAGGCCCCAATCTGCTGCTTTTCCAGGCCACAGGGAAGCGGCAAAAGGCCACTTGGAAAGCTTGGAAAGGGGTGTCCTTGGGGCTTCAAGCCCCAAGGACACCATGACAGCGGTGGGGAAGGGAAGAAAGGGGCCACTTGGACCCTTTCTCCTTTGTGTCACAGGTGCAGTCGTGTAAAGGCTGTGCCAGCGACACAAACCAAGAAAGGAGCTCCGTTTTGGAGCTCCTTCCGGTGCTGCTGAAAGGGCGCCAGAGGCGCCCTTCAGTGGCTCAAGGACGTCATGTCCGCGCCGCCCCATTTGGAGGCTGCGCAGCTGTGACGTACTAGGGCACCACCATTACAACATACTAGGGTTGTGGAGCATTTGGAAAGGATGCCCTGAGGCAACCCTAGTACGCATGCAGGTCGGTGCAAAGTGCCGGTCTGTACAGAGCCCTAGACTACTTTGTGTTCATGTTCCCTATGTAATCCCTCTTTTAGGGGATACATAGTGACCCCAACCCCAGTTACCATGCAGCTGCTGCTGTGATCAATATGAGTTTGTTTCCTAGTTCTTCAGGAAGCAGCTGGCTGATCTCCATCTTGCATGAACAATCTTAGGCACAAGAGGGAATTGCAACAGCAGTCTTGTTTCTGCCTGTCACCCCAGAGATCATTCATGAGAGTGGGTAGTAATGTCAGTTAAATGCCTCCCCATCAACTGGGTAATAGATCCCATCAATCCCACCAGCTGCTGCTTAATTAATGCAGATTTGGGTGGTTGGTGGAATGGGATTCACTGCAGAGCATCATAACTATGGTGCTTATGCATTCATAAATCCCCAACAGGATTTGGCCATGATATGTAAATGTGATTTTGCATCCTGATCCTAACTTTTACTACTGGATTATCTGCCTATTATACTGATAGCAAACAACATACATTTGAATATATGTTGATGTATTTGGTCTCCTGCCCACATCTTAACAGTTTATACTCAGCCAGGCTTTCAGGAAGTATTTGCTACCTTAACTGTCAGAAATGCCTTGAATCACACTCCCACTACTAAGTGGAATCTGAGACTCTTCTCTTGCATGTTAGGAGAGGAATGAGAAGTTACTTTTATGGCTGTGAACTTTGGAAAAAGTGTAAACAGTGTATGATACAAAGTGTAGCATGAGAAGAGAGTTTTCTTGTCTTTCCTGAGACATCCATCATGCACAGAATATTTGGACAAAAGGCAAGGATAAGTGATAACTGTAGATGATGGCTGACTGTTAAACCAACATCTCTGGAGCCTTGGACTAAAATGATAAATTTTCAACTGGGGTTTTTTTGAGAGTATTATTGCTAAATACTGTTGTCTTTAGGTGTATTTTAGGCACAACCTAAATTGTGCAAGTATATTCATAGGCATAAACTGAGGAAAGCATTTGGAAAACCTACAAAAAGATTATTATGAGCAGCTGGAATCTATGTGTGATCACATGCAAAGAACTCTGTTTTGATAGATAATTATTGAAAATTTTGCTGTTACTGTTTGCATACTTAGGAGATTAGTGCACCAGTTTTATTCCTAATCTAGGCATGGGATGTAAATGTAGAGGGACAGATTCTATTGCACAACTCTGTCCCCAGGCAGTACTCATCCCGCACCAGACCCAGACTTCTCCCAGACCTTTTAATGAATTGGAAAATCCTGTTTTTTAAAAGGTTCAGAAGAAGCCTGGGTTGGGTATGGGATGAATACTGCCCGGGGACAAAGCTGTGTGATAGAATCTGCCTCTGTGTGTTTACATCCCACACCTGGCACAGGAATAAAAGCCGGTGCACTAATCTCCTTAGTCTCATCAAATACAAGCTATAGTTTACCTGTCATGCTTGAAGAAGGAGTTTACTATTAAGCATTGCGGGGTGGGGTGGGATGGGGGACCAATATGAAAACCATGTGTTCTGGACACATTTCACTGATTTATACAGTATTTGGTATTCTAATAACTTGATATATAAAACTAGACTATTCGAATTTCTGCAATATAGAAATTTGGTCATTCACAACATTCCACCAGTTGCTCTTGTTCAGGCTCAAAATAACCATCACAGTGTGCCTTCCTATGTGATACTATAAACTTTGAGGGGTTTGAGTGAACTAATTTACTCTTCCTACGCCATTCTGTTTTCTTTTTCAAGTGGCATGCAACATTTTATGACTCTCTCCATCTCTTTTTGTATTTGTAATTAAAATATTATTTTAAAAACGGGAGAAAGATATTCTGTGGCTTCTCATACCCACTGAGAATACTAAATCTTGAGCTAGTTTTTTCTTTGTTTTGTTTTCCTTTTTGCACATTGAATCCTTCTGGTGGGATTTTTTAAAAAAAAAACACACACATTTGTTTTGAGTTTTCTTTTTAAATTGTTATTCTGAAAAGCATGGGATTTCTTGAAACATACTGCTATCTGCCTCTGTTTATCAGAGCTATCACCTTTCCTAAATGTTATTCTCTAAATTGCATCATATTTGCACTTTCTTCTGTTTTGGAAATTGCCAGATGCTTCTCTGACTCTAGGCATGAGTGGATTTGTATTTTTTTTTCCTTCCAAATTCTCCAGAGTAATTTTAAAGTTAAAAAAAGAAAGAAATGCTGGGAACTACTTCAGATGGTGTTACTGTACCCATCATAGCCTGTCAATTAATTTTGGATTTATCATTTCAGTATAATTGTTGCCTGCTAATTCTGTACTTGGAGAATAATGTAGTTTTCCCCTCACCTTTTTTCCTGTTTGCCCACGGCAAAGTATGCCAAGCCTTTATTTTAGTTAGAATACTTTTTTAAAAGTGGCACTAACAGCAAGTTTTTTTAAAAAAAAATAATTACAATTTTTAGAGAATAAAGATGTAAGTAAGCCAAATAATAGAATACTGAAGAATGATTTACCAGTTTGAAAAATAATTTTAAAAAGCTATTTTCAAGACAGCAGTGCCATATTTCTTGTTACCAAACCTATATGAAATTATGGTCCTGAATCCTCCTGGGATACTAGGTATACAAATCATTGTGAAAATGTTTGCACTTTCTCTGAGGCAATGAGTGCAGTCTCACATACTGTTGTTCCACAAGCACACACTTACTTTGGACTTCAAGAAGAAAATCAGCCATTGGGCAATGGTTAAACTCAGACGTTGTAACACCCATTACACAGTTGGCTGCATAGTGGTGAGATCCAGCATAACTATGCTGGCATATGTTTATTGTGTGCAAACCCCCCATATCTTGGATTTTTGCCAAATAATTTTTCAAAGCTGTATTCAATAATCCATACTTCCTGTTATAGCTTCCTGCTAGCCACCAAATCTATGGAGAGTGCTGATAAAAACTGTCCAAAAAACTACCAGCCAAGAGTCCTGGATCATACCATTGTGATTCCAAACATAGTATCTCAAGAAGCACAGTGACTGGCAGGACCAACTGCAGTGAACAAAACATCACCTGCTTGGTCCTTCAGTCCTATGCAATTGAATGCAGATGTACCAAATGCTGCCTGCAGGGAATATAACTACAGACCTGCATATGTTTCAGATATCAAAAGTCTGAGGTTGTCACAGGAAACAGTTACTAGACATTTTAACTCTGAACATAACTCTGGCCTCTGATTTGTCTGTACTTGGAATTAAATTGCTATTGCTTTCGAGTATTTTGGCAAAAGAAGAAAATTTCTAATTCCTGAGACTTAAGACTTGTATGGTTGTAACCTAGAGGATAATATGTAACACTAATGTCCATTTAAGAATGCTGATAAAGGTGGTTTTACACAAGCACCATCTCTATCTCTAAGATATTAGAATAATTGTCCTCTACTAAATAGTTGTGCTGTACTAAAGATCAGTGAGTATGGAAGCATTTTTGCAAAAACCTATAAAAACAATGTTATACATCCCAGACAAAATAGAAAACTGGTAAAACCAATGCATTTAGTAAATTAAAACAATTTCAGATATTAAATGCAAAAAAAATACTCTTAAATCTGTGGTACAGTATGATACCTGAAATTTAGGTTCCCTTCTTAAAGTTAAAGAATCAATAGTGACTTGAACCATCCTTGCAAAACACAAAAAGCTGTTCTTCCCCACTTTGCAGAAGTTGTCAGGAGAAAGGTGCATCCATGAAGTAGTCAGTGAAATCTTTTGAGTCAGACGGGACAGGTTCCTTATCAAGAGAAGAATTCCTTTGAAGGTAGAGTGATGTCCTAACCCTTCTTAGAAGTATTGACTCAGCAGGTTTTCATTTATGTATTCTCATGGCTGGAGTTACTTTGATCTTGAAATGATCATATGTGTTTTTGATTGTCTGCTGTTATCAAACAGATGACTTCTCAAGGGTAAGGGGGGAGGTGGATTGAGACTCTTAAGGCTTATTTGATAAAAAGCAAACAATAATCTGACAAGGGCAAAAGCCATTGTGATTTTGAGAGCTCACTATAGTACTACAGAACGGGGCCCTATTCACACTACACAATTATAACCATATTCCAAGCATACCTCACTTAACAAAACCTCTGACAATGATGCTCCTTTTTTAGGGTTGTCATAATTCTCTACTATAAACTGGGACAAAATGTAAGACAAAATTTCAACCAAAATTTAGGACAATTGTAGGATAAAATTTAGCCCAAATGTAGGACATTTAAGAAAAATGTAGGGCCTTAAATGTCCTACATTTCGGGCTAAATTTTATCCTACAATTGTCCTAAATGTTGGTCTAAATTTTGTCTTAAATTTTGTCCCGGTTTATAGTAGAGAATTATGGCAACCCTATCTTTTTTACAAAGTCATTTTACAGCAGCCCAGTCCAGCACCCCCTTTCTTTGTCTTCTATCTAGCTGGATTTTTTGTTGTTGGCAGCATTGGCACTGGAAGGATGGTGAAGTAGGGCTGGGGAAAGACAGACTTTCACTGTTGCGTTGAAACAGTTTTTCTGTAGTAAACAATGCAATAAAGCTTGACCTGGGAAAGAATGGGATTGTGCTCTAGGTGATCCTGCTGTAACTGTGTGACAAGCAAAAGAAAAAGAAAAAGTGAAAGCAGATGCCTACATCTCCAGCTACCCTGGCATGTTGAAAATGCATAGTTCTATAAGTTTCACCACCAAAATGGAAATAGTAAGGGGAGGATGTTGAAAGAAAGAAAAAAATCACCCCAGGATTCATTTTGGAATAAGCTTTCAAGAGGTCTCTAGAAGTTTCAAAATTTCCTCAGGAAAGGCTTACCTGATGTGGTTCAGACTTGGGTTCAGAATTGTACATTTAACATGTGCATAATGTTAGTTTTTATCAAAGGTTTTCTGTGCATAATTTTACATGTGCATAATGTTAGTTTTTACCAAAGGTTTGCTGTGCATAATTTTACATGTGCATAATGTTAGTTTTTATCAAAGGTTTTCTGAAATACGTTGATCTCTCTCTCTCTCTCTCTCTCTCTCTCTCTCTCTGTGGTTAGGAACCTATCCCTATTCTTTCCATGCTATTTCTACTTCTGGTATCAAAGTTTATGTTAAAGGCTTAAAGCCCAGTAACCCATCTACTGCATTAACTGAGGTATACCACTGCCTGTATTCCACTTCAATTGTCATGGTCCCATTGCTCTGGATCCTGATGGATGGTAGTTTTAGGGAGGGGTACTTAGGATCCTCAGCTAGAGGACAACTCCAGTGCCTCACCATACGAGAAACCCCAGGATTCCACAGGATGGGAATCATGACGATTAAAGTGGAATAATACTGCTATAATTGTGTAGTGTAGTTGGCCTCTGGATTCCTCTTGCTCAGGGAATAGTAAGTAGTAGAATTTATACGTATGCTGCAGATGAAGTTAAGTATGTGCTGTGGATGAAGTTTATTAACCCCAGTTTATATGTGTTGAGGGAAGCTGACAATTCTTGTCACCCATCAACAAAAGCTAGTCCATAGACATATGACTCAAAAACTAAATCCAATAGCTGTCTAAAATAACAAAAGTGAAGGCAACACTACCTGACTGACATCATCGGCAGACAAGACAGTCCTTTAGAGGGATCAAAATAAAGTCATGCAAGGGAGGCTGTCTTTCAAATAAATGCTTATATGATTCATAGACAGTGATGATTTCATGTTTGTGATATTGTTTATTTCTGGGTAAAGTGCCTGCAGTTGTGTCATTATTCAGCTTGTCTCTGGAATGTTAATAATCTTTTAAGAAATGTATGCAATACAAACTTGATATCAGATTCTAACCCCAAGTACCGTCTGTTTGCTTTCAACAGGCTATGAGGTGCATGGCCTAGAAAAAATACCTGATGGCCCGCATTGGTTGTTTTCTACCATGGAGCAACTCCTATAGACTTTTTCTACTTTATGGCCGTTGTTCTTATTAGGAAAAAAGAATCTTGCTATAGTTGCTGATCACTTTTGTCTTCGCACTGCCAGGTAAATTTAGCCAAGTGTGTTCATGGTGTTAGCTGTTCATCTAGAGGAGCAGGCGTAGAAATGTTTGGAACTCATGTTCTTGGCATTTATATGTGTACACAGATATGTACATACAAAAGTTAAGTAACTAAGGTGTGATGGCATTTTGGGTTACTGTTCCACAATTCTACATTATCATACATTATCATTGTGTTCCATTCTCATGTAATGGGTTCAGAATTGTAACATCTTAAATTAGACCTATTTTTGTTTTCAGAGCCCATTTTAATACTATAATATATGAATTTTAGCTGTGTTTTGTTTTAAATTCCACTGCCTTGGATCTTGTGCTGGGAAAACTGTAAACTGGATTTGTCATTAATTGTGGAAGATTTTCTGCGATTCTGTCTTCACTTGCAAAGTCACAAACATGGAAAGGAAAGAATAATGCATCCTCTAAATGGACTACTTGGAAGTGGAAATGAGGGGTTTTTTAAGCTTCCTAAATGATTACAAATTATGTTTAATTATTTTAAAAAAATAGATACTTTCCTTAGAATATAACTTCTAGAACAGTGATGGCGAACCTTTTTCAGTTCGCGTGCCGGGGCGGGCTTCTACCCCCAGGATGGCTGGGTGCCGGGGCGGGGCTTCCACCCTCCAGGGGGCGGGGCTTCCACACCCTTTTCAGAGGGAGGGAGCCTCTGGTTCCTCCTCCGGCGTTTGCCAGCCCCTGAGGGTCCCTTCTGGGGCTGTCAGAGGCCGGCAAAAGGGCCGTGGAGGCCGGTGCGCTGTCCTACGGCGTTTGCCGGCCCCTGAGGACACCTCCGGCCTGGAGATGCCCCACGGGTGGGAAGAGGAGGAAGCCGGTGGCTCCTGCTCCCATCCTTGGGGCCTCTTCAGGCCTTTGTTCCTCGGCCCTTCCCTCCGCACGAAAGGGCTCTATGGAGCCCTTTCGTGGGGAGCGAAGGGAACGGGAGGAGAAGGAGGCTGGGCATTCGCTCCCCGAGAAAGGGCTCCATGGAGCACTTTTGCGGGGAGCGAAGGAAAAGCGAAGAGGAGGAGGCTGGGCACGTGTCCCAATCCCCTTCTCCTCGGACTTCGCTCCGTGCAAAAGGAATCTGGGAGGGAAGAGGGCTGGGAGGAGGAGACAGACGTGCACACACCTCTGTCTCCTCCTCCCAGGCGCCATTTTCTGGCTTACTGCTGTCTCAGAGAGACAGCGAGAGGCCCAAAAATGGTAGGGAGGAGGCGGAAGGGGCACGCGTCCCTTCCGCCTACTCCCTCGCCCCGTGCCTGGCGAAATGGCACCGTGTGCCACCCGTGGCACGCATGCAACACGTTCGCCATCACGGTTCTAGAACATGGGTGAAGAACTGGAGCTTCTGCATATACAGTCAGCCCTCCCCATAGGCTGTCTTGCCTTCTGCGGCTTTGAGCTTATGTGGAAGACAAGCCCCAGCAAAAGTAATGGGGAACGTACCTGTGACGCTGCATGCATGTGCCACTGCGAGCACGTGCCCTATTTTTTCCTATGTGTCTTGAGTATACACTCTTTTCCTCATACGCGAAGGGTTCTGGAACAGATCTCCCGCATATGGGGAGGGCAGACTGTATTGTTGGACAGCAGCTCCCACCAGCCTTATACCCATCATAGCCAATAGCAGAGAATTGCAGTCCAACAACATTTGGAGGGCCATGTTCCCCATTCCTGTTCTGGAAATTTGAAAATGCTAATCTTTTCTAGGGTGATAACAGAAAGTATATTTTCATGTGACTAAGAAGTGAGGTGTGCAGTACAATGCTTGCCCTGCATAAATGCATTTGACAAAAGGAGATATTTTTTGCCAAACTGGTTGTCAGTAATAATGCCTGCCAGAGGAAAAAAGTATGTGAGTTGGTTATTGTTTTCAATTAGCACTGTCCACTCACACACACACCACCACCACCAACTTAAATACAGTGGGGGAGTGCAGGAGTAGGAAACTCCAGTCTTTCATTAATTTAGTTTTTGCTTTGTTTTTGTTAGACCACAGTTTTGTTTCCTGTATTAAAAATATAATGTTCCTTACTACTTACAGGTTTTAAACTGTTACTTGATGTGTTCAGTGTTCTACATGGAACACAGGAAGAATGTGCAAAATTATTAAAAAAGGGAAACTTGTTGGCCATTGCACCAGGGGGAGTTCGAGAAGCGCTGTTCAGTAATGAAAACTACGTCCTTGTATGGGGAAATCGTAAAGGATTTGCTCAGGTGGCTATTAATGCAAAAGTGGTGAGTGTTCACTGAGCATAAATGGATTGTAAAACTAGAAATATATAAGAAAAACAAGTGTTAGAGCTTTTTCAGATTTGAGACAAAATGAAAATAAATTACTTTGCAGGACTATGCTTGTTCCTGTTCTCTGTCCAGAGAATATTAGAAGGAGCAAGGTCAGGTGAATGTGGATTCAAGTTCTGCATCTCCATATTTACAGTTTTTCAAATCCAATATCGCCTAAATAATTTTTATAATTGCTATTGGTATTGTGCTAGTGCTGCTGTTTTAATGCAGTGGTGGTCAGAATAATCAGTTTCCTGGCAAAATGGGATATGAAATAGAAAAGAAGTTCATAAATGGTTTTCCCTTCTTCCATCTTAATTATTAAGTTCCTGTCTGGATGAATCACACTTCAGTTGATTCTTGTTCATGTGCACAATCCCAGCATTCCAAAACATATTGCTGAGTTTGTCAGAATTGTCAGGCAATATGCTAATGTCATGCACAAATAATTCTCCCATATATCTTTATTGTTTCCATTAGGATGTATGGCTGTGAACAGATAATATGAGAGAGGTTCTAGCCTGCTTGTCCTGTCATGCTAGTTGTGTAAAGGGAGTGCTTGGTTTAGGTTTTCCTAATATATGGGCCAATTCATAGAGACTGCATGAAAGAGAGAATTTAGACTAGCTGTAAAGATGTATCTTACTTCAGAGCAAATGTATTTAAAATTTATATTATTGTGATTTCAGTGTGCTGCATATTGTATGGGAGAAAGAAATGTCTAATAAATGTATCCCCTTCTCCATTGCAGCCCATCATTCCTATGTTTACACAAAATGTTCGGGAAAGCATTCGATCCCTTGGTGGACTAAGTAAGGAACTTTTTAAGTATATAAAGTTTTCTGTAACATTCATTTCTGCCTTCTTTGAACTTTTACCTAGTAATCCTCAGTGCATGGTGGTAACAGCCTTTTAAAAAGATGGGGTATGAGTTTGGCAGACTTTAGCTCTAGAAGTCCACAGATCTCTTCCTTACAGAATTATTTCTTGAGCCTTAATTCCTATGTATATTTATATCATTCTGTGCAGCAAGTCAATCCAGAGTTCTTATAATTTTCTCCAGATCTAATATTCCTTGATTGGAGAATCTCATTTTGAAAAAAATAAAATGTAACGCCTGTGCACTCTCAGCAGGTTAGACAAGTCCAGCCCTTTTTGTCTCCTCCTTTTTGTGAGTTTTCTTAAGCCCCCTTTATTCTCTTTCTGTCCTTTCTTTATTCACCTTCCTGCCTCAATCCTTCTCTTAAGGTCAAACTAGATGCAGTGGCATTCATACTATTAGCAATTGTCTGAATGGTTTTACAAAAATAAATTGCAGGCATGGTGGGCCTAAACCATAAGAAAAATTATCGTGTATGTAATGGAATGTATTGAAAATCATCCCCACTTCAAAAAGCAGTTGATTGCGGCAGCAGAAAGGAGGCAAATGATGAAAGCCCTCTTGTGCATGCCAAAAGTCTTAATACTGATTTTACTCATCGTGCGTACAGTTTACTTTTTAAAAAGCCATTCACACAGTTGCTAATTGTGTGAATAGTATTTATCTGGTTTGACCATAACTCAAGCCTTCTGTCATTCCTCCAGGTCCTGATTCTCCACTGTCTTCTATCCTTCCTTCATCCAGACAATCTACAACTGAGTTCTTCATTCTACTTTTCTTGTAAGGCTTCTTTTTCCACTTGGCTTTCCTTCCTACCAAAATCCCACAACCTTCTGTTTTTCCCATACTTTATAAAAGAAGGCTGGGAATTGTGCAGCTATCCAGAGGACACTGATTTGCAACTCCCAGCATTCATTTCTTTCCACTCTGCTGGCTAGGGTGGTTGAGAGTTGCAGGGCTGTACATTGTAACTGTTTTTCCTATCCCCCCCCCCCCCCCGATTGACTTTCATTTTCCTTACAGAAGATACAGGATTTGAAAAATAAATAAATGTTTCTATCCCAACTGCTGGGTCAGTCATAAAATGTTAATAGCAGATACAATTTTAAAATACAAGATCACAATTAGAATTCTTTGCTATAAAAGACAACGTTGGTTGTGAATTATAGTTCTCATCATGCTAGACTAAAAATATATATATATGCATATTATGATGGAGTGATATACATTGATTATTGTCATATAATTACCTCTGCCTCCCCCTCCAAAAAAAGCTAGTAGACAGTGCATTTATCACAGAACATCTTCGCTCAAAACACAGCTGTTTGCAGGACGTGACTACATGAAATACTTATCCTTATACTCAGAACAATTTCCAGATTTTTTTTCTTCTGTTATTATGTTACACTAAAGATCAGAGTTCATAGGACTTAATCTTAAAATCATTTGCAATTTTAGACCCTGGTTTACATATAAGATTAATGCAGTGTATTCATGTCTCTTTATCCTTAAGGTGATTGGGAAAAAACAGGCAAGAATTTCTTAGTGTCATCCCCAAATCTGAGCACAAGCAAATTCAGATATCAAATCATAGGTTCAGTTGGTATGTGTAGCTATCCCTTCCTGGTTTGTCCCTCTGTTCATGCAGAGAAAATAATAAAGAAGCAAGTAGTGAGTTTCATGCACTGGCATGTGGTTCCTTTGCACTGTAATTTAAGAAACCAGAATTTGAATTAATGTTACCTGTTATTATGGCCACCAACTAGGGATGGTAAATGTAGTTTTAGGAAACTTGTCTTGGTGTTAAACAGCATGCTATACTAAAAAGTTGAGGGTACAGCTAAACTTTACTTCCCTTTTGAAATTCAGAAGCAAGAATGACCAGCCTAATCCTGATCAAGCTGAATATGTCTAGGTAGTTTTTACCCAACTCTTTTCTTCCCCCAGGGTGGGGTGTTCTGCTCTTCATGTAGGGAGGAAAAGAAAGAAAGGGAAAAGTTAGAGAGAAAATTTAAGCCCCCTTTCATGCATGTGGTAAATCCAATCTTGATCATGTACTTATAATGTAAAAAAGAAAAATGGTTAGCTGCTTACTGCACATTTAACACAGTACGCTGTTCATCTTCCATTAATTACAATGCTGAATTTTGTTTCTCAGAGCAGTAGTTAACACTAACCCTTGTTTGCTCAAGGCTCAGACATAACAAAGCATCACACCTAATTGAAGACAGAAGCAAAAGCTACTGATAATCTTTCTCATGACTAGGGGGCAAAACAGACATCCCTGAAGGGGTGGTGTGACGCCACCCCTGAGATAGCTGGATTGGGGCTGTGGAAACCACATGCTGCAGCCTCCAGCCACCTAGCTTCTGCCCCAAATAGGAATGGGAAAAATCCGCACCTATTTAGGGCAGAAAAAAGCCCCCCCTTCACCTGTAGAGTTGGCTTTTCACCAGTTCTGGGGCAAGTGGTAACTGAATGCCACACTCCTAGGTCACCTGGAAACTGGCTGGCATGTAATTGCCAGCACAGCTTCTGGGTGAGTCAGGGGCATGGCGTGTCTAAACACCATGTTCTCATGCCAGCTAGAAGCCAGCTTTACCGGACTATAGCTTTTGGCCCTGTGTTGTGGGAATGTGCAATCCATACCTTTGTGGAGTTGGTGCACACAGACCTCAACAATGGTTTAGCTTATGTAGGTTTAGGCCTTGGAAGTGTATTAGCAACAGAAATTTGTTGTCTGAAGAATTCATGCTTAGAATGCTAAATGTATGCAAATAGTTCAGAGATGTATGTACAGTCGGCTCTTCTTATACACAGATTTTTTATACATGGATTCAAGCATCCATGGTTTGAAAATGTTCCAAAAAAGTATACATTTCAAATATCAAACCTTGATTTTCCATTTTTTATAAGGAACACCATTTTGCTATGTCATTATATTTAATGTGACCTGAGCATACACAGATTTTGTTATACACGGGGGATCTTGGAACCAAACCCCAGCATATAACAAGGGTCCACTGTATTCCCCAAGACAGCCGTGGAGTCAAAAAAAAAATCCCTGCTTACGACAATGGTAATTTGTGTATAAATTGAGTAATAAGCCATTGCATCTAATAAGCCATTGCAATTAATTAACTCAGATTGACAATAGAACAATAGTCTACCTGCTATCCTTGTGATGTGTCCTTTTTCATGAAACAGGACTATTTAGGCTCATGTATGAGTATCTCCGTTTGCCACTAGTTCCGTTGTATGGAAACTTTCCTGTTAAACTGCGGACATATATCGGTGATCCTATTCCATATGAAGCAAATATGACTGCTGAAGAACTGACAGAAAAAGTAAGCCTTTCTATTTTAGTAACATTGAAATGTTAATTTCTAAATATTTATATGAGGTGTGACAACTTCATTAGGTCTGTGGAATGTTTTTGCCTTTGTCATTTACATACCTTATGTGTGTTTTGCCATCTACACACGTTATGTTGCCTTAAAAAGAAAAAAAAATTACAAAAATGACCAGATGTTCCTGCGTGCACATTTTTGGTAGCATGATTGGCCATTTACAGGCTCTTGTGTTTGGCCTTCTCTAAGTCTGAAAGAGCCTTTTTTTTTTAAAGAGAGAGAGAAAGAATATGATAAGTGCTAAAAAGTCCTGCCATTAGAGCTAAAATATCTTTTAAATGATTGTTCATGTTTCCCAGAAGCTTTTGGGAGTACAGTTGGCTACTTTCACATCACCTTTTTCAGCATAGGCAATCAGGAAAGTGTGGGCTACCATGTGTGCCCTGTGAGCTATACTTTGATAGTATAAACCTGTCAGAATTATGACTCTTAATGTTAGTTGTACATTACATTGGAAGAGTTTTTAATGTACTCCTGTCAGTGGTACACTGAATGCAGAGGATTTACAATAACATAGGGCCCAAATAGACAGGCCCAAATAAAGCTGCTTCGGGTCACTTTGGAGGTATGCTGTTTAAATGACACACTTATCTTAAGAGGCCAGAAGCTGTACCAAAGCTGCGCTCCAATCCTTAGGACGCATGCATCATTTAAACAGCACACTTCCAAAGTGGCCCGAAGCAGTTTTATTTTGGCCTGTCTGTTTGGGCCCATAGTTTGAGAAATATTTGATCAAAGTTCCTGTTGGCTCCATCACAATAATTGCATACCTTGAGTTCTTTTTTTCCAGCACTTTACAGAGATTAATTAGTTAATTAGACATTTCCTTGCCCTCAGGCTTACAATCTATAAAGACATGAAACAAGGAGTGGAGAAGGGGAATAAGTCTAGCAGTTCTTCTCTCCCTCTGAGGTCTGGACCATGACAGAGACACTGGAGGGAGGGCTCACCTTCTTACTCTGACCTAGGACTGATGGAGCTGGCCTGCTTCTCTCCTTCTGAGGCCGGATGGTATCACATGGACTGGATGGAGGAATCTCCTTCTTATTCTGGGCTAGGCCCAATGGAACTGGCCTGCCTCTCTCCTGGGTTCGGATGATATCTATAGTGCTTAAAATAGTAAAAGGGTGAAACAGACTGCCCCTTTATGCTGGCTTTGATATATAGGTGCCGCACACATTGATGCTGATTCACTGACCGCACATGTGCTGGCTTTATGGTGTTCCAGCGCATGCCACAGGAGCGCCACAAAGCCGCTGCAGTGCCAGAAAAAACAGCTTTTTGCGAGCTCAAAAAAGTGGCAATTTTCAGAGTTTTTTTGCAATGGCAAAAAGCCGGGTTGGGGCCGTGGTGTGCAGTTGTTGTGCCCCCCACCCAGATTTCTCAGGGGCAGCATCATGCCTCCTCTTCAGTGCGGTCTGTTTTGACCCTAAGTCACTTCATGAAAGAGTAACAGTTCTTTCAGTATTAGCTCATTGGATATTTCTTAACAGCTCTTGTTACCATTTGAATATTTTTGGATTCCCTCTTTGCTACCTGAACACTGTTTAAAGCTGTAATTTTTAGTTTTTTTTATTTCAAACTCTGAAGGAGGACCTAGAACAAAAATAGAACTAACATTTGACATTTACTGTGATAATGGGCTAGGGGAGACACTGACATTTGCCTGTATACATGCTCTATGATAGTGTGAACTTTGTGGAGAAAGTATTATGTTAGGAAAATCAGATGTCCTTTTTGAAGGATAGGCTTTTATACACCATCTTGTGTTCTACCTCTTTTGCAGTGTCAGGATTAAAATATTGATATATTGGAGAATATTGCCATGAATCCTATTTTGGGAGAAAGGTGGGATATAAATCCAATAAATAAATGAAATAAATAAAAATATTCAATTTGAAGAGGGCTGTTGATACTAATTTTAATCTTTGACTCACTTTATGATTGGAAGTTTTATAATAATGAACTGTTTATTTATCTCCCATCACCCAACTTTTTTCCTTATAGGCAAAGACTGCTGTACAGAATTTAATAGACAAACATCAGAAAATACCTGGGAATGTATTCAGGGCAGTAATGGAACGATTTCAGCTTCAGGAAAAAGAAGACTAGTAACTTTGGATATGACAGATAATTGTGAAAAACTGTTTATAATGTGATGTAACATTTGAGAAGATAGTTATTATATTCTTCTTGTTTTACAATTCTACAATTTTACAGAAAAATAGGGTACTTTTCCAAAAGATCATTGTTGCCTCTGGAACTCAGGTATCTTGTTCTTTTAAGATCAATTAAACAGATTTTTTTTTAAAAGCACAGTTCTACCTTAGGATAAGCTGTGAAGATAACCAAGGAGCAAACCTCTTGTCTTGAACAGGCATGCACTTTTGGGAGTCTTCCAGGGAAGGAAAACTAGAAACATGGTGTATGAGTCCCAGGTACCATGTTTTATAGTGGGGTGTCTTAAAATGTGGCACCCTTTTTGCTACTGCTGATACACCATGGAATTCAGCAACAGATTTGACAGGCAGCAAAGAGTAGTGGGGGCCACAGAAATGGGTCATAGTGCATGTTAATCACCCCACATTAAGAGCTGGTCAGGTAGCCATAGAAAAGAAAGAACTGAATAGAAAGAAGTGAAAAAAATCAATTCCAGAGGACTATTTTGCTCCTCATCTGTACCCAGCATAGAAGCACAACAGGGTTGCTACCAGAGAGCGAGTGAGCGCTTGTTTTGTCTGTCTCTCTGTCATTCTCAAACACATAGCCAACAAGGTAGTGTTAGTGGTTACAGGCTTGTATACTTGTGTATATTTATTTACAAAGTTGGGCAATATGTCTCCCAAACATTCTAGAAGGATTATCATAAGGCTCTTGGAAACCTTTAAGAAATGTTTGAGACCATAACATTTGACAGCTGTTCACCACTTGGATCTTCTAGGGAGCCTTCATGCAATTTTGTTTCAATTTCTTTTTGAGAAGAATTTATCTAAACTAGCAGATTTATCCATGCAACAAGAAACATGTGGCCAGAGTTTGGAAACTTGCCACATTTACTCATCTGGAACTGCTGTTGCCCAGGAACTTTTGCCAAAAGTCTCAGTTGGGTTATCCTAGGTCACAGTCTTTAATGCTTTTGTTGCACTGAGGGGGTCTGATAATGGAATACTTACCCCACGGGAGAATGACACCAGCTTTTTGTGTATTAGTGCAGGGAAATTCTTCTGGCATAGGGAGTCAGTGCACATTTGGGTTGGATGGACCCAGCTGAATTTTGACATCATCTAGCTGCCATTGCACAGCTACAGAGAAAGCATGCCTAAGGGGATACTGGATATCTCCATGCACAGACCCTGAAAATGGAATTATCTCTTGGTGAGAATCTCATAATCACCAAAGGGTTTGCATAATGTGTAAAGCTGCCCTCAGAAGGAATTGGGTAAACTTTTGTTTTTGATAATACAGTGAGCCTGCACTATACGCAAGCTTGTTATAGGCAGCTTCCAGTGTACACAGAAGCCACTGGGAGTTTGGGAAAATGGTGCGTGCACCTGTGGCCGCGCAGCGAGCACGAGCCTCATTATATCTAATAAGGTTCGAGCATACGTGCTTTTTGCCTTACGCGGGTGTGTGTGTGTGTCTGTGTGTGTCCTGGAACAGATCCCCACATAAGGCAAGGACGGACTGTAATTTACCTTAGTTCATACATTTATTCATATTTCGGATTGAAAGAATTTGAGGTTGTTTTTTAATCAAATGCATAAAAAACCAAAACTAGCCAATATATATCCAGGGTTTGGCAGAAATCTCAGACTTTGAATCCCTGTGTATTGAATTATATCAGTGCTGAAAATTATCTGTTTTCTGAGAAGGTCCTTATCTTTAGCAGCTGTATAGGAAGCAGGGACAATGTGGTGATCTCCATGTTAGGTGCAATTATACCTAGCATTGAGTGGGTGAAGGTCATGGGGAATTCTGTTTCAGTTCATTTTTAAAGAAATAACTGAAATCCACCAATATCTTCATTTTTGTGGTGGAAACAACTTGATATTTAGAAAAACTGAATGTGGGAGAAAGCAAAACTGATGGGATTTTCTCATACCTGGCCCTAAGTAGAAATGGATAGGCCAGCTTGTACTCTTTGGATTTCATATGTCTCTAAATGAATAGGAATCATGTCATCCAGATGCTGCTGGACCACAACTCCTAGTATTCCTTACCATTGGCAATACAAGATGAGGCCTCTGGGAACTGATATCGGGAGAGCTGCATTCTACCCATCCATTCTTAACATGTAAATGAGTATCCAAGATGACTACCATTTAATACATTTTCCAGACTTTTTAATAACAGTCTTTTGAATTTGAAGGCTTATTTAAAATGTTGAAAAGTATTGAACTTTTCACTGATGTTCACTGAATCTGTTTTAAAAAAACAAAACACTATGGTAGCCATCTTCAGGTTAAAGCCAGTAATTGTGATGTGCTTAAGCATAATGAATTTAATGTAGTTTAATGTTGCTTGGAATGCAGAGTGTTTGTCTATGTTTATATTTTACTTTCAAACATTCCAAAATAAATAAATAAATAACCTGTATATTTATACCTATTAAAATTAATGTTTATATATTTAGTTTATTTATTATTCTGCTGAACAGGCTTGTAGTTTTGACTGAAGTGGAACTACTACTTTTAAAATTATTGGGAGCAAAGTTTAACTGAGCATATTCCAGCAGTGGTATGTTTGGATTTTTTGTTTTGTTTTAGTACATTTTGACCGTAATTTGAACTGGACAGTATAATTGGTTTAAAATATGAGAATTGTTCTCGGTTGTATTGATTACAACCTCCTATGCCAGGATTTCAGGTTCAAAATCCTGGCTTAACTAGTGTACAAAAGGGGGGAATAGGAAGCAGAAATACATTTTTTCCCTTACTTTTTAGATGAGAACACAACCTAAATTGGGTCTTCTCCTGAACATTTTAATGAGATCCTGAATACAGTTGGAGTCTTCTGAAATGGAAAACGGAACACATCCTTTAAATTCACTTCTGTGTCCAAAAAGCCTTTTTGCATTGAGTGGATATTTTTGTACTAAGGTACTGCTAGTTTTTAGGTATTTCTCATGAGTAAACTGCAGAGACTTTTTAGAGGCACTCCATTTGTAGAACATCCTTACCTGAAAAGTAAAGGAGGCACCAATGTTCTTATCACTTGGAACCTTTATCCTTTCAATGCTCTTAGCCATTCCCAAACTTTTAATTTTACTTTAAAGGTTCTCTGCTGTTTAGTTTAATTTAGTTTTATTGATACCCTCCGATGTTGGAATATTTTAATTTGTGGTTTTTTATGTTACATCATGATTGCCCTGATCTCTTGTAAGCAGCTTCCAGTGTGTGGTTTATTTTTTAAGCAGTCTGTAAATGTATTTATCAGATCAGTGGTTCTCAGATGGTGGGTGGGCCCCCAGGGGAGGTGTGAGAGTTGCTCAGGCAGGGGGACATGAGACTTGGAGGCTCTTCTCTCTCCCTCCTTTTTCCAAACTTTTTTATGTGTAAACTTTACAAACGCATCAAGTTAAATATTGAATTGACTTAAATTAAACTGTTCTAATTTAAGCCATCTTGCTTCCTTATAAAATGTTAAAATATGAATATACAACGTGCAAATGAAAATATACACACTAAATTATACAAAATATTTTTCTTCATATACTGCATCAAGGGGCCCCCAAGGGGTGAACATTTGTTTACCACTGAATCCAATCATATGCACTTACTGGGAGCCTTGAATGTTTCTGTCACTAACATGTGAAAACAGCACATAATTAAGAATTGGAACATGTTAATCTGTGTAATGATACACTTACATAAGAATTCTGTTTTTATTTTGCCCCATATGAGGAAGATTGCCAATAACACGTAACACTAGTCTGCGACTGCAATCATGCACACACTTAATAGGGAGTATGCACTGCACTTTCAGAGTGTACACATATAGGATTCCACTGTAAATGAGATACAATGTTGGTAAGCAGTTTATGTTGCACTATATACTAGTGCAGTGCAAACATTCCTAGAACATTTATTCTAATCTATGGTTCTTTGCATTAACCCATATACATGCAGAGAGGGTGTCATGCCACAGCTTCTCTATTTGTCTTCCAATAGGGTACCTCATAACCACTGAAATGAATGAGAAAAACTGTATGTTGGGGAGCTGTATTGGCACAGTAGTGATGATAATTTTTATTTTTGTTCAAATGCACATGTGGGCCTGTTGGGCAAGCCATGATGATCATTTTAATGAAAGAACATAATATCTATGAATAAAGAAATGCAGCTGCAAAACAACTCCATCCACTGAAATAAAGGAGAAGATTCTTCCAAGGAGGGACAAACACTAGTTTTCTACTTCCAAAATAGATGGTTCATTAGGGTCAAAAGTTGTTAATTCATAAACTGTTTACACTCATGTGTCACTATTGAATTCTGTTACACTTCTGTGAATGTGTTAAGTGGTTAAGTAAATATAAAAGGTGGGAAGGGTTGTAATGCACATGCATTATTCTGAAAAATCATGTAAATTTCATACTGATTTGAAAATTCTGTAGGCTTTTTGAAATGTGAAAGATGAAGCCAGGCTTACTGTTTTTGCTGGGTACTGCTTCAAATGGTTTTTCTTAAAGTATTGAAACAAGCGTATCAAAGTGACATGCAGTATCATTGTTTGTAAATATGTTTAAAACACCTGTTTCATAGATTTTTCCATATTCAATATTCTGTATATTTGTATGTCAGATTGTATATTTAAAAGCCGTCTACTAAATAAAGTTGAAATACCAATGATAAAATATTCTTTATGCATTTTTACTACTTTTTAAAAAAATTGAATAACCCGACACTAACCAGATAGTCACTATTCTTTTTTGTCATCATCATAATCATATCTCTTTTATTTGTTAATTAAAGTATTTCTATCCTGCCACTTAGCATGGGGTCTAGAGGACATAAAGTATAAACAATTTAAAAGATATTCAAATTAAAATCATAAATTAAACAAGATAAAACCATATTAAACAAGTCAACAGTTAAAACATCTTTAAAAGATACAATTTAAAACCATGTAAATGGATAGTTTTTGGTGGGTTTTTTGGGCTATGTGGCCATGTTCTAGAAGAGTTTCTTCCTGATGTTTCGCCAGCATCTGTGCCTGGCATCTTCAGAGAATGCTTGCCTGGAAAGGAGTTGGGTATATACTGTGTGGCTCTGGGAAGGCAGGAGTGATTTGCATGTGTCTTGTTCTGTTGCTAATGGCAGGCCTCAGGGTGGAAGGTTCTGCAAAAGAGGATTAGTGTCTGCTTGATTAGTGCTCAATGTCTGCTGGGAAGCCCCTGACTCTGGGAGATTTCTCATTTGCATTTGTTGAGTCTTCATCTTGCTATTTTTCAGGACTGGTAGCCAAACCTTGTTTACTTTAAGGGCTTCCTCTTCCCTGTTGAAATTGTCCAGGTGTTTGTGGATTTCAATGGCTTCCTTGTGCATCCTGACATGGTAGTTGTTGGCATGGTCCAGAATTTCAATGTTTTCAAACAGTATTTTATGCCCAGGATGGTTTTTGTAGCATGTTCTGCTACTGCTGATTTTTCTGGCTGGGCCAGTCTGCGGTGTCTCTCGTGTTCCTTGATTCTTGTGTGCACACTGTGTTTAGTGGTCCCTATGTAGACTTGTCCGCATCTTCATGGTATGTGGTAAACTCCTGCAGCTGTGAGAGGGTCTTTCTGGTCTTTGGCTGAGCGAAGCATTTGCTGTATTTTCTTCGTCGGTTTGTAAACCATTTGAAAGTTGTGTTTCCTCACCAGTTTCCCTATTCTGTCAGTGATTCCTTTGACGTATGGTAATGATGTATGCTGGTGAGACGTCAGGGAGAAACTTTTCTAGAACATAGCCACATAGCCCGAAAAACCCACCAAAAAACTATGGATGCCAGCCATGAAAGCCTTCGACTTCACGTGTAAATGTACATTTTTGAAGTAAAACAATCCCCAAAGTCTTTAATAAAATGCTATATTTTGGCTTGGTGCCAAGTCATTTAGATTTACATGTCATCAGTGTTAAGGAAAATTCAACATGGGATATACAGTAATAGAAATAAAACATGTATGTGAAAGTCACAATGACTAAGCAAGAGCAATTAAGAAGCTACACAGGTGAAAAAGCTAATGTAATTTAGAAGTCTTGAATGTCAAGGACAGAATTATAGAATGTACAATTGGAAACACCTGAGATTCATTAAGTGTACAAGGGAAATGATGAAATTTCTAAGTATGGGTTGAACATGTGAACCAATCAAAGGAATGTACATGCCCACTGGGTGGAAACTGACTTAAGTGGGGTGGTGATTAACAATGGCTATAATAATTGCTATGTTTGCCAATGTATTTTGTGGGTAGTTGTGGATAGTTGGAGTGTTTTGGAGATATTGGAGATTGTAGAGATTGTTGAGGGCATAGAGTATTTGTATATAGTAGAATAAAGTAGATCTTTTGTATAAGACTACTGAGTTGTCTGGTGTCTTGAGTGAAGATACAAGAGCCAGCAGAATCCTGGAGAAGTTTGGAGACATCTCAGGAAGAAGAGTGAGAAGGCTTGGAGAGTTTGTCAGGGTCTTCAGCCTATTCTCTGAAACTCTGCTGCTTTGGAGAAAAGCATTAACCACTGACCAAAGCTGGTCAGCACCGCTGCTTAACAAGGTGGTGAGTTAGAGCCAGAGGTGAAGAGCTACAACTCCCATCATCCCTGACAGATCTCTCTATATATAATCTCTTCCCAAATTATAGACAAACCAAGATGCAACTGTTTGTAGTATGCTTCTGAAACCCTCCAGCTACTCCATACTATCAGCTTCTTTTTACCACGGGGATTGCTTTCCAGTGTCCCTCCCTATTCCCTACCATCATTCTCTGTGTCCAGTCAAGCAGAGGTATTGTTGGAAATGGAAAGAAAAATGGTGAGAGACTGGAGGAAGATACTTCATCTCCCAGCATACCCCTAGTATTTTTTTTTTTTTCAAATTAAGAATGAGAAGAATCAAGGTCGCAGATATAGGCAGCATGGCTTTAGATTTGGAGCTGGAGTCTATAGCTGGGTTGTAAGCCTAGTACAGAACAAAGGGTAATAGAAAAAAAATTTTTAAAAAAGTAAACCCCATGTAGTAGGTATGGAAAGAATATTTGTAAATATTCAAATCCCAGATGGGAAAAAAAACTATTCCTAGATTAAAGAGAAACTTCACACTCTGGGATTTGTTCTGTGTGAAAAATACTTGGGAGTTTTCTGCACAGACAGTGGCAGTTTCTGTGCAGAAATGTTAGTTTTGCATAACAATGCAGTTTCCTGTGACAAAAAAGGCCAAAAAATATTGGATTTTTCACAGAATAAATCTTGAACTGTGAAGATTCTCTTTCTTGTTTTTGCCCACAATGATGGTTGCAATGTTTTGCATCTGTACTATGCAGAAAGAGAAGAGCTTTCAGGGGAAGTAAGAAAGAGTTAGTAGATTGCATGATATAGAAACAAGATGGCATTGGGATAAAATGAAAGAAAAAATATTTTAAGAGGGCTGTTCCCTCACCACCCCAGCCATCTGTCAACTGAATATGAACCTCATGTGCTCCAACACTTCATATATGAAAACCAGGGAGATGATGATGATGATGATGATGATGATGATGATGATAATTATCATCTATAACCCACCTCTCTGTGCAACACAACTGGGGCGGCTTACAAGTTAAAACAGTACAGACCCATATCCCAATCTCCCAGCCCCTAAAATAATGATTAAACAAGAGAGAATTTAAACATACTTTAAAATAAGCATTCAAATCAGGCAGTGGTTATAGCAGATTGTGATGTTCAGGGTGCTGCAGAGTGTAGGGAGAAAGAAAATGTCTAATAAGGTATCCCTTCTCCATTGCAGCCCACAAGTCATATTGTAACACAAAATGTTCGGGAAAGCATGCGATCCTTGGTGACTAAGTAAAGAACTTTTTTAAGTATATGAAGTGTTCTGTAACATTCAATTTCTGCTTCTTTGAAACTGTTACCTATAATCCGCGTGCAGGGTGTAACACCTTTTTAAAAAAAGATGGGAAAGGAGTGGCAGACGTGAGCTCTAGAAGTCCACAGGATCTCTTCCGTCGAATTAGTTTCTTGAGCCTTAATTCCTATGTATAGTTATATCATGCTGTGCAGCAAGTCAATCCAGAGTTCTTATAATGTCCTTCACAGATTTAATATTCCCTTGATTGGAGAATCTCATTGTGAAAAAAAAAATGTAACGCCGGTTGCACTCCTCACGGGTTTAGACAGTCCATCCCTTTTGTCTCCTCCTCCTTTTTGTGATGTTTCTTAAGCCCCCTTTATTCCTTTCTGTCCTTTCTTCTCTATTCACCTTCCTGCCTCAAATCCTTCGCTTGAATGGTCAAATAGATGCAGTGGCAATTCATACTATTAGCAATTGTCTGAATGGTTTTAAGAAAAATAAATTACAGGCATGGGGCCTAACCATAAGAAATTATCGTATCTGTAATGGAATGTATTGAAAAATCAGCCCACATCAAACAGGCCAGTTGATTGCGCAGCACAAGGAGGCAAATGATGAAAGCCCTCTATGTGGCATGCCAAAAGTCTAATACTGTTTTACTCATCGTGCGTACAGTGTTTACTTTTTAAAAAGCCAGTCACACAGTTGCTAATTGTGTGAATAGGATTTATCTGGTTTGACCATAACTCAAGCCTTCTGTCATTCCGGCCAGGTCCTGATTCTCCACTTCTTTCTAACCTTCCTTCATCCAGACAATCTACAACTGAAGTTCTTCATTCTACTTTTTCTTGTAAGGCTTCTTTTTGCCACGTGGTCGTTCCGTCCGACCAAAATCCCACAACCTTCTGTTGTTTTCCCAGCTTTATAAAAGAAAGGCTGGGAATTGGTGCAGCTATCCAGAGACACTGAGTTGCAACTCCCACATTCATTTCCTTCCACGCGCTGGCTAGGGTGGTTGAGAGTTGCAGGGCTGTACTTGAACCTGTTTTTTCCTATTTGCCCCCCCCAACCCTATTGACTTTCATTTCTTATCAGAAAGATACAGGAGTGAAAAATAAAGAATGTTTCTTTTCTATCCCAACTGCTGGGTCAGTCATAAAATGTTAAGAGCAGATAACAATTTTAAAAGACAAAGATGAACAAGAAAGTCTTTGCGATAAAAAGAAAACGTTGGGTTGTGAATTTAGTTTCTCATCATGCTAGACTAAAAATATATATATATGCATAGTATGATGGAGTGATATACACTGATTTTGTCATAGAATTACCATCTGCTCCCCCTCCAAAAAGCTAGGAGACAGTGCATTTATCCAGAACAATCTTTCGCTCAACACAGCTTGTTTGCAAGGACTGACGACATGAATACTAGCCTTAGGATGCTCAGGAACATTTTCCAGATTTTTTTCTCCTGTTATTATTTACAAAGTCTAAAGATCAGAGTTCATAGGACTTAATCTTTAAAATCAGTTGCAATGTGAGACCTGGTTTTACATATATATTATGCAGTGTATCATGTCTCTTTATCCTTAAGGTTTGGGAAAAAACAGGCAAGAATTTCTTAGTGTCATCCCCAAACTGAGCACAAGAAATTCAGATATCAAATCATGTTCAGTTTGGTATGTGTAGCTATCCCTTCCTGGTTTGTCCCTCTGTTCATGCAGAGAAATAATAAAGAAGCAAGTAGGGAGTTTCATGCACTGGCATGTGGTCCTTTGCACTGTAAAATTTAAGAAACCAGAATTTGAATTAATTTACCTGTGTATTATGGCCACCAACTGGGATGGTAAATGTATTTTAGGAAACTTGTCTTGGTGTTAAACCAGCATGCGATAATACTAAAAAGTTGAGGGTACAGCTAAACTTTACTTCCCTTTTTGAAATTCAAAGCAAGAATACGAAGCCTAATCCTGATAAAGCTGAATATGTCTAGTAGTTTTTACGCACACCTTTTCTTCCCCCAGGGTGGGGGTTCTGCTCTTCAGGTAGGGAGGAAAGAGAAAAGAAAGGGAAAGTTAGAGAGAAAATTTAAGCCCCACTTTCATGCATTGAAATCCAATCTTGATCATGTACTTAATAATGTAAAAAAGAGAAAATGGTTAGCTGCTGATCTGCAAATTAAGCACAGTACGCTGTTCATCGTCCATAATTACAATGCTGAATTTTTGTTTCTCAGAGCAGTAGTTAACACTAAACCTTGTTGCTCAAGGCTCAGACAATAACAAAGCATCACACCTAATTGAAGACAGAAGCAAAGCTACGGATTAATCTTTCTCATGACTAGGGGGCAAAACAGAAACATCCCGAAGGGGTGGTGTGACGCCACCCCTGAGAATAGCTGATTGGGCTGTTGAAAACCACATCTGCAGCCTGCCAGCCACCTAGCTTCTGCCCCAAATAGGGAATGGTAAAAATCCGCACCTATTTAGGGCAGAAAAAAGCCCCCCCTTCACCTTAGAGTTGGCCTTTCACCAGTGTCTGGGGCAAGTGGGAAACTGAATGCAACATCCTAGTCACCTGGAAACTGGCTGGCATGTAATTGCCAGCAACAGCTTTCTGGGTTACTAGGGGCATGGCGTGTCTAAAACCATGTTCTCCACGGCAGCTAGAAGCCAGCTTTTTAAACCGGACTATAGCTTTTTGGCCCTGTGTTGTGGGAATGATGCAATCCGATACCTTGTGTGGAGTTGGTTGCACACAGTACTCTCAACAATGTTAGCTTAGGTGTAGGTTTAGGCCTTGGAAGTGTTTAGCAACAGAAAGGTGTTTTGTCTGAAGAAGTTCATGCTTTAGAGATGCTAAATGTATGCAAATAGTTTTCAAGATGTATGTAAGTCGGCTTCTTCTTATACACGATGTTTTTATACAGGTGATTTCAAGCATCCAGGGTTGAAATGTTTCCAAAAAAGTATTACATTTCAATATCAAACCTTGATTTTCCATTTTTTTATTTATAGGAAACCATTTTGCTATGTCAGTATATTTAAGTGTGACCTGAGCATACCAGAGTTTTGTTTATATCACGGGGGAGCTTGGAACCAACCGCCAGCATATAACAGTGGTCCATGTGTTCCCCAAGACAGCCGTGGATTCAAAAAAAAATCCTGCTTAGACAATGTGTAATTTTGTGTATAAATTGAGTATAAGCCAGTTGCTCTAATGCCATTTGTCATTAAGTTACTCGAGTTGACAATAGAACATGTCTACCTGCTAGTCTTGTGATGGTGTCCTTTTTCATGAACAGGAATGTTAGGCTCATGTTATGAGTATCTCGTTTGCCACTAGTTTTCCGGTGTGTTGGAAACTTTCTCTGTTAACTTGCGGACATTATATGTGATCCTATTCCATATTGAAGCAAATATGTACTGCTGAAGAACTGACAGAAAAGTAAGTCCTTTCTTAATTTGTTATACATTGAAAAGTGTTAAGTTTCTAATATTTTATGAGGTGTGACAACTTCAGTAGGTCTGTGGAATGTTTTTTTTGCCTTTTGGTCATTTACATACCTTATGTGTGTTTTGCATCTACAACGTTATGTTGCCTTAAAAAGAAAAAAAATTACAAAAATGACCAGATTGTTTCCTGCGTGTTCACAGTTTTTTGGTAGGATGATTGGCCATTTACAGGCTCTTGTGTGTTTGGCCTTCTCTAAGTCTGAAAGAGCCTTTTTTTTTTTAGAGAGAGAGAAAGAATATGATAAGTGGATAAAAGTCTGCCATGTAGAGCTAAAATTCTTTTAAATGATTTGTTGTTTTCCCAGAAGCTTTTGGGAGTACAGGTTTGGCTACTGTTCACTCACCGTTGTTCAGCATAGGCCAATCAGGAAGTGTGTCTTACATGTGTGCCCTGTGAGCTGATCTTTGGATAGTATAACTGTCAGAATTATGACTCTTATGTTAGTTGTACAGTTACATTGGAAGAGTTTTTAATGTACTCCTGTCATTGGTAACTGATGCAGAGGATTTACAATAAAATAGGCCAAATAGACAGGCCCAAATTTATAAAGCTCTTTCGGTCACTTTGGAGGTATGCTGTGTTAATGACACACTTATCTTAAGAGGCCAGAAGCTGTACAAAGTTGCGCTCTCCATCCTTAGGGGTGTAGTGTGGCTTTGGTGCAGCTTCCATATTCTTAGAACGCTGCATCATTTAACAGCACACGTTCCAATGGCCGAACAGTTTATTTGTGGCCTGTCTTTGGCCGCATAGTTTTTTGAAAAGTATTTGATCAAAGTTCCTGTTGGCTCCATCACAATAATTGGCATACCTTGATTCTTTTTTTTCGCAGCACTTTACGAGAGATTAAGGTTAGTTATTAGACTTTCCTTGGCCTCAGGCTTTTACAATTCTATAAAGACATGAACAAGGAGTGGAGAAGGGAAATAAGTCGAGCAGTTTTTCTTCTCTCCCTCTGAGGTCTGGGACCATGACAGAGACACTGGAGGAGGGCTCACCTTCGTACTCTGACCGTAGGACTGATGGAGCTGGCCTCTTCTTCTCCTTCTGAGGGCCGGATGGTATCACATGGACTGGTGTGTAGGAAGTCTCCTTCTTATTGGGCTAGGCCCATGGAACTGGGCCTGCCTCTCTCCGTGGGTTCGGATTGATATCTATAGTGCTTAAAATATTAAAGGTTGAAACAGACTGCCCCTGTTTGCTGCGTTTTGAGTAGTAGGTGCCGCACACTTGATGCTGATTCACTGACCGCACATGTGCTGGCTTTATGGTTTTCCAGCGCATGCCACAGGAGCGCCACAAAGCGCTGCAGTCCAGAAAAAACAGCTTTTTGCGAGCTCAAAAAGTGGCAATTTTCATTAGTTTTTTGCAATGGCAAAAAGCCGGGGTTGGGCCGGTGTGGCATTGTTGTGCCCCCCACCCGATTTCGCAGGGCAGCATCATGCCTCCTCTTCAGTGCGGTCTTGTTTTGACCCTAAGTCATACTCATGAAAGAGTAACAGTTTCTTTCAGTATTAGCTCATTGGATATTTCTAACAGCTCTTGTTACCATTGGAATATTTTTGGATCCCCTTGCTACCTGAACACTGTTTAAAGCTGTGAATTTTAGTTTTTTTATTCAAACTCTGAAGGGGACCGAAACAAAAATAGAATAACATTTGACATTTACTGTGATAATGGGCTAGGGGAGACACTGACATTTGTCTTTGTATACTGGCTCTAGATAGTGTGAACTTTGTGGAGAAAGTATTATGTTAAGGAAAAATCAGATGTCCTTTTGAAGGATAGGCTTTTTTTGTTTAACACCATTTGTGTTCTACCCTCTGTGCAGTGTCAGGATTAAAATATTGAATATATTGGAGAATATTTCCATGAAATCCTGTTTTTGGGAGAAAGGTGGGATAATATCCAATAAATAAATGAAAGAAATAAAAATATTCAATTTGAAGAGGGCGTTGATACAATTTTAATCTTTACACTCACTTTATGATTGGAAGTTTATATATATGAACTGTTTATTTATCTCCCATCACCCAACTTTTTTCCTTTAGGCAAAGACTGCTGTACAGAATTTATAGACAAACATCAGAAAATACCTGGGAATGTATTCAGGGCAGTAATGGAACGATTCAGCTTCAGGGAAAAAGAAGCGAGTAACTTTGGATATGAAAGATAATTGGTGAAAACGTTTTATAATGGGATGTAACATTTGAGAAGATAGTTATTATATTCTTCTTGTTTTACAATTCTACAATTTTACAGAAAATAGGGTATAACTTTCCAAAGACATTGTTGCCCTCTGAACTCAGGTATCTTGTTCTTTAAGATCAATTAAACAGATTTTTTTTTTTAAAAGCAGTTCTTACCTTAGGATAAGCTGTGAAAACAAAGGAGCAAACCTCTTGCCTTGAACAGGCATGCACTTTTGGGAGTCTTCCAGGGAAGGAAAACTAGAAACATGGTGTAGGAGTCCCAGGTACCGAGTTTTTATAGTGGGGTGTCTTAAAATGTGGCACCCTGTTTGCTACTGCTGAACACCATGGAATTCAGCAGCAAGATTGACAGGCAGCAAAGAGTAGTGTGGGGCCACAGAAATGGGTCATAGTGCATGTTAATCACCCCACATTAAGAGCTGGTCGGTAGCCATAGAAAAGAAAGAAACTGAATAGAAAGAAGTGAAAAAAATCAATCCAGAGGACTATTTTGCTCCTCATTCGTACCCAGCAAAGAAGCACAACAGGGTTGCTACCAAGAGCAAGGAGCGCTTGTTTTGTCTGTCTCTCTGTCATTCTCAAACACAGAGCCAACAAGGTAGTGTTAGTGGTTACAGGCTTGTATTACTTGTGTTATATTTATTTACAAAGTTGGGCAATTGTCCCCAAACATTCTAGAAGGATATCATAAGGCTCTGGAACCTTTAAGAAATTTTGAGACCATAACATTGACAGCTGTCACCACTTGGATCTTCTAGGGAGCCTTCAATGCAATTTTGTTCAATTTCTTTTTGAGAGATTTATCTAAACAGCAGATTTATCCATGCACAAGAAACATGTGCCAGAGTTTGGAAACTGCCACATTTACTCATCTGGAACGGCTGTTGCCCAGGAACTTTTGCCAAAAGTCTCAGTTGGGTTTATCCTAGGCACAGTCTTAATGCGTTTGTTACACTGAGGGGTCTGATAATGGAATACTTACACCCACGGGAGAATGACACCACTTTGTTGTGTATAGTGCAGGGAAATTCCTTCTGGTCATAGGGAGTCAGTGCAAATTTGGGTTGTATGGACCCACTGAATTTTGACATCATTCAGCTGCCATTGCACAGCTACAGAGAAAGCTGCCTAAGGGGATACTGGATACTCCATGCACAGACCCTGAAAATGTATTATCTCTTGGTGAGAATCTCATAATAACCAAAGTGTTGGCATAATGTGTAAAGCGGCCCTCAGAAGGAATGGGTAACTTTTGTTTTTGATATACAGTGAGCCGGCACTAACGCAAGCTTGTTATAGGCAGCTTCCAGTGTACACAACAGAAGCCACTGGGAGTTTGGGAAAATGGTGCTGCACCTGTGGCCGCGCAGCGAGCACGAGCCTCTTATAATCTAATAGTGGTTCGAGCATACGTGCTTTGGCCTTAAGCGGTGTGTGTGTGTCTGTGTGTTTCTGGAACAGATCCCCCACGTAAGGCAAGACGGACTGTAATTTAACCTTAGTTCATACATTTATCATATTTTGGATTGAAAGAATTTGAGGTTGTTTTTTAATCAAATGCATAAAAAACCAAAACTAGCCAATATATCCAGGGTTTGGCAGAAATCTCAGACTTTGATCCCTGTGTATGTGAATTATATCAGTGCGTGAAATTATCTGTTTTTCTGAGAAGGTCCTTACTTAGCAGCGGTATAGGAAGCAGGGACAATGTGGTGATCTCCATGTTAGGTGCAATTATACCTAGCATTGAGTGGGTGAAGGTCATGGGGAAGTCTGTTTCAGTTCATTTTTAAAGAATAACTGAAACCAACATATCTTCATATTTTTGTGGTGGAAACAACTTGATATTTAGAAAAACTAAATGTGGGAGAAAGCAAAACTGATGGGATTTTCTCATACCTGGCCCTAAGTAGAAAATGGATAGGCCAGCTTGTATCTTTGGATTTCATATGTCTCTAAATGGAATAGGAATCATGTCATCGATGCTGCTGGGACCACAACTCCTAGTGTTCCTTACCATTGGCAATACAAGATGAGGCCTCTGGGAACTGGATATTGGGAGAGCTGCATTCTACCCATCCATTTCTTAACAGGTAATGAGTATCCAGATGACTACCATTATAATACATTTTCCAGACTTTTAATAACAGTCTTTTGAATGAAGGCTTATTTAAAATGTTGAAAAGTATTGAACTTTCACTGATGTTCACTGAATCTGTTTAAAACAAAACAAAACACTATGGGCCATCTCAGGTTAAAGCCAGTAATTGTGATATGCTTAAGCAATGAAATATGTAGTTTAATGTTGCTTGGAATGCAGAGTGTTTGTCTATTGTTTATATTTACTTTCAAACATTCCAAAAAAATAAATAAATAACCTGTATATTTATACCTATTAAAATTAATTTTATATATTTAGTTTATTTATTATTCTGCTGAACAGGCTTGTAGTTTTGACTGAAGTGGAACTACTACTTTTAAATTATTGGGAGCAAAGTTTAACTGAGCATATTCCAGCAGTGGTATGTTTGGATTTTTTGTTTTGTTTTAGTACATTTTGACCGTAATTTGAAACTGGACAGTATAATTGGTTTAAAATATGAGAATTGTTCTCGGTTGTATTGATTACAACCTCCTATGCCAGGATTTCAGGTTCAAAATCCTGGCTTAACTAGTGTACAAAAGGGGGGAATAGGAAGCAGAAATACATTTTTTCCCTTACTTTTAGATGAGAAACACAACCTAAATGGGTCTTCTCCTGAACATTTTGATGAGATCCTGCATACGTTGGAGTCTTCTGAAGGAAAACGAAACACATCCTTTAAATTCACTTCTGTGTCCAAAAAAACCTTTTTGCATTGAGTGGATATTTTTGTACTAAGGTACTGCTATTTTTAGGTTTCTCATGAGTAAACTGCAGAGACTTTTTAGAGGCACTCCATTTGTAGAACACTTACCTGAAAAGTAAAGAGGCACCAATGTTCTTATCACTTGGAACCTTTATCCTTTTAATGCTCTTAGCCATCCCAAACTTTTAATTTACTTTAAAGGTTCTCTGCTGTTTAGTTTAATTTAGTTTTTATGATACCCTCCGATGTTGGAATATTTAATTTGTGGTTTTTTATGTTACATCATGATTGCCCTGATCTCTTGTAAGCAGCTTCCCAGTGTGTGTTTATTTTTTAAGCAGTCTGTAAATTGTTTATCAGATCAGTGGTTCTCAGAGGTGGGTGGCCCCCAGGGGAGGTGTGAGAGTTGCTCAGGCAGGGGGACATGAGACTTGGAGGCTCTTCTTCTCCCTCCTTTTTCCAAACTTTTTAATGTGTAAACTTTACAAACGCATACAAGTTAAATATTGAATTGACTAAATTAAACTGTTCAATTTAAGCCATCTTGCTTCCTTATAAAATGTTAAATATGAATATACAACGTGCAAATGAAATATACACACTAAATTATACAAAATATTTTTCTTCATATACTGCATCAAGGGGCCCCCAAGGGGTGAACATTTGTTTACCACTGAATCCAATCATAGCACTTCTGGGACCTGAATTTTTCTGTCACTAACGTGTGAAAACAGCAAATAATGAATATTGGAACATGTTAATCTGTGTAATGATTACACTACATAAGAATTCTGTTTTTTATTTTGCCCCATATGAGGAAATTGCCAATAACACGTAAACACTAGTCTGCGACTGCAATCATGCCAACACACTTAATAGGAGTATGCACTGCACTTTCAGAGTGTACACATATAGGATTCCACTGTAAATGAGATACAATGTTGGTAAGCAGTTTATGTTTGCACTATATACTAGTGCAGTGCAAACATTCCTAGAACATTTATTCTAATCTATGGTTCTTTGCATAACCCATATACATGCAGGAGGGTGTCATGCCACAGCTTCTCTATTTGTCTTCCAATAGGGTACCTCATAACCACTGAAATAATGAGAAAAACTGTATGTGGGGAGCTGTATTGGCACAGTAGTGATGATAATTTTTATTTTTTGTTCAAATGCACATGTGGCCTGTTGGGCAAGCCATGATGATCATTTAATGAAAGAACATATATCTATGAATAAAGAAAGCAGCTGCAAAACACTCCATCCACTGAAATAAAGGAGAAGATTCTTCCAAGGGGGACAAACACTAGGTTTTCTACTTCCAAAATAGATGGTTCATTAGGGTCAAAAGTTGTTTTAATATCAAACTGTTTACACTCATGTGTCACTATTGAATTCTGTTACACTTCTGTGAATGTTTTAAGTGTTAAGTAAATATAAAAGGTGGGAAGGGTGTAATGCACAGCATTATTCTGAAAAATCATGTAATTTCATACTGATTGAAAATTCTGTAGGCTTTTGAAATGTGAAAGATGAAGCCAGGCTTACGTTTTTGCTGGGTACTGCTTCAAATGGTTTTTCTTAAAGTATTGAAACAAGCGTATCAAGTGACATGCAGTACTCATTGTTTGTAAATATGTTTAAAACACATGTTTCATAGATTTTTCCATATTCAAATTTCTGTTATATTTGATTCAGATTTTATATTTAAAGCCGTCTACTAAATAAAGTTGAAATACCAATGATAAAATATTCTTTATGCATTTTTACTACTTTTTAAAAAAATTGAATAACCCGACACTAACCAGTTAGTCACTATTCTTTTTTGTCATCATCATAATCATATCTCTTTTATTGTTAATTAAAGTATTTCTATCCGCCACTTGCAGGGGGTCTAGAGGACATACAGTATAAACAATTAAAGATATTCAATAAAAATCATAAATTAAACAAGATAAAACCATATTAACAAGTCAACAGTTAAAACATCTTTAAAAGATACAATTTAAAACCATGTAAATGGATAGTTTTTTTGGGGGTTTTTGGGCTATGTGGCCATGTTCTAGAAGAGTCTTCTCTGATGTTCGCCAGCATCTGTGCCTGGCATCTTCAAGAATGCTGCCTGGAAAGGAGTTGGGTATATACTGTGTGGCCCTGGGAAGGCAGGAGTGATTTGCATGTGTCTTGTTCTGTGCTAATGGCAGGCCTCAGGGTGGAAGGTTCTGCAAAAGGATTAGTGTCTGCTTGATTAGTGCTCAATGTCTGCTGGGAAGCCCCTGATCTGGGAGATTTTCATTGCATTTGTTGAGTCTTATCTTGCTATTTTTCAGGACGGTAGCCAAACCTTGTTTACTTTAAGGGCTTCCTCTTCCTGTTGAAATGTCCAGGTGTTTTGTGGATTTCAATGGCTTCCCTGTGCATCCTGACATGGTAGTTTTGGCATGGTCCAGAATTTCAATGTTTTCAAACAGTATTTTAGCCAGATGGTTTTTGTAGCATGTTCTGCTACTGCTGATTTTTCTGGTGGGCCAGTCTGCGGTGTCTCTCGTGTTCCTTATTCGTGTGTGCACACTGTGTTTAGTGGTCCCTATGTAGACTTGTCCCGCATCTTCATGGTATGTGGTAACTCCTGCAGCTTGAGAGGGTCTTTCTGGTCCTTGGCTGAGCGAAGCATTTGCTGTATTTTCTTCGTCGGTTTGTAAACCATTTGAAAGTTGTGTTTCCTCACGCATTTCCTATTCTGCAGTGATTCCTTTGACGTATGGTAATGATGTATGCTGGTGAGACGTCAGGGAGAAACTTTTCTAGAACATAGCCACATAGCCCGAAAAAACCCACCAAAAAACTAGATGATGCCAGCCATGAAAGCCTTCGACTTCATGTAAAGTACATTTTTGAAGTAAAACAATCCCCAAAGTCTTTAATAAAATGCTATATTTTGGCTTGGTGCCAAGTCATTTAGATTACATGTCATCAGTGTTAGGAAAATTCAACATGGGATATACAGTAATAGAAATAAAACATGTATGTGAAAGTCACAATGACTAAGCAAGAGCAATTAAGAAGCTACACAGGTGAAAAAGCTAATGTAATTTAGAAGTCTTGAATGTCAAGGACAAGAATTATAGAATGTACAATTGGAAACACCTGAGATTCATTAAGTGTACAAGGTGAAATGATTGAAATTTTAAGTATGGGTTGAACTATGTGAACCAATCAAATGAATGTACATGCCCACTGGGTGGAAACTGACTTAAGTGGGTGGTGATTAACAATGGCTATAATATATTGCTTGTGCCAAGTATTTTGTGGGTAGTTGTGGATAGTTGGGTGTTTTGGAGATATTGGAGATGTAGAGATTGTTGAGGGCATAGATATTGTATATAGTAGAATAAAGTAGATCTTTGTATAAGACTACTGAGTGTCTGTGTGTCTTGAGTGAAGATACAAGAGCCAGCAGAATCCTGGAGAAAGT
>NC_056525.1:198866258-198951139 GCF_019175285.1 Sceloporus undulatus | reverse complement strand
GAAGCACCGCCCCTTCCTAACCCTAGTACGTATTGATGACGTACTATTTGGCGGTCTGTAAACCGCCTCAGTCTCCAGACATTGTTAAAGCTAAATCTTTCAGCCCCCCCAAGACTGCAACCTAATCATTTAGGGTTAGTACAATATACACTCACAAAAGTTTTAGAAATACATTCCCAGTCAGAAAAATATCACAAACTGCACCCCTGTCTTTTGCATGAAGACTCAACAATTGGAAGTTAAGCCCCCATCCAATCCATTGTTGTTGTTATCTGCCCTTGAGTCAACTTCGACTCATGATGACCCTGTGGATGAGACCTCCAAGAACCCCTATCCTCCATTTCTCTACTTAGTCCCTGCAAGCTCATGCCTGAATTCCCATGATTGAATCCATCCATCTGGCATGTGGTCTTCCTCTCCTTTTTCTCCCCTCTACCTTTCCTAGCATTAGTGTCTTTTCCACTAATCGGTTCCTTATCTTTATATGGCCAAAGTACATCAGCCTTAATTTAATCATCTTGGCTTCCAAGGAGATCCCTGGCTTGATTTGTTCCAAGACTCATCTGTTTTTCTTTCTGGCTGACCATTGTACCTTAAGCACTCTTCTCCAGCACCACATCCCAAATGCATTCATTTTCTTTATGTCTGCTTCCTTGACTATCCAACTATTGCATCCATCTATGATGATGGAGAATACAATGGATGATTTTAACTTTTGAACTCAATTATATAGCTTTATTCTGCAGAATCCCCTCTATTTTTTTCATAGCTGCCATGCTCATTTCTAATCTCCTTCTTATTTCTTGACTGCAGTCACCACCCCGATCTGTATGTGATCCTAGGTATAAGAATTCTTTAACTATTTCAATTTCCTCATTGTCAAGATTGAATTTATGTATCTCTTCTGTGGTCGTGATTTTTGTTTTCTTTATGTTCAGCATTAATCTCTCCTTTGCACTTTCCTCTTTAACCTTCCTTAGTAACCTTTCCATGTCTGTGATGTCTTCTGCCATTATTATGGTAATATCCATGTACCTTAGGTTGTTGATATTCCTTCCTCTTATCTTCATTCCTCCTACTTCTGATTTAGCTCTACTTTTCTTATGATATTTTCAGCATATAATTTGAACAAATGGAGTAAGGAATGCAACCTTGCCTGACCAAGCTGGATGTGATGAGCAAAGTGGAGCTTAGTGGGTTACCTCACTTGGGAGAGTTTATGTAGTATAGAAGTTAAAATGGAGTTCTGTGGATAGTGAACAATAGTTTCCTAATACCCAAATTTGGAACCAGCCATCCAGATAGGGGTGCATGAAGCAAGAAGAGTAGAGCCAGATAGAGTCAGAGATAGGGGCTATGATATAGTACGATGGCTTGGGTGTTAAACTGAGAGCCAGAGCCAGTCACAAACAGAGATAGGTCCAGTCTGTATGCACAGACCAAAAGGTCTGTGCTCCCCCTGGCCTGTACCTGTACAAAATACAGCTTCAAATCCATTTTGTACAGATGACACAGATCATTAGCCCATGCTAGGATCAGCCTGTCCAGATGCCAGTTCAGTGGTTCCAGACCAATTCTGGTCCAAAGCAGATGTAGGCCCCACATGCCCTATACCTGCCTCCACCATCATGTCTTCTCAGAAGTCTCCCATTGCAGCCTATGATATTGGATGGGGGCACTTGGCCATGTGGATGTAGCCAGATGCCCTATTTCCATCCTTACAGCTTGCAACAGGGCTCTTCTGTGAAGATGCAACAGTGGGAGCAGGTATAGTGTACACAGTGGTAGCAGGTCCATGGCATGGTGGGTGAAAGTAATTGCACTGACTTGGGAACTGACCCAGGTCAGAACCCGGAGCAGGATTGCATAGGCTTGGCTTGTGCTATCCTACCCATAGGGTTAGGCCCTAAAGCCAGTTAGAGGCCCAATATAGACAGGCCAAAATAAAGCTGCTTCAGGTCACTTTGAAGGTATGCTGTTTAAATGATGCATGCATCCTAAGAACTGGAACGCAGCTTTGGAGTGGCTTCCGGACTCTTAGGAGATATGAATATGATTTGGGGAGCTGAGAATGTGGGGAGAGGTCAGGGAGAAGTGTTACTTTGTTTGAAACTGAGGTGCTACTGTGTACTGTGTGGAAACAGTATAATGTTTTAGATATTTATTTTAAATCTTTACCATTCTTATTTTCTCCATTTGTCTGGATGTTTTAGTATGATAATTAAAAAGGAAAATGTGTCACATTTCATCCCACTGAATCCAACAACCAACCCAGATACCTGACCAGTAGAGTGGTCATTTGAAGGCCTGAGTACCAGATCCAGGGAGGGATATTAATAGTGAAAAAATAAGGGGAGTGATAGGTGTTCATGGGCTGGAACTGCAGGGCAATCTGGGTAGGGGTTCAATTACAACCTCTGGAATACAGTACTCTTAATGCTCTGCCTTTCTGTTGATCACATCCTGTAGTTTGCTATGATATACTTTGGAAATCACCTGCATTCACTAATTGCATACCTATTGCAGGGAAACACAACTTTTTCCACTCCACCTTCATCTTCATATGAAATTATAATCTTTTCAAGGAACCACCCACTGCCTGTAATTCAAAGACAAAAAGTATATGTTTCTAGGTAGAAGGAAAGCTGATGGTTTGGCTGAAAAAAACACACACAGTCTCATCTAACTCAGTAAATCAGGATAAAATAATTAACACACTCCTCTTAACACTTGGCTTTTCCTCAAAACCTTGAAACCATTAAGTCACAAGACATTTTATCTGGGACAGCTTTAGCAAAATCTATGAACATCTAAGGAGCTTTCATTTGACCCCTGTTTTTGGGACCTCAAAACATATGGTTAAATGATTCAGATGTTTAGCCTTTGGGAAAAGAAGTTTGAATTTTACAGCAAGTAAGTGCACATAAGGACAGTTAGGTCAGTATGATTCATCACTCTGTTTCTGGATTTCCAAATATTTTCCAAAATATTTTTAGTGCAATAAAAGTTCTGTGGATATTTATTTGATCTAGATGTCTTTGCACAAGGAAATTCTTCTGTTTCTTCCTCAGTTACATCCACACAGATAAACAACACAACAATTTCATCATTCCTATCATATTTGAATACGATATATTTTTTAAAAACTAACCAGAAGGGTGAACATTTCCCCTAACATAACACTCATTGTTGTAATGGTCATCTAGACCTTTTCCAAAGAAATGGTCAACAGAGCAACAAATAGACCATGATAACAAAAACTACCCAGCAGTCATTCTATGAACATTTTTATACCATAATTCTTATTAATAAATATTATTATTCACTGCATACAAATTATTATACCAAAAAAAGCCTTTGGCACTGAAGGGAGATTTCATCAAACATAAATGTTCCAGGCAGTGGGGATTGTGTGTGTGTGTGTGTGTGTGTGTGTGTGTGTGTATATATATATATATATAGATTGTAAGCCCGAGGGCAGGGAACCATCTAACTAAAAAGATTGTATGTACAGTGCTGTGTAAATTTACAGTGCTTCATAAATAAAGGTTATTAATAATAATAATTTAAATAAGGTAAAATTCCACTTATATAATCCCTTACTCTTCCCATCACAAAAGATGTTATCTTAATTCAAGAAATAAAATGTGGCATTCTATAGTTTCTCTACAATTGCAACTGTTTGTCTGTATGTCTGTCTGTCTATCATATCTATCTATCTATCTATCTATCTATGGGTTTTGTCTACTGCCTTTTAACCCAGGAGATAAAAATATTAAAAATGTTAAATACATAATTGAAAACATTTAAAAAACTCAACTTGAGAAATAGTTTTAAAACCACAGACATTTAAAAGAACAAGAAGAGTCTGTTCTTTTTTATTTTAATGACTAAAGGACAAATGAAACAAGACAATCTTAGCTGCCTGCCACAAACGCAGAAGGAATAGAACCAGCCTGACCTCCTTTGGGAGAGTGCTTTTTAGTGCAGAGAAAGTTGTGTCACATGTATCTACCAGTCTAACCCATGGGGTGGTGGAACCTTTGTTGTGGATCTCGATTTCAGGAAGGCTCGTATGGGAAAAGGTGGTCTTTCACATATCCTGGCCCCAAAATATGCCCAATAACCATATATGCCCTGAATAAACCTCATTATTTATGAGAGCATTATCTTTTTTTGTTATTTCCTTCATCAGTTTGGACTTTATTTTATAAGGGATGTGTTACCTTTTCATAATTAAAAAAATGGTCCAATTTATATCAGAAATACTAGTCATATGAAACACATCTCGTGTTTAGCACTTGCAAATCGCATACTATGGATGTGTACTTTCAGATTGTCCCATCTTTAGCTAGAAAGGGTGTCTCCAAGCATTAAGAGACTTTGTTTGCTGAGGGGTGAGGGAGATGCTTTTTGTGCAATCTTTTCACCTTTATGTTTTGCACAGTATCTCTTATACTGAGAGCTTTTGTGCAAATGATTTTGCAAAACAGAAAAATCCTGAAATGCAAAGATGTGTTTAAAACTCTTCTCATCTCAGTAAGTGAGGTGTAAACTTTTGAAATTCTTCATACTTGCACAGAGACTGAAATAAGCATAAATTTACATCCTTATCACAAAACTCCCACTATAGTACGGTGTTTCCTAACCTGGATTGAAATTGAAGTCCAACTCATCTGGTTGAGCAAGGCTTCTATCATGTTTCAAGAGGCAGCTTATTATTTTAAGCATACAGCATAACTATACTAGGAGCCACAGCCAAGTAGGTTCCCTGGTGGTGTTTTCCATGTACCTTATTTGGAGAGGTATGCAGGAGTCAAAACACTACTATTTTAACTGGGAGGCTTGGGGAAGATAAGTTCCAAACTTGCCTCTACCTAAATTGCAAACCAGACATTTAAAATAAATAGCATCAGGAACACAGAAAAGGATTGGGGGTGGGAGAGAAGGCATAGAGGCAGGTTGGACATTGTTCCATGCAATGTAACTATAAAGATATATGATATTGCCTGAGATGAGTAGAAAACATGCCCTGGGCATCAAAACATTTTCTGGTCTTTAAAAAAATGAAGAAAATTGAGGTTTACTTTAAAACAGATTTTGAAACTGATCTGTCACTAAGAAATCAGCTGTACCTGGACCAGATCCATCATGGCTAATGAGAACTTTATTCAGAACCCCAAGTGATACAGCAGTCATGTAGAACATGTCAGTCTGTAGAAACATAAACACGTGAGTCACATGAATGGGAGGAAATGAATGCTCTCTGGAGGACATATGGAAGTTATAGCCCCATGAAAGATGGGCTTTATTATAAAACGTACACTCTACTTCAGTAATTGTGCTAAATGAAGCCAATTTTATAATTTAATTCAGCGGTTCTCACACAGTGGGGTGGTACTTCTGGGGATATGGTGAGAGTTGCTCAAGTGGGGCATGAGATATGGAGGCCCTGATCCCCCATCCTCCTCCCAAACTTTTTTTTTTTGGAGGGGGATAAAATTTACACAAGCATTGAGAAAAATACTGAATTTGCTTAAATAAAATGTTTCTAATTTAAACAATGTTATCTCCTTATAAAATGTTAAACTGTAAATATACATGTATGTGTGAATGCAAATACAAGCACTAACAAAATATTTTTATTCATACACAATGAAGATTTTCATATCTGGCTGAATTGCTGGGAAAACATCGCTCAAACATCCCTCAAAGGTGGAGGAAGTGCGCGTGTGTGGAAGCCAGGCACGCTTCCTCAATCATCATGCAATCGTAGCTCTCTTTCAGTGTCCCTGAATCGTTCCAGGGGAGTGGATTTCCTATTAACGCAAAGTTTGCATTCATAGGAAATCTGCTTCCCTTGAGACAATTCAGGGATGAAAGAGGGAGCGATGACTGCATGACGACTGAGGAAGCGTGCCGGACTTCAACACATGTGAGCTTCCTCCACCTTTAAGGCTCATTTGAGCAACTTTTTCCCAGCAATTCAGCCAGGTATGAAAATCTTCTATGTCTAATGGGAGGTGGGGTGACATCCACGTGTAGATGTAAAGGGGGTCCCAAAGGTAAAACGTTGGAATACCACTGATTTAATATACTGTGTTTTTTAAATTAAAAAACATATTAGAATGTAAAAAAAATGGATGGTTTAACACTATGGTGTGAACAAAGAATAGATTTTGCACAATGTTTAGTACTCAAGTTCCTCATCTAACTGTCCTGATTTGACAGACATCAATTAATATGCTATCCTATTTTTTTCAGCAGCTTTTAAAATGTCCCTGTTTCTTTCTCCTCCTCCCATTTCCCCCTCTTGTTATCAGCTTTTTTCAGTGGCTGTAAGTTAAATTCAAAGTACAAAAGTGGTTTGGTCTCAATCTACTCAGTAGGAGGGATTGGAATCTTGACCATCCCTTTAGGCTCTCTTCTCAACAATCCTTTTTTCTGGCTTGAAAAAAAAAGCTTAAGATTGAATTATGCCTGTGTCATACATTATCAGTCACAGACACTAAATTAGACCTTCAATAGCTTTCCTGTATCTTAATGGAATGGTTAAATAAGAATTGGATGTCATCTGACCTGCTCTTGACACCAAACCTCAAAGTTTTAGACAACTTCTCCAGCAATTTTATGAAACAGAACTGTAATGTAATGTAATGGGCACAGGAAATAGTGCCTAACCCTTATATTAAAATCATAGATTAGAAATATTTATCCACATCCTATTGCTACTGCAATCTCTTCAAAAGAGATTGAAAATAATACATGGAGTAGCTGATAAACCCACCAGATACTTTTGTTGCAGTCAGCTGAAAACATGACATACCACTTGAGTATGAGTTAAGGTAATTTGAATACATTCAAGAAATTTCTTTGCTACTGTAATTAAATGCTAAAGAGCTGTTATATAATTATTGCTGGCTTTTTTTTTACCTGACCACGCTGAAATTTGACTTTATTAAATCTTGATGTGCGAAGTTTTCGTTTCCCAGAATCCCCTCTGTTTCCGAAGACAGTGATATATACATTAGAATTAGTTTCTGCACCAGGGTTTGACCCAGTGTATACAGCAATATCATAAAGTACCACTGAAATGAAAACAAAATGTATTATTGATGTAGTTGCATTTCCATGCATTTAAGAGTCTAAGAATGCAGAGCTGCCCCAAAATTTGCATCTGATGGCTAGGGTAAACTAGAATTTTGCACATATGATTTTAGGGAACCGTCTAATTCAGGGGTAGGCAACCTGCGGCCCGGATGTGGCCCAGCAAGGCCTTGGGACCAGCCCCCGCCCGGTCCTGCCGCCGATTGCCGCCAGAGCCTTTGACCTCTCACGTGAGGGCGTGGGGCCTTTGGCCTATCAGGAGGAGGCGGGCAAGGGGGGGCAAGCGGCGGGCAAGGGGGGCAATTGTCTATAGAAGCCTCAGAAATATGCATTTATATTAACATTTTTTTAAAAATCAGCAAATTTTTTCACATGTCCTCCATTTTTTAAATAAAGTGCCCTCCATTTGAAAATTTTGTCCTACATTTGTCCCGGTTTATTTATTTATTTCATTTTTTAAAAAAATTATTTACTTATTTATTTTTTTACTTCGGCCCCCCAGTTGTCTGAGGGACAGCAACCCAGCCCCCGGCTCAAAAAGGTTGCCTACCCCTGGTCTAATTAAAAAGATTGTATGTACAGTGCTGTGTAAATTTACAGCGCTTTATAAATAAAGGTTAATTATTATTATTATTATTATTATTATTATTATTATTATTATTATTTGCTCTTCGTACACTTTTTTTTGCCCTATTCTTTTCGCATGCACATGCACTGCTTAAATTGGTTTACTGTATAATGAACAATTTTATGACACAAGGACAATATGAAACAAAATGCAAGAGAGACAGGCATAAAGGAGGAAAAACAAGTCCTCAGATAAAACTTAATCTACTTAGCAAGAGAAGCCCCTTCTGGAATAATTGCTGTTGTTGTTTCTTACTATTCAATGGAAAACAGCCAGAGAAGGGCCCAGATGAGATTCATGGGGAATATGTTCACTGTTAAAAGACAGTCACTAAGGCAATGACTAGGTAAAACCTGGCTCCCCACCACCCCACTCAGTTGCCCACTCCTGTGGACAATCAAACAAACAAAAGTGGCAATACCCCAGATTGTTGCTTACTTTAAGAAATGGACAAGATCATGCTGGGTTCAGCATTACATGGAGGAAGTCCACTCGTGCTTTCTAAAGAACTCAAAGCTCATAAATTCACCGGACATGTTTGGAAAGTGTGAATACAATTCACTTCATAGGGTGCACTTTCACCTGGCAAGGTTGAGGAAAGCTACTTTCCTTTTTTTTGCGGGTGGGGTATGGGGAGGGTGTGATAATGAGCCCCTATTCCAGTTTAATTGCTCAGAGGGCTGGGTCATGTGTCTCTGACTTTTTTCTCCATTGCTTCCATGTGCTGCTACTTGTAAAACTGCAAAACCATTATTTATCAGTACAGAAGGAGGGGGGGCACTATAATGGTTTTAAATGCTTACATTTTTTTCATAATGCAAAAGTAATACATAGTAATATGAAAGCTATTGCAATCATCCTTTGAGGCCTGATTTTCTGCTCTTCTGCAGCAGTTTGAGGTCAGTGTACCTTGCATTCAGTGACATTATATTAGCATCAAACTGCAATGAAACAGAATTTCCATATCCTCCATCAAATGGGAAATAATAAATGAAAATGAAATTTTCAGAATAAATCAAAAGTCTGAAGATATAATTTTGGCATGCAGAAGCTCACTTGTTAAATGGCATGTAGAGACTCATTTGCATGCATCCATGATTGTGGAAAAGAAATGAAAAGCAAAACAAGAAACAGAGCTAACTACTGTAAGGTTATCCTAACAGTGAAACCTAGTTTCTGATGTTACCTTTTGGAAAACATAGGAGTGAAATACTCCTGTTAAAAATGAGTGGGTTTTAAATAACCTTGCATAAGCATGCAGAAATAGAACTATCATAACCTTTGTCAAAATATCAAAGAAATGTTAGGTGCCTTAGGTCTCATTATTATGAGAAAGCAGGGATATAAATGAATAAAATAATAATAAATAATAATTTAAAAAGGAAAAAGGACTTCATTTTCATGCTCTGCTTTTTAGTTTGATGTAGTGGCTCCAAACACAGAAGAAACAACAGCTTTTAATGCTGCTATTCCCAGGGTATAGGGGAAGTTCTGCTTGGTTCAGCAGTATGGAATAAAATGTAAGGGTTTTGTTTTTGTTTTTGTTTTGCACTGGAAGAGGCCACTTGACTGGAAGGCAACTGAAATGTCATCTTAAAGGCTGTCAGGAGGCTCAACAGCACTGCTTCTCATGGATCCCTAGTGTGACTAGAATCACAACATAGGGCCCGAAAAGACAGGTCAAAATAAAGCTGCTTCGGGTCACTTTTGATGTATGCTATTTGAATGACACACGCATCTTAAGAAGCCAGAAGCTGCATCAAAGCCGTGTTCCAGTCCTTAGGACTGGAACATAGCTTTGGCATGGTTTCCGGACTCTTAGACACATACATCATTTAAACAGCATATCTCCAAACTGATCCAAAGCAGCTTTATTTTGGCCTGTCTGTCCAGGCCTTAAGATGATTGTGGTCCTCCAAACTGAAACATTAGTACTTTTTTAGGTTGGTTATGTCTGCAGGTATATATTTGTTATAATTGAAATGGCTGCTAGCTTGATGCAAAAAATAAAATAAAATGCATGTCTTTTTTTTTTATTTAGGCCTCCAGACGAAGACTTCTAAAATAACATTTATTGCTAGGATGAATAAGATCAGGCTGCGAATGTTTCATGATTTTTAAAGGATGCTGAAGCCCTTAAAATATATTAAGCTAAAGTCTGTGTAGCACTAGTGGTAGGGTGATAGTGAAACTGAATTTCCTCTCCTGCTGCTGGAGGCCTGCCTGTTGGAGGCCTTTTAAAACAAACCAACAATTAACATATGTACCTACATATCAGCAGGTCATGCCAGCAGAATAATCCTGCAATATAATCCCAAATTCTGTGATATTGTCCTGGAGTCTCCTCTGGTAATTACCATTATAAATAGTTTCTGATTCTCCAGTGTAACTCCACTTCATCATCTGCATGAAAGTTTGGTGGCTTTTTCTTTCTTTCTCTTTTTTTAAAACTACGTGTGGTTGGGTGTCGTTTCTGGTTTTGAAAAAGGTTCCCTTTTCTCCTGATCCTAAAGCAGCTGTGGGACAAAAACCTGGAAAAGTGGCTGTCTTAACTTTTACAGGGTGTGAGCATCCCTTTTCAGTATAAAAAAGAATGGTGCTGTACAACTCAACAATGTGGACACCATTGCACTCTGGATTGGGAGTACAGTTTAGCAACCACCATCTTGCTACCTTCCAGGTCCTCCTTCACAGATGTTGGTGCAGAACCTCATCAGTGAGTGTTGGCTAATGGGGTTCAAACCTCTGCTTGATTCCCATTGGCTGACAAATTTGGCCAGACTGAGTGCAAAGTCTTCACTCCAGTTGGGTACTGGGGAATATCTGCCACAGCCACCTTCCTCCTCAGACATTGAGCTGGGAACATTTGCCCTTCTTCCCACCCTTGATTCAGTGTTTCTTGTGTGATGAAAAATATTCTTGATATTGCTGCTATAACGTTCCATGCCTTGTTACAACTTCAAGGCAGCTGGCATGGGTCATATCATAGGAAGATCTCATCAAACTAACTAGAGTTGTAGTGACAGATCAATAAATGGTTACAAACACTTGAAAAAAGTATGGAATGAGTGAACACAGGTGAGGACAACAACAAACAAACCCTAGCAAATTCTAAGGAGATGTTTCTCAACAATTCACATTTCTTAAGACTAACCTGGAAGCACCCATTGCCTTTAAAGTGCCTTTTTGAAAACTTAAATACTGCACAAAGTGTCTGTGGGATATGTGAGTGAGTGTGTGCATGTGTATGAGAAAGAAAGGGGGGACACAGGAGAGCATGTGACGCACTGCGAATGAAAGATCAAGAAAAGTCTGAAAATAAAAATTCTGTGTATACACTCGTGTGTGTCTAGTGTGGATGCCTATGAATAAGTGTTAGAGTGTGTATTGATAGATGAATGGATTGTGTGTGGAAGAATTCTTATGGAAGAATTCAGAAAACATACTTAATGCAAGATGAAACACTAGAAAATGTGTAGGGTGAAACTGTCCATTTTCTTGCTTTGGCCCTTGGGCACTTGTGCACAAAAAGATTCCTCATCCCTGCTTTAGAGCCAAATGTTTTGTTGGGAACATAAAAATAAGCCCTTTAAAATCTGTTTGCCTAGGTCCATGAAAAATAGCAGCTTTTTAACTATCTTTGATATATAAAGTTGAAGGCTTTCATGGCCGACATCCATAGTTTTTGTGGGTTTTTCGGGCTTTGTGGCCATGTTCCAGAAAAGTTTCTTCCTGATGTTTTGCCAGCATCTGTGGCTGGCATCTTCAGAGAATGCTTTTTCCAGGCAAAGCATTCTCTGAAGATGCCAGCCACAGATGCTGACAAAACGTCAGGAAGAAATTTTTCTGGAACATGGCCACAAAGCCCAAAAAACCCACAAAAACATCTTAGCTATAATTCCAGTTGCACTAATATTCTAAAAATAGACTGTGGCTGTTAAGTCTCCTAAACTGATTTCATGATGTCATCGAAACTTCAGAAAGAATCAAACTATTAGGGAGGGAATTCAATATAGCAAAGGTCAGAGGTCAAATAATTCTGGACCAGTGAGCTTAGGTGATAGGAATGGTGCTTTTTTCTTTTCTTTTTCACAATAAAATTTAACCCTCACATAATAGATTTTTTCTATTATGTGGATTGTGATGTGTTTTTTGAGCTTATTGAGAATTCCAGGTTATTTAAATGCCTCTTATCTGAAGAAGCAAGTGTATTCCATCCAAAAACCTGAATAAAAATATCCAAGACAGAGAGATAACAAAATTAAATCAGATAAAATTTAGTGTGCTTTTATTGATGGATATTTCCTGAGCATATGCATTTCATTTCTCCTGAATATATTTTTATTTTCCATGAATAGGGCCAACCTACTAACAGTCAGAATATGCCGCTTTTATTTCTCTGTACTATAGTTCAAAAAAGTGTGTGTGTGTGTGTGTGTGTGTGTGTGTATTAGTCTAACTGTTGTGTTCTTCATGTCAACTCTGACTCATGGTGTAGAGGAGGTTTCCCTTACCTTCCTGCAAGTCTGAGAGAGTGTGACTTGCCCCAGATCATCCAATGGGTTATTGTGGCTGGACAGGAGTTGAACCCTGGTCTCCCAGAATCCTAGTCCAACACTCAAACACCTCAACTGGGACTGCGATCAACTGACTGTTGCTTGGTTACAAGCAACTGATTTCTCTGGACAGTTTTGTCCCAGCAATGTTATGTGGGAAATGTTTGAAATATGAGGGCATTGTTTAAAACTATGTAGGAGACAATGAAGTTTACCGCACCAGGAATAAAATGTTCCCCGATGCATTCTAACGTGCACAAGCGGGGCCACACACGGAGCATGATGGGAACCCGATGGGGCCCAGAACACTAGTTTACCGCACAGGGAACACCACTGCTGCCGCCGAGCGTTCCCATCGGGTTCCAGAGGGTGCCATTTCTGGGAACTGTTTTGAAACAGTTCCCAGAAATGGTGTCCAATGGCACCCTCTGGAACCTGATGGGAACCCGATGGGAACACTCAGCGGTGGTGGTGGAGGTGTTTCTTGTGCGGTAAACTAGTGTTCTGGGCTCCATCGGGTTCCCATCATGCTCCATGCATAGCCCTGCTCATGCACGTTAGAACGCACTGGGGAACGTTTTATCCCCGGTGTGGTAAACTTCAATATCACAGAATGTAACATTAAAATGTTCAGCAATGTATTATGTAAAACATGACGGGGGGAGGGGGCGGTGAATATATCCTAATTGCATGCATGAGAGTTAAATTCACCAGGCAAACCAAATATTGCACATTTGTAGTTGTATGTTTGCCCTTATAGGTGGTTATTTTTTGTCTCAATATGAATTACAGAACAACAGTGTTTGAGAGCTAGAAAACATGAAGTGTTTCACTTCTCTCTGTATGAGCTGCATTGTGTAAGGATTATAAGCACAGAGTCAAAACAGTAACATTGATTTAAAAGACTGGATATCTGAACAGAAATGAAAGATCAAAAGAAATGGGGGAGGGGGAGAAGAGAGAAAAAGAGACAATGACTACGAGGAGGAGAAGTAGCAGGAACCATAAAAATATGAAACGTGGCAGGGAGAAGAAAAAAAATTGGTGGTATACAGACAGAGTAGTATTAAGCCTTGAACCAGTAAGATCACTGTTGACAAAAGGTAGCATTCTGGACTCATGTATCAGGAGAATTAATATTTCAGTGTCAACATCCTGCAGTGAACAGTATCATGAAATAACAAAAGCAAGAAGATGGAAACGATCAATACAAGATACAGAGAAATATGAAAGAGAGATTTCAAACATTAGATTTAAAAATAGACCTATGGCTAGTTGGGAATAGCTAGAGCGAAATAAGGAGCAAAAATAAGAGGAAAAACACCATTATGTTTAAACTTTAGGGGGAAAAAACTGATAATAAAAAAGCAACAAAAGTTCAGTGGTAACCTCAGTAAAAGACCTGCTCACTTCTAAACTGAATGTATAAAATATCATTTCTTCTTATAGTTTATACCTGAAAGGTAGCTTTTTGAGTTAAGTGAATACATTGGTAGCCTAAATAAATAAATTCACATTAATCTGAAAAAATGCATTGATCTGAAATTAGGTATCATGTAATAGATTATCTGAGATACAGATATAGATATTTGTATAGATATAGATATGCAATTATCTATATAAAATAATAAATGCAGGTGAAAAATGTTTCATTCTCAGAATTGCTGAAAAATAAAATGGCTTAGTTGTGCTGAATGTTTATTTATTTTCAGTTTAAATGAGCCACAAATCAATAGATATTTTGAATTCATAAAGTTATACATTTACAAAATTTCTGTCTGCTCCATGCTGTTTTATTTCCAATTATTTGTTGAATATATTTCATTAAATGTAACATGGCAGAGATGACAAAGATAATTTTACTATGATAAGGCTATTATTAATAAAATACTGTATATCATATGGTTTGCTTTGAAAAAATTATATATCTCTTGAAAATATTGATCACACTAAACATTCACTTACTCTGAATAGTACAGAAAGTATCTTCTGACCATGGAAGGCTTGTTTTTCACTTTCCATTCAAGTATTACATGAAGAAAGTTAAACAAAACCTAAACCTGTTCATGTTTCCGGAACCTCAAGGTTCCAGAGGAACAAAGTGCTGCACAATCTCTTTTCCAAGTAGAAGCAATTAAACAGCTACAGAATCTATTTAACTGTGTGAAATCTTATGCATGTAGGATGCAAGCGATTACAGAACAGACCTGTTGGCTACTTTCCCTCTATTTATTAATTCAGGTATTTTTACATTGTTTTCAAGTCAAAACACATCCATAATAGAGCTTACAGTATGAATAGAATAGAAACCATAACATTCAATACAACAAAAATAACAGCAACATAACAAGAAGACCAATAATAATGAAGAAACCTATTACAAAAAAGGCAACCAAAGCATCGAAGTCTCCACAGAAGTTCTAAAAATAGGGAGGAAGGGGCTTGGCCAATATCTCAGTAGAGCCACCACTTAAAACGTTTTGTTACGTCTTACCACCAACTGGGACAAGGCAAAAATGCAGCAAAATTGTCCCAATCTCCTCTCATAAGCGTAAAGGCATTTTTTTTCCTGGGGGGGGAGGGTTTCCCCAAAATATATTTTTAATACTCTTTGATGGGTGCCATTGGGGCCTTGGGGATCCCAAAATTTACCTGAGGTGGCTGTATGTCTTCTTTCCAGCCCACCTACTGGCAATGGCACTCCAGGGCTTGAAGAAGAAGGTTTTTCTGGCCCTAATTTGACATATCAGGGAGTGGATCTGCAACTTTCTCTGTACAAACCAGTACAAGTACTAACCTTCATCAGATGCTCACCATTTCCCCCCAAAGATTAGTTGTTAAGATAAAAACATGATTTCTTGTGGCACCCATCTGTACTACTCTGAATTCAAGGATCTGAATCTAATTCCCTTTCATTTGGCTGAAGGTAATCACCCATCTGTTTGGAGCAGTGCCTATCTCTGAAGGTGGACTGACCCCTGTTTAGTTGACCACATGCAACCATTCCCCATTTCATTCTTCAGATTTCTCATTTCCTTCCTTTTCTCATACCTTTGAGTCATTTTATGAGTATTTTTTATACTTATCCTACCCTAAAGATGTCTCCTGTACTTCATTTTGTCCTTCATTGTTACTGTGGTTTGCTTGAAAATGTGAATGACCTGGTCTGTTATCTTTAACTGAGTATGCACGTGCTTGCCCTTAGTGGCCTTCATTTTGCTTCCTGACCTACAATTATTGGAACCTATAAATAATTCATTGTGTCAGAAACCCCAGCAAAAAGTGTCTTCTGAAACTCTGAATATCTTCAGACATATTACTTCATTTTGAATAATATTTGCCTAACTGGCAGCACACATATTCCTAATAGGAAGCAGTGCTCTTTTCTAATTGATTTATTTATATTCATATTTCATCTTTTCTCCAAAGAGTAGAAAACTTTACAAAGTCTCCCTCTTCCATTTTGTGTTTATAACAACCCTTTAAGGTAGGTTAGTCTGAAAGATATTGTGATAAAGTTGACCATGGGAATTCATGGTGAATAGAGAATTGTAGTCAGCCCTCTGTAGTGATTGTGTGACTCTCTACAAAGGAAAGGCAACATAGAGCTCATCCAAAGTTCACTGATGCACCCATCATCCCCATGGCTACTCATGCAGGATGGGGCTGGTGGGAGTTGTAATGTCACAACATTTGGAAGGCTGTCTACTGTTATCACTACACCATCCCCCCCCCTTTTTTTTTAATCAAGTAACCCTTTATACATGATTCTGGCAAACTGAAAGGCTGCTAAGTTTATATAATGTTTCAACTACATGAAGAATCTGCAATGCAAATCACTGAACTTAGAACACTTTTTCCATATCTTTAGAAATGATACTTGAAAGAGAATAGGAAAGGATCCTGTTTCTTAACATCTCACATTTCACCTTTCACAGCATCTTTATAATGATGAATCCTGAAAGACATTTAATAAAGCTCAGCATAAATTCTTTACATGTGTAGTTTAAGAATCAGAACTGTATATTAGAGACATACCTGGTAGAAGTTCTTTTCCATGTCTTCTTACTGGTATTTCTTGCCATGTATCTGAATCATCTTGATCTTCAGACAGCCAGCAGTTGATAGTTAAACGAATTTCTTTCTCTGGTGGTGTACTCATTCTTTGAAGTCTAATCTCTTGCAGGTACCAACTAGGATCTGGTCCACTGTTGTCATGGCCAATCCGGATTTTATACAGCTCTCCTACATCTTTTAGATTAATCTGCAAAATTCAAACAGGAAAAGGGGTTTTTTATAGTCAACTGAACATTGAAAAAAAAACCCATTGTTATGCATTGCCAAAAAGTACACTGACTTTCTGCCAAAGTGCTACAATATAACCTTTTTTGTTAGATTCATTAAAGCAATCATTTTAAATTTGACTAATTAACATTCGAAAACAAGTATGAAACCAAGTTCAAATAAAAATACAACAACTAATAATGAAATCCGGATCTGGCATAAAAGTGTAAGGAAATCAATCAGCTAAAACAAAAATGATTAACTATAATCAGTGAAAACCAGTAATAAACAATACTATCAATACATTTACTAGGACAATAAAAATGCACAGATTACATCGTGCAAGCTTTTGAAGCTCCACTGGCTTCTTTAGCAGACAAAGGTGTTAAAAATCACACAGGAGAAGAAAACCATGTTACTGTACTATATTTTCAAAGCCTGGTAAAACATAGTGCTTGCTGTAGCAACGAAAAGAGGATGCTAGGCAACTGTCTTTCTCAACAGCATTCTCACAAAAAATAACAACCATCTATCTTGTGGTCACACTACAGATTTCAAATTGAAATCTGGTGAAGGACTTTAGGGTGCAAGTATGTACCTATGGAAAATGTTGTTTCCTTAGGTCAGAGAACAGGAAAATTTGCCCTGCCTGATTTTTTTTATTACAACTCTCATAATCCCTTACTCTAGGCTATGATGATCAGGGTTTATTGAAGTTGTAGGCATAAAAACAACTGAAGAACCACAGTTGCTCACTGCTACTGTAGCCCCAGATTATATAATAGTCAGGGTTTTTTTTTTTAAGATCCATTTTTAAACAAACATGGAAGAAGTCTCTTGCCCCATCACATCCTGATTTATCCAAATCTGAGTAAAGCTACATGGCTAATTATAGGTCTTGTTGGGAGAAAAAAAAAGTATTTTCTTCAATTATCAGGAATGAGATTTCATCAGTGATATCACTAGAACAGAGTTGAATCCATCCTCTCCCAGTTTTGCAAACTGTGAATTGTGAGGAGGGGATTTTGGTGATCCAGGGATAAAATGTTCATTTCATTTACTGGCAGCAATGAAGATTTTCACACAATATCGTTATATCGTTCCTTTATCATCCAAAAGTGTAGTGGAATCGTCATAACAGATAGATGATTCCAAAAGATTTTTACATGAGGCTGTTAGTGTTCTTAAAATGTTGATATATCAAAATTCAGCAATAAATGATTACAAAATGATTTCAAAACAGTTGAATTGCTGAATTCTGATATATAAACGTTTTAAGAACACTAACAGCCTCATGAGAAAATCTTTTGGAATCATCTATCTGTTATGACGATTCCACTACATTTTGGGATGATAAAGGAATGATATAACGATGTTGTGTGAAATGTCTACATTCCCCAATCCTGCAGATCCACCCTTTAAAGAAGCCCCTTCCTAGGCAGATCATGATAGAGTGAGGGAAGGCAATATTTGCTCCTCTATCTGCCCTCACTCAGATTTAGCTTCAATCATCATATTCATAGTAAGGGCAAAAAACAGTGGACTTTATCACACGAGCAAAAAAGACGAGAACATAGCAGGATGCTCCTGTCAATATCACGCAATAGTGCTATCATTATCACACAACATCACATGACCTTGCTATTATCACACAATTATCCTATGAATAAACAGACATTCTAGTGCCACTTTTTATTCATGGGAAAATCCCATGAATAAAGAGTGGCACTAGAATGCCGCTTTATTCACGCGATAACCACAACGTCATGTCATCCTGCTATGCTCCCGTCTCTTTTGGTAGTGTGACAAAGTCCAGTGATTCTTGCTTTCAATATGGTGCATTCTGAGATGGAAAGGAGTACCTATGACATAAAAACAGTTTACATCAGCAATAGGAACCATGCTGATTGCTGTTTCTATTGCTACTATGACCGTGCAAGCAAACTGTGACAAGAATAACAGGTAAGTCGAGAGCTGTATGTTAAGGAAAAACATTTGTTTCATCCTAGTTCCTAAATTTGAGGTATAAATGTTATTTCCCTCAACACATACAGCTCTAGTCCTGATGTTATGTATAATAATTAGTTCCAGAGAATAGGAGCCACTGATTCAAACTACAAGAAAAGTGATTCCACCTCAAGATTAGGAAGAACTTCCTGACAGTAAAAGCTATTCTTTGGTTTGGAATTGATTATTCTCACCTTCTGCTTGTAGACACTAAGCACTCTGCTTGTGAGATACATAGCTATCTCCCACATTTCCCAACAGCTCTACTGCCATAGAGCTTGGGGCATGTAGAGTTTATTGTTTAGTGCTTTTTTTTCTCTGTATACCCATAGAAAAACTGTTTTCCCCTGACTACTATAACAAGAACCATAGGCTGGCCTGTTAGTGATTAGCTCAGAGCATTATGAAAAGCTGGCTGAACAAAAAATAGATCTGCCATAAGCACTACAGGTTCCAAGATGCAAATCATCATATATTTAAATGCCATCATCAATATATGGCCTTAATACACTTGTGGAGGGTCCATGTAAAACAGCTTAGATCTCAAAGGTTTTAGTGAACAGCCCCATTTTCATTTGGTTCTGGAATGATGGCACCAATTGGGCCTCCATGGATGATATTTCATAACTGGGGTGTCACAGCAGAGAGGGGCCTTGTGTCTGATAGTGTTCTAGTTAGCATACAACTGCATCAGATTTATTCAATACTGCTGAGATGCAGGTACAGAAACTGATCTGTCAGAATAATCAGTTGTTTCAAACAGAAAGTGCAGCAAAACCTAGATTAAGCATTACCGTTTTTGGTGTCCCTTCAGAAGTAAAACGTCTGGCTGAATTCCCAAGAGTAAAACACATGGACTGCTTGGCAAAGAAATGTGCTGCTATTATTTATAAATTTGGAACAAATATTGCATCTGTTTTTAAACTGAGAACAAGTTGAACTTTCTTTTACAAAGTGTTTTCCTCCCCCTCTTCCTCCCCCTCTTCAGAACAAAAAGCTTTGAGGGTGGAAGCTTACTGAAAGCTACATTTTATTACTTCCATTCTGCTGGTACTGGCTCAGTGTATCTGGACCTCCCTACTTCATAGTAGTTTGATTGTGACCACCAGAAACCTTTGCTGTATGATAACTAACAGGACTGCATCAAGAAATTTTGATGCATTGAAGTAAAGGACAAAATGTGTTCCCTCTTTTCTCTTGTAGAAGCTGGCCCGAATAGAAACTGCATTTTAATTCAGCACTGGTGATATGACAGCATCCTTCACCTCTTGTGCAGGAAGCAAGCTTAGTTCAGCTCAGAGCATGGAGAATACACAAATCTGTCCTCCAAGCAAGATGAACAGCCATATAGGTTTCCTCTACTGCTGTCTCCACAGCACCCAATGTCTCTTGCCAGAGGCAACTGCCTAGCTTTCAAATTGTTATGGTATTTATTTATAATCCTGATTTTTTTCCACCCCAGAACTAAAGGCAGCTAACAAAAATGAAAAAAAATGCAGGTTAAAAATACAGGTAAAGACATACAAAAAGTTATTGCTACGTAATTAAACTACATATAAAATTAAAACAGTTCAAATGTATCCATTAAAAATAAAATAAAACAGTACAGCAAACTATTAAAACACTTTGGGAGATACAGATGGGCAGCTCCTTGCCACCCATTTTTGCCACCCATTTTTGCTCCTCATCGGTGCCATGCCACCCGCATGGCATGGCACCAATGTGGTCTCTAAAAAGGAGCCGCTCTAAGTGGCTTCTTTTTAAGGGCATCATCATGGCGCTCGTGTGCCATGATGACGCCGCTTCCAGCAAGCACTGTTTGGGCACTTAGACACCTGCGCATCATTGTCGCACACCCTGTGTTGATGGGGCATGACAAGATAGTCACAGGCACCAAAAGTAGGGCGGGGTGCGTATGGACACCCAGCCCTACGGAGCTCTAAAATTGGCCCCAGGCCGGGCCCTTGTATTATAAACTATCTGAAGATCTTGGAATATAATCAGACTCATATAAGAGGATAAGATCCTTCAGATAGCCTAAAGTTAGGGCTGAGCCTGTTTGAAGCGTAGACAGAAGCAAACAGTGGAAACAAAGGTTCAGCAAGGATGGTGAAAGCTACATTGTGGAAGTAAAAGCAGTACCAAGCAGGATCAACTTCTTCTCTATGCTCTTCCCTGCATATACTGTACTGCCCAGCATTTCACACTGTAATGGGCTGTGCCTAGTAGGAGCAGAACCTTTTTGATAACAGCTTCCACTCTAAGGAATACCCTTCATAGAGAGGTTTTTCATAGACTTTGCTGCATTGTTTCAAGAGCTGGACTAAAATATGTCTGTCTATGCAACATAATGTTTTTGTTTTATTTATATTTAATGCTGTCCCCTTGTTTCAAAGATGGACAAGTTGTAGCCCTCCAAATGTTGTTTGACTTCAACTTCTATCATTCCCTCACAATCGACTGTGCTCACCAGTATGCGATGGAGTCCAACAACATATGGAGGGATAAAGACAGCCCTGTTTTGTTGTTGTTGTCTTATGCCAGTGATTATCCTGCTCTTCTGTTTATTTTATATCTTTTTAAAAACATTTTGTGAGGCAACTATCTCAGATACCAGATGCTGGGATGGCAGTAGAAGCCTCTCAGCTCTTCCTGAATGCCTTCAGCCATTCCCATCAATTAAAGGGGAGAGACATCTTTAGAATATTTGCCATGTGGCCTGACTTGGGTCTTCTACACTACTCTTTTGTCTTAGGTGTGCTGGAACAATCCTGTTCATTACTAGTCTAACTTCCTGTGAGGTATGAGCAGATTGAACCATCTTCACCTTCAAGTAGCAAAATGCATTGTCTGGCCTTGGATTTAAACTTATATTCCTGAGTTTGGTCATGGCCCTATCTGCGCATCTTAGGATCCACACAAAGGGTTTAGTGGAGAAATAAAACAGGCTTAGTTATCTTTGGGGGGGGGGGAGGTAGATTTATTTACAGTATAAATACTAAAGGTTTGATAAGATGTCATAGGCATTAGAATCATAGATTCGCAGAGATAGAAGACATCACAAGGGCCATCAAGTCCAAAGCCCAGCTGTGCAGGAACACACAGTCAAAACATTCCCGAAAGATGGCCATCCAGCCTTGGTTTAAAAACCTCCAAAGGAGGAGACTTCGCCACTCTCCAAGGCAGTTTGTCCCTTGGTTGAACAGTTCTTACTGTCAGGAGGTTCTCCCTAATGTGAAGTGGAATCTCTTTTCTTGGAACTTGAATCCATTGCTCTGTGTCTTAGTCTCTGAGGCAGCAGAAAACAAGTTTGCTCCATTCTCAATATGACATCTTTTCAAATATTAAAATATGGGTATCAATTAATCTCTTAGCCTTCTCTTCCTCAGGTTAAACGTGTTCAGCTCCCAAAACCACTTCAAACAGAACACAGTATCAAGACATTTCAATTATTTTGGTTGCCCTCCTCTGTACTTGCTCCAGCTTGAGAACATCCCTCTTGAATTATGGTTCCCAGAACTGCACACAGTAATCCAGGTGAGAATACTGTGTACAATATCTCTTTGACATATGCTCTTCAGATGCTGAGGACAGAAAGAAAACTACTGACTACAAAACATAAGGTACACTAAATCAAACTAACTGAAGAATAACTGATACAGGAAGAAGGAAGGTGTGTTTAAGACCAACAAGCAGGGAATGATGTGAATACATGTGATGCCTAAACATTTATAGAGAGATACAAACTAGCCACTACTGAGTATACCCATGCTAAGGTTGCTGTCTCTAACATCAGCATGGATTAAAAGGTACAGTGGGTCTCAGAGTCAATTTTCTGCCCTGGAATAGTTCTTACTGAAACCTCTATCAGCAGAGTCTGCACAGACTGTTAGAATGGACAAAAAGCCCACCCAGAAATAGCCAGAAATCCACTTCTGATTTTGAAGTATTGGTGAATATATTTTTAAACAAAGCGGGTTAGGGGGTTGCTACAAGTAGATCAATGGGCACTTCTGGAGACTTTCATTAGAGGAAATTCACACTGAGGGAGCAGAGGATGGGCAATCCAGGGAGTCTAAATGGATAATAATAATAATAATAATAATAATAATAATAATAATAATAATTTATTTCTATCCCGCTTTTCCGCAATGATCAAATGTCACAAGGACAACCTGGGGAACAAATGAGCCCCCAGGGCACTGTGCCCATACTGCTCTAAAGTAATCTTTCCAAGAGTCCTGGGTTTCTGAATGTAACACGTCTCATGGCCCTGGCACCAGTGAAGTGCCTTTGTCAGTATAGTTTCTATCTGCCCAAGCACTGTCCTTTCTCATCCAAGGGAAGCCTCACAGTCGTGGAAATAGTCTGGTGTATTTCCAGTTCAATAGTTCTCACTTAAACCTGTATCAGCAGCACCAGTCTTGCTGCCTATGAAGCTTTCAGCTATAATTTGCATTCAGAAGTCGAAGGCCTTCACGGCAGGCATCCATAGTTTTCTGTGGGTTTTTTGGGCTAGCAGGCCATGTTCTAGAAGAGTTTATTCCTGATGTTTCACCGGCAGCTGTGGCTGGCATCTTCAGAGAATGCTAGCATGGAAGAGAGTGGGGTATATACAGTTGGCCCTCCTTATTCGCAGATTTGCCATGCGCGGATTTGAGCATACCCGCATGGCAAACCCAGAAGTTGTTCCCAATATCAGTGTGCATGCACGCACGCCACCATTGGGGACAAAAGTCCTTCTCCTCTCCTCCTCTTTCCCCCTCCTCCCTCCCTCCCTCCCTCCCTGCTTACCTGTTGGGTTGTTGCGCCAGCGCCTCCACGTCTTCTTCACTACTGCTGCAGGAAAGGCCAGGTGGTGCTCTTGGAGTTCAAGAGGCCTCCAGGCTGCACCCAGCCCTTCTGCAGTGGCGGCGGCGAGGAGGACAAGGCCAAGCTTCGTCCTTTTCGTTGCCGCTTCAAAAGGGCCGGGTGCAGCCTGGAGGCCTCTTGGCCTCCAAGAGCACCACCCAGCCTTTCCTGTGGTGAGACGGCGGTGGCAAGGAGGCCAGGAGCCAAGCCTTGTCCTCCTCACTGCCACCACCACTGCCACAGAAGGGCTGGGTGGTGCTGCGGCGCAGCCTCCTCGCCAGTGCCACCCCGGGAAAGGCCGGGTGGGGCTGTTGGAGACGAAGAGGCCTCCAGGCTGCACCCGGCCCTTCTGCTGCAGTGGTAGCAGTGAGGAGGCCTCTTCGCTGCCACCATTACCACCACAGAAGGGTCGGGTGGCGGCCTCCGAGACCACCGCCCAGTCTTTCCTGCAGTGGTGGTGACGAGGAAGCCGGGAGGCCAAACCTCGTCCTCCTCACTGCTGCCGCCGCCACCACCACCACCACAAAAACGCCAGGTGGTGGTCTTGGAGGCTAACAGGCCTCCAGGCCACCACCCAGCCCTCCTGGGCAACGGCGGTGGTGAGGAGGCCGAGGCCAAGCTCCATCCTCCTCGCCACCGCCACCACTGCCACAGAAGGGCTGGATAGCATCCTGAAGGCCTCTTGGTCTCCAGGACCACCCCCCGGCATTTTCGCGGTGGTGGTGGCGGTGGCGGCAAGGAGGACGAGGCTTGGCCTCCCAGCCTCCTCACCGCCATCACAGCCGCCGTGGGAAAGGCTGGGTGGTGGTCTTCGAGGCCATGAGTCCTCCAGGCTGCACCCAGCCTTATTGTGATGGCGGCGAGGAGGCCAGTAGGCCAAGCTTCTTCTGCCTCGCCGCTGCCACCGCCGAAGGGCTGGGTGACAGCCTAGAGGCCTCTTGGCCTCAAAGACCATGACCCGGCCTTTCTCACGACAGTAGCGACGATGGAGCAGGTAAGCAGGGAGGAGAAGAGGGAGAGAGGCAGGGAGGGAATGTAGGAAGGAGGGGGGGAGGAAAGGAGGGGAGGAGAGGGACTTTTGTTCTCAATGGCAGCACATGTGCATGCGTGCCACTATTGGGGACAATGGGACTTAAGCATACACGGATTTTGGTATACGCTGGGTCCGGAACAGATCCCCGCGTATAACAAGGGCCGACTGTATACTGTTGGTTGAGAGGAAGCGATTTACATGTTAATCTGTGTTTTGTTCTGTTGTTGAATGACAAGACCTCAGGTTGTCTATTTAATTAATGATCCATTGTCTGCTGGGACAGCCCCCTGAGTCTGGGTGGTTGTCATTTGCATTTGCTGGGTCTTGATTTTGGTGTTTTTCAGGATTGTTAGCCAAACTTTGATGGGATACAGACCGCCCCTTTCTCCGATGGATCAGGGCCTCAGCTGCCACAGCGGCAGCCACAGAGGCCGCAATCCACTGATTTTCCTGGCCTTGGGGAAGTGGCAAAATGCCCCAAGGACACCCCGACAGCAGCGAGAAAAAGGAGAAAGGGGCCGCTCAGCCCCTTTCTCTCTGTATTGCTGGCGTAGCCATTTAAAGGCCGCGCCAGCAATATGCGCAGCAGAAGGAGCTCCAAAATGGAGCTCCTTCTGGCGCTGCTGAAAGGACACCACAAGCGCCCTGCAGCGGTGCCAGGATGTCACGTCGATGCTGCGCTGTTTGGCTGCGGCGTGGCCGTGATGTCGTAATGGCAGCACCCATGTAGAAAGGGCGCTGCCATTACCACACCATGGCTAAGTACTAGGGTTGTGGGGCATCTGGAAAGGACAGCCTGAGGCAACCCTAGTACGTATCCAGGCCAGTGCTTTGCACCGGTCTAGATACTGCCTTTGTTTACTTTAAAGGTTTCTTCTTTTCTGTTGAAGTTGTCCAGGTGTTTATGGATTTCAGTGGCTTCCCAGTGCTTTCTTACCTGATAGTTGTTGGCATGGTCAGAATGTCAATGCTTTCAAATAGCATTTTATGCCCAAAATGGTTTATAATGTGTTCTGCTACTGCTGACTTTTATGACTGACACAGTCTGCAGTGTCTCTCATGTTCCTTGATTCATGTTTGAACACTGTGTTTTGTGGTCCCAAAGTAGATTTGTCCACAACTTCATGGTATGAGGTAAAATCCTGAGGCCATGAGAGGGTATCTCCTTTTCCTTCGCTGAGCTCAGCATTTGCTGGATTTTCTTGGTTGGTTTGTAGACCATTTGAAAGTTTTGTTTTCTCTCAACCACAAGTATATATACCTCACTCTCTTCCATGTCAGCATTCTCTGAAGATGCCAGACACAGCTGCCAGTGAAATGTCAGGAATAAACTCTTCTAGAACATGGCCTCATGGCCCAACACCCCCCCCCACAGAAAACTATAATTTGCATTATTATTATTTTTACTGTTCTCCCAACACTGTTGGTGCCTTTTCTCTAGGGCTATTTCATACTATGCTATTACACCAAGATGATTACACTGTATCCCTCCCTAAATTGAGAGCCAGCACTATGGACTATGACTCTGGAGACCAGGGTTTAATTCCCAGCTCTGCTATAAAACCCACTGAGTGACCTTGGGCAAGTCATACTCTCTCTGCCTCAGGAGAAGGCAATGAACAAATCTTGCCAAGAAAACCCCATGGGTCACCTTAGGGTCACCATAAGTTGAAAACTACTTGAAGCACACAACAACAACATCCCTAAACTGCAAATCCCAAGGGTGTTGCCATGACATTTTATATGGAATCCTAGCGTTATACTAGTGTAGTGCAAAAGGATTCCAGGCAACAGAAGTAATGTAGCTGTACTAAAGAAGGAGGAGTAATCTTGTGATCAATCCATCTACATTCTATAAATATATACAGTGATGAAAACACAATACATAGATGCAGCACGGATTTGCTCCTTTAGTTTGGAGCATTGTTATTTGCTTTCCTTTTTCAAATAATATGTCAATGACCTTCCTCAATTATCTGCACAGGCTCCATTCTGCATGTCAGAAAGCCTATTTCAGATTTAATTCAACAGGCACTTACATCGGGGGAATTATTCTTACATCTTAGGAGGCATTCTTCTTTATACTCAAGATTGGTTAGTCTGTTAATATAAGCAATAAGTAGGAGTATTTATGGTATGCTTCCATCTGTCAGTACAGAACAGCCTCTGTGTTAAAAACATACATACAGAAACCAAGACCCAGGTAATCAAACAGCAATAGTAACTGGCCTATACTGAAATCTTAACCTATCTAAACATCCAAAGGTATTTAACAGTAGTTACAATAGGTATCATTTGAGTATCCTCTCATACAACTTGTAAATTAGTTTATCTTCAATAATTCATCTGCTGTTTCAGTTCCTTAACTATCCTAAGCGTGTTGCCAACTGTGCTGATATATGCCAAGTTATGTGATGTATTCTGAAGGGGCAGACAGCTTAAACCTATACAGCCACTGCTTATGCAAGACATTTTGACAGTACTTACTAACCTTAAGAACATTACTGTCAGCAGAGTATAGAGATGAGAGGCATAGCGTGTCTTCTTATATTTTACATCATCATCGCAAGCAGTAAGTGTGCTTACTTATCAATCATTGTCAACATTTCTTGCATCTAAAAATTTTATTTCTAATATATCAACAGCACACAGAAGAGTGAACAATTCTCTTCAGCTCTTGAACCAGAAAAATCCAAATACTATTGTCAAAATAAGCAAACTATAATTAGGAGGGGGAAAGGCATATATAGATATCTGTCAGAGGACAGAGAGAGGACAACACTTTCTCAAGTGGAGTTTCTCCATGATGATTATCATAAAATAACCATGTGGTGTAGTGTTTGAAGTGCTGCACTTGAGAGATCCACATTCAGTTCCCACAGATCTATTGAACTCTGTCAGGGAGCTTGGGCCAGTTACTCCCTCCCAGTCTGACCTACCTCACAGAGAACCGTGACTACATCTGCAAATGCCATGTCTCAATGCTATGGAATTCTGGGGCTTGTAGTTTTGTGAGATATTTAGCCCTCTCTGTCAGAGCTCCTTGGTGCTACAACAAGCTAAAAATCCCAGGATTCCATAGCATTGAACTTTGATAGTTAAAACGGTGTCAAACTTAATTAATTTTGCAATGCAGATAGTCTGAGTGCCAATGAAGAGAGCCATGCATGTATCTTCAAACTCACTGGAGAACAAGCAAACTACAAATTTAATACAAAAAATAATAAATACAGTACTCACAATTACTGTACTAATGCAGGTCAATATCCCCAGATTTTGAATGAGGAAAGGGTGTAAAACAACTAAAATTATAAAAGAGCCTGTCTTATAGACCAGGAAAGAACCTGAATTTGAAATTTTAAAAAACAAAACAAAATTGGTCTTCACCAGTAATGGATCCATTTCAGGTGGCCACTTGTACAATGGCGCTATGAACATAAAGACATGTAGCCATGTGGCAACTTATTTCTTGCATGTAGGAAGACCCAGGAAGACCCCATATGCCATACTGGACAGCTTCTGCCAATCAGTGTAAAATAAAACTGAGCTAGAAAAACTTAATATAAGATAGCTTCCTATATCTTAATTTTATCTATAGGTAATACTGACTTAAACAGATCCATGATGACAGAGCTACGCTGAACCTATGACATACTGTATATCAGGGGTAGGCAACCTGCAGCCCGCGGGCTGGATGTGGCCCGGCAAGGCCTTGGAACTGGCCCCCGCCTGGTTCTGCCGCCGATTGCCGCTGGAGCCTTTGGCCTCTTGCATGAGGGCGTGGGGCCTTTGGCCTATCAGGAGGAGGCGGGCAAGGGGGGCAAGCAACGGGCAAGGGAGGCAATTGTCTATAGAAGCCTCAGAAATATGCATTTATATTAACATTTTTTAAAAAATTAGCAAATTTTTTTGCGTGTCCTCCATTTTTTTAAAAAAAAGTGCCCTCCATTTGAAAATTTTGTCCTACATTTGTCCCGGTTTATTTAATTATTTCAATTTTTTTTTAAAAAAAATATTTAATTATTTATTTTTTGGCTTCGGCCCCCCAGTTGTCTGAGGGACAGCAACCCGGCCCCCGGCTCAAAAAGGTTGCCTACCCTTGCTGTATATTTTCAAGGTGTGACTGTTTCTGCTGGGGCCCCAAACCAACAACAGATGTTTCATGCTGTATCAAGCAACCAGCACAAGTTCTTGATCATTTCAAGCATGGTATATGTGGGAACCCCAAAATACACAATTATTTCCAAGGAATGAAAAGCATTGACAAAGAACACAAACATACTAAAAATAGGAGATTAATGAAAGACTTGCTTACTTTGAAGTAAGTCCTATTGATTTATAACTTTTGTTGTAATCCCGCCTCGATCCACAGGGAGAGGCAGGAAATATAAATAAACATTATTATTATTATTATTATTATTATTATTATTATTATTTGGATTCCAAACCATTGGTCTCATAGAAGTGAGCAGAACCTACTTTAAGAATTTAAGACCAGAGGAATTTGCAGTTTCTGACTAGCAGTTGTTGTGCTCACCTTTTTTTTTTTTAGTGTAGACTTCACTTTCAGAAAACAGGAGAGACTAATTTCCAGACTAAGTGGAAACTGAATTTTTCAAAGTGTGATGCCTATTATAATTGTGTTGTATCAATTCTTAATTGTATATTCTAGATGTAATATTTCTGTTTTTCTTTATACTTTCCATTCTCTTTTATCTCAGTGGCATGTCTTCTACAGAGTTGGCTGATGACATTTTGCTATCAAGATGTTTTACTATTACTGACAAAGTTCCCACAGGAATCGTCGTTAATTCTCCACTCCCTTCCATTATCCTCCACCCATTCCATGTTCATAGTAAGCTATACTGACAATTGAATCTTTTTTTCCACCCTGAAAAGGGGGAAAGGGTTGCTGCATAGGCCATGAAGTTCACATTTCTGCCTTCCCTATACTTAACCATTGACAAGTATCTGCTTTGGGAAAAAGCAACCCTCCTCTTGATATCAGTAATGGAAACTGAAAGTGATTGCATTCCAAATCATAAGCATTCATATTTCTTCAGATACATAATGAAACCTCTATAGAATTGAGTCATGAAGGCATGACAATCAATGGGGTATCAAAGTGCTATAATTGTTGTACTGCGAACACTTTATGCTACAAGCAAATTAGATCTCAGTTGCTAAAAAAATGTGTTTAAGTCAGCAGTTAGTAACAGTGAAACAAAAGCAGGTTCAAGGATTGAAGATCTGAATCTCCTCTGAAGCTATCCCATTCAAGTCTTATGGCTACAGCCAGACTTTAAGTTTGTCAAGAATCCTGAACCTGCATGGAATGTTATCTTTCTTTAAAAGAAAGATTACTAAATGGAGCATAAACTACTTCTGATTTGGATTCTTGGTTGTGACTGTCTGGGAGCAAGGATGAAGAATGTTTAAAGAGTAAGACCTTCAGTGACACAACAATTGGAAAATGAAAAATTGAGTTTTGGTTGTTATATATGAGTGAACCTCTGGAAAGGATGTCTTGTGTACTTCCTGTGGCAGTTGGCAACATGCAGCCAATACAGTCAGCCTTCCATATCCACAGATTTTTTTTATCCGCATATTCAAGTATCCATGATTTGAAAATATTTTTAAAATATATAAATTCCCAAAAGCATATCTTGATTTTGCCATTTTACATAATGGACACAATTTTACTATCCATTGTATTCAATGGAACTTGAGCATTCATGGATTTGAGTGTCCACAGGATGTCCTGGAATCAAACCCGAGCTGATTTTGTTATTGGAGCTAGAAAAACAGGTAGGACTTCATACAGTGGGCCTTTGTGTATTGTCCTATCTGTTTTTCGAGCTCATGCATTCAACCTCACCCACCCACTTATACATTGTTCAAAACATGGAGAATCATGCTCTTTTGGAAATGGCAATTCTCTTATTATTTTTTAAAAGTAGGGTTTTTCCTCATTTAAAAAAAAAGAGAGAGAAAGAAAGTGGAACTTATAACCACTTCTAGTTTTAATTAAAAAAAAAACATTTTCAGAGGAGAAGTGACTCACATTCACTACTGGGGCAGGGGCATTTGGCATCTAGGCTGTGCCATGCTGTCCATCCCTAAACTAGTGCTTAGGATAGATACATCAGCACCCAGCTCAAGCACAAGTTTAGGATCAGTTTTTACAGATTTCAACTTTACAAGTCTAACTGCATGCAGAACTTCAGTCTTTGTTTAGGAAAAATAAATGATAGCATTATGTACACTGCTACAGAAAGGAAGGGTAGGTAAGATACCCAATACTAGCTTGCAATCTTCCACAAATGAAATAATCTACTAATCTTAGTAATGTATTGTTAAGTTGATTACTACCATAACTATACTATTATCCTATTCACTCAGGGTTGCTGCATGCTAAATCAATAGGGAATTCAGAAAATAATATGTGAAATTGAAATCTTTACAGTGAGATCATGGTAAATATCTTTCACTTCTTTGGTATGGAGTAAATCTGTTCTGAATAAACTGTATAAACAAATGTGTCATTATTTTTGGACGTATTGTACCTTGAATGTATCTACACTGTAGGGATTGAACAGCTGGTGTTCCCCAGATCCCAGCATAAAAGGACCTGAAGCCTTGTCTTCTCCATAAACATAAAGGGACACAGTTGCTGTTGTGCCAGCTGTTTCGGAAGAGCCAGTGACTACTGTGATTTTCCAATCTTCTCCTGCAGGTAAAAACAAATGGAAAAGGAATACCACCAACTGAGCTGTTTTATATCAGTAACTACTATAGGCCTGAGGAGCCTCATGTGCTGGCTTTATTGCAAATAATGCATCACAGAGCCTACAGAACAGTAGTAATTGTTCACTTATATATGGAAGATTCTACTCAGAGAATGGGAAATCAATGAAGTTTTGTTTAAATGAGAATTGATATTCAAGAGAAAATTGGCAGTAGCTTATATGAATCCTATACAGCCTAGGTCCAGATTATAAGAGGCCTAAATACCTTAAAGGCACCAGATCTAGTCTGATGTTAGAAGCTAAGCTGGGTCAGGCCTGGTTAGTACTTGGATGGGAGACTTCCAGCAAATACCAGGTGCTATATTTCAGAGAAAGAATCTCGCAAAACCACCTCTGAGAATTGCTGGCCTAAGAAAACCCTATGAAATTCAGGGATTTCCATAGAGCCCAAACATGTCCTGATGATGGCTGGAAGCTGGCTTGAAGCCACCTGGCTGCCCAGACATGGGCAGCTTCATGCACTCCGGTGGCATGGCATTTACACACCACATAATGCTGAAGCATATTAAAGCCAGCTTCAAGCTATGGCAGGGTGGGAAAGGCCGGCTTTTTGCCAGCCAAAAAAAGGCGTGGATCGTATCTGCTCCTTTTTTGGCGGGCTTCAAGTTGGATTGAGGCCACAGCATCTGTTTGCCATGGCCCCAATTTGTCTTTGGAAGGGGCGGCTTCAAGCTGCCCCTTCCTGTCCATCTGTTTCCCTCCATAAGTGGCCAGGCACTTTGAAGACAAATACATATATCTTTACATATAAGCTTGCCTGAACTCTATGATTCTCAAGAGAGGTACTTTTCTCTATCCTACCACTTGCACAGGCATATGTGGTGGGAACATGAGAGGGACATTTTTGTGGATGTGCCCACACTTTGGAACTCCCTCCCTATGAGAGTTAGGATAGCTCCTTCTTTACTTTCTTTTAAAGATATTTTGATTCCAATAAGAGCTTCTGTTCCAGTAAGGAGCCCTGGTGGTGCCGTGGTTCAATGCCAGTACTTCAGCCACAATGTTGTAAGTTCAAACCCACAGGGCTCCAGGTTGACTCAGCCTTCCATCCTTTCACAGGTCAGTAAAGTGAGTGCCCAGCAGGGGGCAATTGCTAACACATTGTAAGCCACTTAGAGAATGCTTAGTTCACTATGAAGTGGTATAGAAATGGCAAGTGCTATTGCTATTGTTGCTTGGAAATTTTGAACAGGACAAGGTTGCCTTTTAATGGTGCTGTACTGTTTTTAATCTTTGCTTTAAAGTAAAATTATAAATGGTTTTAATTCTGTTGCTTTAATATCAATTTTTATAAAAGCAATAATGTGCTTCTATTGTAATTTTCTGCGTTTTGTAAACTTCCTTGAGTCCCAGCCCAGGAGGAAGGTGGGATATAAATAAAAGGGTGGGGGGATGGATATTTGTGAATGAGACTTTTATTTCTTCAAAATCATTTCAAAGTTTAATCCTATGCTCATATACTTAGAAATAATTCCCACTGGGAAAAGATGTTTGAGATGATTGGCATATACAGTCATGCCTCAGTTAACAAAGGCCTAGTACAGAACAGTGCTTTGTGCAGGCCTGGGGCCAAAAGTAGGGCTTGGGAGAGTGGAGTGTCTGCATGCTCCCAAGCCCAACTGCACACCAATGGGTGCCATCTTTGTGTGCCGCTGTTTATACGGAGTGCCCAACAATGACGTCTCCGCGGTTCAGCGCCCAAACAGCACAGCATCACATGGATGTCATTGTTGTGCTCTAGCATGCCAATTGCACCCCACACATGGGAGGAAAAAACCCACTGGGAGTAGGTTCTTTTTAAGCCTCACAGAGGCTGCAGCATTTGTCTGCCGTGGCCTCCATCTGGGGCAGAAAGCTCCTTTTTACTGTCTTTTTATGGGAGCCCTGCCCAGCCCTCCTTTTCTTGTCTTCTGTCTAGCAGGTAACTTGGTGTTTGTTTTTTTGGTTTTATTTTTGCACTGGCACTGGAAGGATGGTGAAGAAAGGCTGAAGAAAGACAGGCTTGCAGTGCCAGATTTCCTGTCTGCTGTAAGCAATGCAATAAAGCTTGGCCTAGCAAAGAATGCAGTTCTTTTCAGTGATCCTGCTGTAGCTGTGTGTGCTTATGTACAACAAGAAAGGTAAACAGCTGCCTGTAGAATCCCTTACTGATCATGTGTGAAGAGCAAAATAGAAAGAAAAGGGGAAAGCAGGTTAGCCTTCCATACTAATTATTCTGCCATGTTGAAAAGGCATACATGTGTATCTTTCAACACTAGAATGGAAATCATAAGAAAAGTGGAGGCTGGGGGGGGGAGGGAATCATCCTGGATAATTTTGGAAGAAGTTTTCAAGTGGTCTCTAGGAAATCAAAATGTTTTTGTTTATTTATGCTGGGTTTTCCTGACCTGGAAGTTTCATTTCACATGTACACAGTGACAGTTCTGAATAAAATTCAGTTTGCTGAAAAATCTTATTTCTACCTCTGATCCCAAAGTTTCTATTAAATAAGTAAGGACCAGGAATACTTCTACTTTGTTAACTGTGGTATACCTGTAATTATATGTTTCTAGCCATTCAGAACACATTTGGAAAGGAGGCATGAATTCTTAGACTGTCACAGAATTTCACCTGTATTCATTCTCTTCCCATTGCAACTGTTTGAAATACTTTCAAATATTGAAATATAGAGTAGAAATCTTATTTTGGGTTATTTCAGAGTTGGTAATTGTATGGTTTTCCAGATGCTGTTGGACTGCAACTCCCAGCAGCACAAGCTAGCATAGACAGTTGTGAGGGTTGATGGAAGTTTCAATCCAACAACATGCAACATGCTACATGATTTCTACCCCTTGTTTAAGATCTTAAATTGTGAACTGCTTTGAATGGCATGGCATGATGTGCTACTGAGGCTTTCTGAAACATCCTGCTTTGATTTTTGTGAAAGCGGCTTCAGTACCAGAACTGTTCAAAGGGCAAAATTTGGCTCAGGATTCATCTGAATACACCCCTAGTTAATAATGCTGTAGTATTTATTTATATGGGGCCATGTTCTTTCCTCAGTGGCTTTGAGCAAAGTGAGGGGGTATACAGCATATTTACTTTGGTTGCATATTCTGAACTGTAACATATTCACAAGCCATTCTAATATCAGATTTTTATCTGGCCAAGGTTGAAAGATGAGCTTAGAAAGTTATGGATAAAGAGGCTTTTACTTTAAATAATGGACATTACTTGAGAAACTGTTTTTTAATAAACATCTACAATTGAGATGCTGCCAACCCAGCAAGAGAGCTCTATAGATATTTACATCTCTAATGGCATTATCAATATTTTCACTTGGTTTGCATGACCACCCCTTTTTGACCATGAAGGTAATAGTTACAATAAGCAAACCAGCACCACCACCACACATTTTAATTCAGCACCACTCTTGATTGAAAGATAGAAAGCAGCAGAATAATTTACCATTTTCTTCCTCTTGCATTTTTGGCTGATGATTTATTTGCATTTCTGCCAAAAATAAAACAGCAGTGCAGTTAATAATAGAGTTGTCAGGTTACAATGAAAAGTAGAAGGCAGGAGGTAGGAGGTGTTCGCATGGTATTAACTCTTCTGCTCCTGCAGAAGAAAATATATTTCTTTCATGAATCAGTATTAAATTCCAAAAGCAACTGAGAGCAGAGCTACCTGTTTTAAAATCACTACAGAATAAGGAGGTACTAGTTGTCCATGTTGAGTTTCCAGAAAAGAAAGAAAGAGCCAGTGAGCAAAAATATCATGCTGGTCCCTGGCACACTGGACATAAAAAGCCTAATGGTCCACCCCATCAGATACCAGTAAGAACAAATTATATAAAAAAAAATCCAAAGCTACAGATCCAAGAAAACCTGCTGCAACTAATTAATGATCAGTAATCCTGCACCAGTCTCTGCCTTTCACCACAAAATGTTTTCATATTCGGTAATATTTTACAAATGAAAACTGGAGCATATGTAGCCAAGCAACATCAGAGAGTGGTCAAGATGGCAAACTTTAATGAGGAAAACCATACAAGCTAGGAAAGGCTCCAGATATTTGTTTTCTGATATTTGCCTGAGCCTACTGGGAATGGCAAGATTCCATCCCCTGCTCTCTTCTCTCCACTGCTGGGTTAACTGAGTGCAAACTACTTTTGCACTTTGAACTCAGTTTGTAGCAATCCAAATAAGTTGGCAGAAGGGAGAAAATAAGAAGAGGAGGGAGAAACTGAGACAGTTTAAAAACAGCTAACAAAGAGGCACAACAGATGATTAATCAAGGTAGTTGGAGGTTATATTTTCTTCAGAGAGAAAAAGAAGGCCAGGGTGGTTGGCACAAATATGGTCCAACTATTGCAAGTATGAGGCCAGAGATGAAATAAAAATTGCATTGCACTTTGCCTGCAATCACACAAATAATCTTTACATATGAAGATAAGAGAGTAACTCCATGTTCAAAGGCAACAAAAGCTTTCTAACAAGACATCCCTTTATAATCCCTTTTAATGCTAATGTAGGAGCAGTGGACATGGGCAGAGAAAAGTCTGAATACCAGATGCTGTGAGACATAAGCAAGAGGTGGCAGTTTGTTCTCCCATCTTGTTGATGGGCATCCCATAGAAATGAACTGATCCATCCTTGTTAGAGATGTAATTCTTCACTAACTTTCTTCTCAGAGGAAGCAAAGAATAGTTGTAGCAATTTTCTTCCCATTGTAAGAAAGTCTTCAAACATTACAGTTTTCAAACTCTAATCACAGTTCAGGACTTATTTTGTGCAAACGTCACACATAGTTGTTTTGTGCAGAAAACAGCACTCTCTTCACAGAAAATAATATTTCTAATGCTGTTTCCTATGCAGAAAAGGCTGTTACAATTTTGTTCAGAATAAGTCCCAAATTACAGCATTTCTGTGAAATAAACAGCATTTTCTGTTCAAAAATTAATATTTCTGTGCAAAACTAAAATCTGTTTCTTTTACAAAGTAGCTGTGCAGAATAAGTCCTGAACTTATTATATTGTGCAGAATAAATTCTGAAATGCAGATTCTCATCTGGTCAGGATTCTTCTGATCGGAATTGTCAAGATAGAACTGTCAAGATCAGAATTGTCAAGATCAGAGAGTGGAGAGCCTGCATGCTCCATGGGTGCCATCTTGAAAGCATGTTTTTGACCATTTCTTTTTTAATATTTTCAAATATTCTTGCATCCCTCCCTGAAATGGCACTTACCATGGACAACCAGAACAGGATAAGAACTCTGCCCTTCTTCACATTGCCCTTTCTTTGTGAGGGGGAGCACAGTTTTGCCAAGAATGTGCAATTACACACACACACACACACACACACACAAAATGCCTGCAATCAGATTGTTCAGATAATATCAGTGTGAAAATAACACAAACTGATTTACAGTGCAACTCCATGCATGTTTACTCTGAGGTTTCAATGCAGCTTATGCATGTTTATTCTAAAATAAGTACCACTGCATCCAGTGAAGCTTACTCCCTCATAAGTTTGTTTAGATTACATCTTCAACTTCTAAATTACAGTCATATCCTTTACCTTGTTGGGAGAGCTCTATTTCTGAATGAATTATGCCTTCTGACATATTAGGCAGCCATCTAAGGAATAAAGAGAGAAGGAAATAACATGGCATCAGTTTTGTTTTGTTCACATATAATGTTAACTGAAACAATTTCTTAATGTGAAGATGTTTCTGCACAGGATGCTCCTTATCTCCGACAGAGCCTTAACACAAAATAATACATTATTTCTGCATGAAATACATCAGACTATCATGCTCTGAATTTACAGAGAGATCAGGCAATACATCACATCCTTTTAGGAGCAGAACCTAAAGGCAAGGAAAAACATAGATATCAGTTGAATAAAAAAAAAAAGTTAAGGGGCAAAATTACACATGTACACCAAATGGTTTGTGTGAGAGTGTATGGTTTTCCTCTAGAAATAACTAGGAGTTCTAATTTTAGACTGAAAACCTAACATGGCAAGCTTTAGTCCTGCAGATACCAATGTGTATTAAGGTTTCTCCTTCTGAAATTTGTTGGAGGGGATTTTTTTGTATTAAACCAAATGGGACCACTTTTTCATGTAACCTGCAGGCATGCAGTGGACCAATTCAGATGATGGTCATCAAACACTTAAAACCTCCTCCCTCCCCAGCACACACACACACACAATGCTAAGGTCCTGACCGGGGTATTCTGCACAGAAAGGCAAAATATGATTAGAGTAGTGTCATGTATAGTTTAGCCCTTAGTTGTTATTACAGTTAGCCCTCCATATCCCCAGACTTTTATACAAGATTTGAGCATTCATAGATCAAACATATTCCAAAAATAAAATAAAATAAAATAAAAATTTCAAAATGCAAACCTTTATTTTGGCATTCTAAAAGGGACACCATTTTACTATGTCATTTTATTTAATGGGACTTGAGCATCCAGCGATTTGGGAATCCACAGGGGGCCCTGGAACCAAACTCCAGCGGATACTAAGGACTCACTGTACATGAGATTTGTTACATCACTTTTCAAATTGGTAGTTGCAATGTATAGTTTGGGGAAAAGAATTCTCATTTTGGAAAGCCAATTGAAGTACAATATGCTCAGTCCTTTCTCTTTCTCTGAGCACTGCTTATTTTTCTCAATGCCCAATGCATTTTAAAAGTTTGAACTGTGGATCCAACCCAAACATAGCCGGAATTAGAATAGCCATGTAAGTTACAAGCATTATAAAAAAAGACAACTCCAACTTCAATCAATTTTGGTAGAACAGAGAGGTTAGATAGATGGCCTTTTATGCAGGCTTTTCTTGTGCAGAAATACTTCATATTGCTTCATATTGGAAATGCTTAACACTTATTTTACCTAGAATAAAATGTATTGCTTACAGAGGGGAGAAAAATATACTGGATGTCATAATCTATTGCAAAGGAAGGTTTAAGAAACCCAAAGTATCCAGTCTGGTTTGCAGATTTGGCTCTGCCATATAGTGGGTTGAAGTGACATGACTCAGTTGCATCCATGATCAGATATAGATGAAGGCATGGATGGTTGAAAGATGCAAGAAGTAGGAGAAAGACATCATGTAGTGTAGTCACTGTCTTGGGTCAGCACTGCTAGATTGAAGGTGCGTTTCTTAGGCAGGCAAAAGGATAAAAAGAGATGACTCGTTGAAAGGCTAAATACTATAGTTAGTACTTTCCAGTGCTTTCCAGACATACACCCTGTAGCATAGCAAGGAAAAGCATACTGTTGAGTTCTTGGACAAGGTTAAAATATTCAAGCATCTTGCATTTTTTGATTTAAAAGAATTTCCCATTAGGTACGCAAATGAGGGAACACAGCACCTTGATGGTGATGCTCAGCTTCAAACCAGTAAAGGGCCCTATCTAATCAAATATATGAAGTGCCTGATTAAATCAGGCATTAGATCTTATGAAGGACTGCTAATTATATATGGACATATTTTTCACAATTAAGCTAAACAAAAACAAAAATCCTTGGCTTCTAAAAATAGAGTGAACCAGAGAAATGGATAGCTGAAAAATACAGAAGTTATTTTAAATCAGACACTTTGGGAAGTGGCATTAATTCTATATTAGCAAAATATTTTGATATTTGTAGAGGGACATGTACTTTTTTATCCGGCAACTTGGATTTTAACTGATGGTCAGTGTGGATGGATTCTTCATGCTTCTACTGTTGCTGAAAGCCTTCAAGTTTGGAAAGATAAACATTCACCATCTAGCATCCAATGCTTAGAAGATCATACGCATAAACATGTATGTTATAGACAGCAGCTCCAAGAAAATACATTCTTGGACCAATGATTAGCTTCTAACAATGGATATGCATACCCTTTATTGGAATTCTATGCACAACTTTCCCCACTGCCAAATTTTCTTTTTCTTTCCTTCTCTTTTTTTATTTAAAAAAAGAAATCAGGTTTTGTTTTTGAAAAGTATTTTGAACATGAGACTTAGCAGACCACAGGTTAAGAGCAGAGAGGCAATGGACTCTTTGTTTACTTGCACTGGACCTTTCTGCCAAAAATACTGTTTGAGGTGGCTAAAAAGGTGACTACACCTTTTAAAAAAAAGAAATATAATATCTTTTGCTGAAAGACTGAAAAAGAAAACAGCAACTTTTAAAGTACAAGTGTTAGAGGCATGTATACTAAAAATGATACTCTATTATGTATTGCGTGCAAGAATGGGGCGGGCAGATATGAAAAGGTCCCAAAGAGCAAATATATACAACTAAGCACAAAACGTAGAATAGTACAAGCTATTGCAGTCCCTATTATCATGTATGGATGTGAGATCTGGAAATTAAGAAAGTGGATAAGAAGAAAATCAACTCATATAAGGTGTTGAGGAAGAGTGCTGAGGATACCATGGATAGCCAAAACGTCAAAGAAATGAGATCTTGAAGCCAAGATGATTAAACTAAGGGTGTCATACTTTGCCACATAATGAGAAGGCATGATTCATTGGAAAAGAAATAATGCTAGGAAAGGTGGAGGGAAGTAGAAAGAGTGGAAGACCAAATGTAGATGGATGGACTCTATTAAGGAGGTCACAGACATGAATTTATTAGACCTAAGCAGAGTAATGGGGGATAGGGCATCTTAGAAATGTCTCACCCACAGGGTTATCATGAGTCAAGACTGACTCCAGGGCAGTTAAGAAAACAAAAAACAATACTTGTTGCCATAATATTTTCCAAATCAGAAAGTCCCTCTTTCTGGATTCACTATGTTAGGCTTTATGGAACACTGGGGTTCTAAGCAGCTGTTTCAAAAGGTATAAATAAAATAACAATTTTTTAAATTTGTGTTTTAAATCTTTTATTTGGGGTTTTTCTGGGGTGGGGTGGGGGGTTGGACCGCAACCCTCTGTGTGTGAATTGTACCCAAATAACTGTAGTACAATGCTCCATTTCTCATTGTTTCCAAGTCATGTGATTATCTTGCTGATGTTAGTGAGCCTGAATTTTTTTCTTTCTTTAGAGGTAAGAAGCTAACGTCCTTGAATCATTCGTGGAACAGCAATTCCCTATGAACACAAAGTTTCCATTCATAGGAAAATGCTGCTCTGCAAATGACGTTTTACCAGCATTTTATCAGCGATTACACCAGTGCTGATGTGAAAATTTTCACTGAGTACTCTGGAGATTGAAAAAGGACAGTTAAGGGCTGAATGGCCAGCTACATGAGAGAAGAGGATTTTGCACTTCTAATGGTTTAACAGAAGACCACACTTTTTTCTATACAAATATTAATGGGGTGCCATTGTCTTTTGCATTTGCCTGCCTTCGCTAAGGAGAATAGATTAAAGTTCTTATTAGTCAAACCTTTCAGCCAAATCCAGATGTAGCTTTCTTTTGCAAGGCAGGGATGGGCAAACTGTGACTTTTTTAGCCATTGTTGGACTATCACGCCCATCAGCCATAGGCATCACAGCCATTAAAAAAGAATTCATGGAGCTGGAGTCCAAAAACATCTGGAGATCTGGGGGATGCTGTCTGGCCCACTCCTGTACTGGGGAAATAGTTGCCTATGTGGCCATTGGGTCTTTCCAAATGGTTAGTACATACTTTAGCCAAGGTCTGTGATATGGAATAAAACTTCTGGGTTTCTTTGTTTCTTTGTATGGAAGCAGGCAGCAAAGAGAAGGCTACTGTGATACTTTAGAAGGTGCTATTAGGAATTGGTTTCTCTACAAATACAAGATGGATTTGAAACTTACGATTTTGAAATAACAGGAAAAAATGAATAAAATTCTGACAAATAAGCCAAGACACGAAATAGCAAAATTATATAAAAAAATATTATTAGAGCTTGAGAGAGAGGTTGCGAATGATACAATAATCAAATGGAGATTAGATATTGAGGAATCCATAACTCTTGAACAGTGAGGAAAGTCATGGGAGAGAACACAGAAGTTGCACTCTCTCAAGACTTGAAAGAAAACTACACAAAAATTTTGCAAAAGTGGTATTTAACTCCTGAACTAGACAAAATATATAAATCAGCAGAAAACAAATGCTGGAAGTGCAACCAAAATATAGACTCTTATCTTCATATATGGTGGCATCAAAAATTCATATTGAAAGTACATAAATAACAGGAATAATGTTTCCAATGACACTGGAGCTTCACTAACTGAATGTGACACACAGTATAAATAAAATAAAAATGAGGAATTAAAACACTGGAGAATAATACTATAAATAAGACTATATATGACAACAGCAACTCGTATTCTTTATGCAAAAAAGTGGAAAGAAAATGAGATACCATCAATAAATGATTGGTTCATAAAACTGGTATAAATTAAAGAACTTGATAAGCTTACACATTTAATCAATAATAAATCTGTGGGGGAAAAGTTGAAGCAAAGTGGGAACAGTTAGAAAAATACTAGAAAAAGAAATAGCCAGGGATGGAAAAGACAAAGTAGAAAAGTATAACTAGATGATATGGTTATGAATGAAGCAAGGAATGAACCATGATATTTATATTTGATCACTGTATAAGCAGAGGTGCTTTGGGATATAATTGGTATAGTAAAGATGGGGTATATATAGGTACAATACACATTGGTTACACTTTATAACAATTACAATAATGAAGAATCTTAAGCTAGAATGGAAAATAACAAAAAGAAGAAGGAAGGAAGGTAATTTCATAGAATTTTTTAATTCATTAATGAAAGTGACTATAACATGAATAAGCTTGACAAGATACACATGAGTAAACAAATTAATGTAACTACCATGGATTGCCAATGTATCTTGGATTTGTGATGTGGATTGTATACTCTGTTAGTTTTTCACAGATGTAACGAAAAGTAATAGTATACACAAAGAATTGAAGATCTGCTGGTTAATACAAAAATATTTTTAAAAGTAAAAAGAAGGTGCTCTTTGGTGAGGCCGGGGGGATTAAAATTAATTGTTTCTAGGGTGATAAGCTGCCTGCTTCCACCTGTGTCATCTTGTACACAAACCCAAATATTACAAAGCATTATAGGGTACAGTGATTTCTTCATCCAAAAGAAAGCGAATTTGCATTACTTGAATTCTATACACTCCAGAAAGTAGAGCAAGAACAATGAGAGAAAGAGAAAGAGAGAGAGAGAGAGAGGAATAGTTGTCAATTGGTAGGAAATAAGGTGTTGTTTGGAAAGGTACTTTCAGACTTTTAATTAAATACAACCTCTCACAGATGAAAATGTATTCTGAGTTCTTCTCAGGTTCTCTGATGATTACTTTCTCACAGTACCAGTTCTGTGACATGTTATATGCCTTGCAGCACAACAGCACTTTCTGTAGATTTCCAAGAGACACAGCTTGTATTTCAAACATGTCAGTCTAGAAGACAACAAATAGATTACATGCACATTAGTGTAGACAACAGTAAACAATGTTACAACCAACTCAGTGCTGAAATATGATGCTGTAAAATGAGGATACAGCCAGACTAATTAAAAAGTCCATAAAGTCCCAGATTTTGTTACTGTTCTTTCTGGTTTTATTGCAGATATCCATACATGTTTTGTTTATCCCAGAATATTTCCCATCAGCCTCTAGTATGATCAGAGACTTTTTTTTATCCTAGCTTTCCAGGTCAGTTTATAAAATTGGAAAGAACAGGAACAAAATCTGGGACTTTTTGATCAGTCTTAATGTGCCCTGAGATAGCTTGATTTAAGCAGTTCCTGAAACTAGTGAGAAAACATTCTCACTAGTAGGAAATCACTAGGATTCATACATACGCTTTTCTCAAGGATGAGTAACTGAAGCAGGTCCTGGTGCTATTTATTTAATTTTTTTACCCTGGGATTCTCTTTCCTGTTCTTCCATTAGCAAGTGAAAATACCATTTTCACAGACTGCAACAGCTTCTAATAGTGTACTGTGTGCTGGGGTTCCCTCCCACACACCAGTTTTTCTCTCTTTTTTTCCTTTTTAGTGGCTCTGTTAGGAAGGTTTATATCTATGGATAGCTTGATTGCATTTTAACAGTGTTTTTATGTATTTTTACTCATGTCTTTGTAAATGCTTTTAACTACATTTGTTTTAATTTGTCAGTTCTGGAACCACAGCACATAGCACTGTGGGGAGGAACTAATTTTGCTGGGCCGAAGTAAGAGGAGACTTGGTTAAAGGTCATGGCACATAGCCCTGTGATGTTGAGAATGAGTGGACAGAGCCACAGAATTTATTAGGCTCTGCCCAACCCCTCCGCTTCCTCTTTCAACCTGGGGATTGACCTGCCTGCCTGCTCTTTGTGCAGTGTCAGCATTGCTGGTCATTTCTTGGCCAGGTAGGAATTTTTTCCCCTTTCCATGAGTTTTTATTTTATTTTAATAGTTTTGCCTACCCTTCAATGTATTTTAGGAAACAGGAAGTTGTTTTGGTGGCTCTGTAAACAGATGGCACTTGGCAGCTAATGCAAAGAGTAAAGTACCCATGGCACCCATTTGGGTGATGGGATGGCCTCTGGAACTGCTTCTTTAGGTCATAGGACCAAGGGGTGGGGAAGTAGGGCTGGCTCAGGGACTGTACCCCATTTTAAATCATACAACTTAGAGAAGGGTGTTTTATAAATTGTTTGACCATGCCAGTCTTTATATGTACAGATGTAGCATCTTTTTTTTTACTATTTCATTAATACAGTATTACATTCTGCTTCAATAAGCACTCCATAACGAATTGATACTTTGACAGTTGACTGTTACATGTTATGCTACAGAAATTCTTTTATAATATTTTTACAACTTTTCTAAATTCCCCTGTTAACTGACACATGGCAATGAGCTTTATTTTATTCTAGATTTCTTGCTGATATTTGTACCTGTTTGTAAAAGGTCATTTTGAGTATATTGTTTATACAGATGTTTGGTCATTGTTATTGTATTTTATCTTGTACTGGCTGTATGCCATAATAATAAATGACTGACTGACTTAGAGAAGGGATCTCCTGGGTTTGCCTTCTTTTGCAAGAACAACTGAGAAGCAACCCAGGTATTGGGTTCTTCTTGGGGCTCTCGTGTTTGTCCAGGAGTAGCTAAGGAAAGGTTTTGTTGGAGACTGCTTCAGTGACTCCCCCACCAGGTTGCTCTTTCCCATTGCCTATCACAGAGTTTAGATCAGTTTAAAAGTTTAGTAGGTCAGTAAAGTGGCCCTTATTCAACCCAACTTCTTGGGTATGATCTCTTTATTACCATTGTGGGTCAGCAAATGGAGTTGCTTTGAGTTCCAGAATTTTTTTAAAAATAGTGGTTTATTAACAAAGATAATAATATGATAATAAATAACTACCTCTCCCCACAATTCATGAGCCAAATCTAGATCCCCCCTTTGCAATTCAAGATTGATCTTTAGTGAACAAAAATGCAAGAGCCAAATGAATGTTTATGTCTACTTTGAATGCATGGATGGATGGATGTGGCCCAAAAAATTGGACAGAAATCATAGAGAAAAGGGAGCATTTCTAGTGACTATTGCAATTGAGGGGGGGGGGGGATGCAGTAGTAATAGTGAAGTGGCTTCTCCAATTTTAGGGTTTAGGATAGCTGGTGTATCCAGAAGGACAACATATATACACTTAGTCCATTCCTGAGGACATCTCCTCATGTATATTTAGGATGCACTGCACTAAAAGAATGTGAGAACTCCAAGACACAACATCACAACAGCAAGGTGGGTCAGCTTCCTTGTAATGTCACAGTAACAAACATGAGATGTGGTTTAGGAGTGTCTCCTATGTGCAAAGCTGCAGACTGCATATTCATACTTTGGGAACTAACGTGCTATGCAGCAAGTCACATCAAACTCTCTACAACCTTTTGTGCCTAAGATTTGATTAATTTTTGACAGAATTACAGCAGACAGTCAACACAACCAAGATAAAACAATTGACTTGCCAAATATCAGGATGCCTCTGTAGATGTATCAGCATAAATCACTCTACTTTGCCATCATAGCCTGTTGAGTGTTCAGCGTGTGTTCACAGTACCCAGTCCTGAAATTAGGTTACTGAAATGGCAATTCTTTTCAGTTTGGAAGATACCAGTAAAGTACTACACACTACTGGATGTGTGTGTTCTACACGGTAAGTAATTCCACTAAGAGGAGTCATGTAGTCTTTATGTGTTTATCTGCAACAGACATTGATATTATGCATATTTCTTGAGTGTAATAACCGAGTGTAGTTTCCCCTTGGGTTTTTTCTTTACTTTCTATACCCATCTCCAAAGTCTTTCTCACTGTTTTCTTTTTCTCTGTTCTGTTTTTATTCTGTATCTTTTAACTTCTTTTAATTATTTCTTTCATTGTTGGTACTAATGTTCTTTCCTCCTGTAAGATACCAAATGTACTGAAGAATATGTATGAAATGATTTAATAATCTGCTGGTAAATGAAGTTATATGTCTTTGAGTGCAAAATCTGTTTCAGTTCCTTTCAATATCGATGTCAAGTATGCCCTGTATTAAAAGCCCCTTTCACTTTATGTGCAGTTAGACAACAGAGTTTTCATTTGTCATACTCGCCTTTCCTCTCTGAAATTTTATGGCATTGTTGGATTTGTGAAGAAGTCTTAATCCAGAGTCACCTCTTTCTCCATAGATGCCCAAATAAATTGAAGAATCTGTTTCAGCTTGCTCCAGTTGTCCCGTATACACATAGACCTTATAATTCACAGCTAAAGAAAGAGATCTACATTTTAAAAGCTACAAATAATTTTACTTAATTTGAAATTGATTAAATCATTTATTGTAAGCTCCACCTTTCTGCTGACATGGTATCGAAGAACAGTAACAAGTTTAAAACAAAATACAATTAAAACATGATGATACAAAAGATTTTTAAAAGATTTAAAAACAAATAACCTTTTCCAGATTGTTTTGTTACTAAACTGCATAACAATATCCATGCATGTTTAGTTTAAAGGACTTAAGTGCAGGGTGGAATTATGTTATCTTCATGTGATTTCTTTTTATCTATAATTTACTTTTTAAAATTATAAATGTTGTAATACAATGTTAGCTAATTTAATAAATCCCAGAAAACCTAATGAACCTAAAAGGATCAATTGGATTATGCCCAATAATTTTTGTGATAATTGTTATAATCTGGTGATAGACAATATAATCTGCAATTGTTGTGATAACTGTGTGTTTTCCACTGTGCAGTTCTTTTTAAAGAAGAAGTATATGATTACTTGGATAAAGGCTTCTTCCTTTTTCTACTACTGGAAGTTCACATATAGTATCTCCATTCCCCCGGTTTCTTGACAGCCATTTGTTTGCTGGAAAATTCAATATTTTCCCACTCTTCAAGTGGTGCAGTGTCACCTATGGAAGAAACAGGAGTAAAATGCTTTGATGTCCTTGTAACTGCACACCTGCACTTTTGTGATAGGCTAGGAAACAACATATACACAATAAATTAATTACCTGCAGTAACCATTAAAATACCATCAAATGCTAAAATGAATCCAGATAATATATGAACTGTTAGAAAAACTTATTTTTTATCATATATATAATTATGAAGCAAACAATCTTGTTTCTGAATATTGGATTTAAAAATATTTTTCTTTTGACATAAAATATTTTAGCAAAAGCAATTTTGATGGTTTCTTCCATTGTATAAAACTCTGGGTGTTTATTGGTGCAGCTCCCTCTGTTGATATACAGCAAGGACAAACATTAGGAAGCACTGATTTACAGTTTGTTACATGTTTGCTTACATGAAGGTCACCCTTTGAAATACAAAAGCTTCTCTTATAAGTCTTAGTCCTAAAGTCCATCTAGATATTTAGGGGTATGTGTATTCTTTACAATAAACAATAAATAAAAATAAATACATAGAATTTCCTCTAAGAAGTGTTCGTCAGCATCAAGTTTTGCAAATTAACTTCACTTGGTCTTTCCAGTGCGCACACCCATAAGAAAGCCTTCTATATGCCAGATACCTAGGTGAGGACAAGCACATCCTATGACATACACACATCTTTTACCACTTGACAAAGAACTTCAGCTTTTAAAGAAAGTGCTAAACATATTATTTGTTTTGACAAGATGTTAAAGAAAAACAAGGCACATAACATGGGGGAAGGGGAGATCCACCTGTATTATCTATTTCTAATGTCTAGGTTCCCCCTATAATATAAGATGCTATTCTTAATTCATGGTTTTAAAATTCCAGGTTGTAAACTTAATATGTTAGAATAAAACAGACATATCTGTACAGGTCCAAGCTACAAGACAGGATGCACATACATTTCTAGTTCTGAAACAACTGTAACTCAAATGGTGTTCCCAATCCAGAGGTTCCACAGTCATCCTGCCCCTCAGAAGGGAAATAGAGAAGGATATCTCTAGAAATGGGAAATCCAGATGCCACTAAGAACATTTATGTTCACCTCCAGTTATTCAGAGATTCTTCTTTCATGCCCACCCCCCCGTGTCATGTGTCTGGCCCCTGTGGTCTCTTCCAATTCTATGATTTTATGATTCAATGGTGGGATACAAACCGCCGCTTTGCGGCGGCCCCCCGCCGGCGCCATTTGCTCCACGCGGGAGCCGCAGCAGCCAAACTGCGCGGCTCCCGCGCGGAGCAAAAAAGAAGCTCCATTTCGGCGCTTCTTTCCACGGCGCACTGATGACGTCGCGAGGCGCCACTGGCACATTCGCAACGTCATAGGCGCCGCGACATGTCTGGACGCTATGCGTCCAGTACGTAAAGATGGCGGCGCCCATGTGGAAGGGGCGCTGCCATCTTGTACGTATTGTATACATACTAGGGTTAGGGGTGTGTGGACGCACCGCCCCTTCCTAACCCTAGTACGTATGCAATACGTACTATATGGCGGTTTGTATCCCGCCTATGTGTCTTGCTTTTCTTTAACATCTCGTCAAAGTAGATGTCTGTCATTGCACAGTTATTGAGGGTTTTTTTCTCACTTAGATATTCTGCATTTAGTACGTCTTGTTTTGGGACAAGTCATTAGATGGTAAGTACAAACCTATGAGCAACACTGAACTAAGAGGTAAAACAGTTGGCTGATAAAGGGAAGCTTAATGCTGCCCCTTTGAGCACCAGCTCAGGGCCACAGCAACCACACACCATGGCCCCGATCCAGCATTTTTCCAGCCCCAAAAGCAGCAGCAGAAAAAAAACTGCCCTTGCCACCGCCATGGCCCTTCCATGTTTCTTTGGCACAGCATGTGTAAATGCTGTTCTGCAGAAATGTTGTGATGCTGCCCGCTGTCTGTTCAGGTGGGTGGCATGACACCACTTTGGGAGCGAAGGTATGTGGCGTGCAGTTGCCACACCCACACTCTACCCTGACACCAGCCCCAAAGTTAATATTTAAGTTCATAGAACTGGTCCATGGTAATTTCATGACGATTGGGGCCATAGTATTACTAATCCAGACCATTGTCTCCACACAGTTCCCAAATTTGGACAAGGCAATGTTTACATCAAAGCAGGTTTCTATGAGCACACCATGTATTAGATCAAAACAGCAAGAGCAAATCATCCGTTTCAAAAAATGTACAGTCAGATGCTCACATGATGCAAAGATCAATTATTTCTCTCCCCCCGCCCCCAATGCATATACAGTTTGCATTCATGCTTCCTGATTCAGTAAGGGATGTTGAAACAACCTGGACTGTATTTTAGTTTCTGTTTGCCTCATTTAAGCTTTCAGAGCTATAGAGATGTATAGCATATTATGAAATTAAATGTATGTTTCAGGAAGAGAGCCAGTCTAAGTATAAATAAAGATAAAATGAAAGTAATAGATGGCTTATAATAACAACAATCCTGACAGTACAAGGTTACTGGCCTACTGTCAGCAAAACACTTTCCCACCTTTATAAAAGAAAAGGAGAAACCAGTGGGTTGGGAGAGAAAATAATTCTCAAAACATATACTGGCTGAAACAAGTAGAATAATAATGAGACCTTCCTTATTGTAGATCTCTCTTTTTATTGCATGAGACAGCAGGGGAGGAGTGGCTAAATGGAGGCCAAGGAGAGTATCATATAGAAGCATTTTTAGCAGCAAAGTACCAGATTTTGCTCCCCATAAACTGGTTTGCCTTCAGGCTCCTGGCACCAAACAATTACTGATAATCTTAAATCCTACCTCTGATTAAAATATTCCTTTCTTGAAGAATTAGAGACTTATAGTGCAAAATGCCATATCAAACATGCACTATAGTACTATATCTCTTTTACAATTAAAAAAGAAAGGAGGAGAAGAGAATGGAACATATTCTTCTGATATTTCTCAAAACCCACTTGAGAGTGGGAGAAATGTTGCAGCTGGTGCTGGAAATTGCCAGAAAATAGTCCAGAATAACAGAACCAGAACTTGGATTTAAATAAAAAGTCCAAGAATTTTAGCAAAATTAACCTTGACTTCCCAATATATTTTCACCATCCAGAGGAACCCTAAGAGATAACTCATGTTATTACTGTTGCTCTTCTTAAATATAAAGGAGGCCATTTTGAATTTGAGCACATATATTATCCTATTTGATAATCCTATAAGGGAAGGGACTGTTATCATTTCTGAAATTGCATAAACAAGTTTCAGAGAGTATCACTTTCCTAATTCTGTTTGATGCATTTATGACAACAGTGAGATTTGTGTCAGGCACTGCACAACTCACACTCAGAGCCAGTACAGTGTATAACTCTGAAATAAGCACCACTGAAATTAATAAAGAGTATACTGAAGAAACAGTTGGTGGATTGAGGCCCTTAATGTTTTTACAATTTTCCACAACCTTAAATCAAATATATCAGTCAGCATCTATGGACTGGTAATAAACATACAGTACATGCACTAAATACTGATAAGCAAGTACAAAAGCATTAAATGAATGAAAGCTTTGCAGTAAAGAAACATATCAAGTTTCTATGTAAAAAGACTTTCTGCCTGCCTCAGACATGTGCTTATTTATAAAATAAAGAGTAACTACAATAAATCATTTTCATCCATCAATAATCAAATGCAAATTCAATATGCAATTTACACTTTTTAAAGTTCACGTAGTATATTTTATTCATGGATCTGTTCTGTTCCTAACAGAAGAATCCCATTTGGAAAGTTAAAAAAGCACTTCTTGTAATGTAATTGCGTGCACAAAAATAATTGATTGTGCTTTCAGTAAGTAGGCTGGATTTAAGATTCAGAGTAGAGTAAATATTGCACTTAACAGTTAATGTTAGGCTATTTAAAAAGATTTGCTTCTCACAGAGAAAATGTGTCTATTCTTTACGGCTAATAAATATTAACAAAGATGCTTTCAGGATGGTTAGTCTAATAGTTACTACTTAATAGTTTAAAATGAAATACGTGATGAAATAAATATAAGAACTATTATTATTATTATTATTATTATTATTATTAACCTTTATTTATGAAGCGCTGTAAATTTACACAGCGCTGTACATACAATCTTTTTAGTTAGACGGTTCCCTGCCCTCAGGCTTACACTCTAAAAAGACATGACACAGAAGGAGAAGGGAGTGGTGGAGGGAAAGGGTAAGAGGTCCGGCAGTTCTTCTCTACCTCCAAGGCCTGGATCAAGGCAGATGGACTGGAGGGAGGGCTTGGCTTCATAATGGATGGTTAATCATTTTCCAGGGAAAATACATACTCTCAAGTAGGATAATGCATATACAGTACATAGCAATACAGGAAACAAGAAAGCTTACTTTGTCCAACATCCATTCTGGTTGTTTGCTTGTTGCATCATGCCCTATTCTGATTTTGTAGATATTTCCAATGGATTTAATTTCAACCTGTGGTGTGAGGAACAAAGATAGATACAATAGAGGAACAAGTGTCAATTATATATCGAAAAACCAACTATACTCTAAAAAGTATATGTAGCATGCAGCTATTACTATACAGAAATAGGGGACCATTCAATATGGAGATTATTCACTTACCTAAGAGCCTGATTACTATTATTTCCCTACCAGGCCATACACTGGGAGGCAGAGAGGGATTCAAATCACCATTTTGCATATTATCACCTGATTCATTACATGTGTGCAATCTGCATAAAACTAAGCTTTTATAATCACTAGAGTTATTAGATTCTGCATAGCATTCAAAAGTCTTTACTTGCACAGCAGTCCAATCCTAAATGTATTTATGATTCCAGCTTAATGAGTTTAGCAAGCTGTAAGAAAGTTTTCATTATACATAAATCTCAATTTATTGGACAATGCTAAACATATGGCCAAGAAGGGGGGGGGGCTGCCAAGTGAGTCAGCAGGACAGGATGGGTGAGAAGGAGGGTTGGAACAGGCTGCCATTCTGGGCATCTGCACTGAGTTACACTGACTAACCAGTGAGCATTCTGCACCAGGTGTCACCCAATGCAGGGTCCGGGATTGCTGGGGGGTGGGACTTCTGGGGCTGGGGAAATGGCAGCCTGGGCAGAAGAAAGAGCCATGTGGACTAGGGAAACAGCCATGCAGGCAGGAGAAATGCCCATACAGGTGGAGGAAACACCGTGTAGGTGGGAGAAGCACTGCATGGGGGGGGGGAGAAATGGCTGCGTGGGAGGAGGAAGGCTTGCATGGGCTGGGGAAATGGTTGTGCAGGCAGGGGAAGTGCCACACAGGCTGCAGAAATGGCCATCCACCACCTGCCCGGACCGGAGACCTTCCTGAGTCCCGGAGTGGCACCCACACAGAGCATTCTGGGGTGTCACCCAGTGTGGTCTGCATCCCTCACAGGCGCCATTGACACCAACCCTTGTGATGCCACCAGTGACACCACCTTTGAAATAAAATTTTAGCATGAGTTTTCATGGATAAAACCCCACTTTTTCAAATGCAGCACAGTAATATTAAAGCCTCAGGTTATAAAACATATTTATACTGTTGTGGGAGTGGGATAAAATGTAATAGGATTCAGAAAGGATTCATAGCATTTCTAAACTTTTCAGCAGAATGTGAAACAAAGCTGAAAGCTTCATTTGCCAAAAATATACTAAAGAGGTTGACAAATGGTAAAGCGACCATATAAATCTGACTCCCTGAAGGAGAGCCTAGACCAGCACACAGAACAGGCTCAGTTTCTAAACACTGCTGTTGAAAAACATAATCAACATATAGGGCCCACATTAAAGCCTTCAGGTTGCACATACTTCCAGCTTCCACTCAGAATATACCACAAAATCCAATGACTGTTACAATCAAGCCTATCAGTAAGACTATACATATTCAAATCTGTAATGTGGAGAACATCAACTTAATGCTTTAAATCAGATTTAAAACACACACGCACACTACACATCCCAAAAGATCATCAAATCCATAATCATATCCATGAATAACCCATCACAGGTCAAACCAAAACAGAAAAACAATGGAACATGAATTGTTGTCACCTATAGTTCTCAGCTATTACCACTCAAAATATCATTAGTAATCTGGAGTTCAGTAGCATTTCTTTCTCGTAGGTCTTGGGTGGTAGTCCTGTATTTGCTTATAGGCAGCCACCCACCTTTAAAAAATTACTCACTACCATCAACAGTATACTTTCAAATACTTTGAAAAAGAGATACAGACAAAAGAACTACTGTAGTTCCTGTGACAGACCCAGGAGTCAACTGCACGTCTACTCTGGTAACACCATTGCAAGAACTACTAACAATATCCACAACATCAAAGATACATTTGTTCAACCTCCACTCTGAAACATACCATCATTTGCAAGTAATACCCTACATAGGAACAAGAAGCCAGGGGGGTATATATTGTGGGGGGGGGGGGGGGGGGGGGGGGGGGTAGACAGAAATTTAACATCAGAATCAGAAACAGCAATATTACATTTTAAATAAAAGAATGGGAACACATCACTCTATCCAAATACTCCAAATCTTTGATGATGGCCATCTTGAAGAAAAGAACTTCCAAGGGATCAGCAAAACAAGAATGCATCAAGAATCTCAACTCTGTTGCATCTTGAATAGGTACATGGCTTGCATCCTATTAGTAACTTACATGTGCATGAGTACAGTTTATGTGCATGTACGTTCCATTTTGGATATAGTGCAGAGGGTTATTCCCTTCCTCTTCTGTTCCATCAACAAAATCCTCCATCATCTGGCTCCTGTCAAGACCCAGAAGGAACTGCTGTGTAGTGGGGTGGGGGTCATGATTGATGATGAAGGACCAACTTTGCAGAGTTTATGGGACAAGGAAAAGGCAAGTGCGCTCAGTTTGAGAGGAAATCTTCATCTTCATCCCCCACCCCGCACCTCTGACTGGGGTGCAACCAGCTGTTTCTCTATGGTTTGAACTGCCTCCTTTTCTTCTCACAGCTTGATACCTGCTAGGCAGTGGAAGAATGTGGAACTGCTTGTGTGAAACTATGCACAGAAGTAGGTTTTCACCTTCTATGTGTTAATCAGTTAATCTATGCACAGATGTCTGTGCTACCACCCTGGTAATGTTTGCTAATGATGTTATGATGATAATAACTGTACTTTCAGCATTTTAATTTCCTCCTACCTCACTGATTACATCCCCAACACACCCAAGCTTGCATGTAATAACTTGCAAACTGAGGCCACACTCCATGATGAACTACATCCACAAAAGTTTTCACCAAATAAAGAATGTTAATCCTTAAGGAACTATAAGACTCCTTGTTGCTTTTATTGTAACATACCTTTATTGTAACATGGTTACCATCTTGGACATTTTTCCTAGATTATTTTATAAGCCATTTTGTGAGACAGGTTACTTAACCTCAGATACATAATAAATAACTTATTATGCATCCTTTATTCTTTAAAAACAACTCAAATGATCTTGATAAAAATATAAGAGCACTGCTTGTGGTTTAAATCCAATTGTCAGTACTCACTATGGTAGACTGGATAAATTATAGGACCTTCACAGGCCAACATTGATTCAATGGGTCTAGTCTGGTTGTTAGTCTGGACTAACAATTGGATTTAGGTTAAAAAAAAATCAGTATCCATTTAGTCCAGGGCCTGAGTAGATGGCTAAGACGATAACTCCCTGCTCCAGATGCCTTCCATCAGCTGAGGAAAAATGTATGTGAGCAAAAGTACCTTTATAAATTCAGGGGAAAATATTGCTGATTAATCCTTAACATTTACGTATATTGTAGGGAGTTTGTTTGTAGTTTGTAAAGCATTCTGTGATATCCCAAGTACAAAAAGCACTCTTTCCGTTCCAACTGCATTCCATTTATCACAGGTTTTTGAAGCTAAATTACCATTATGAAACCAGAAAATAAATCATTTCATGTATTGTATATTGCACTACAGGAAAAGATTCTCAAAAACTTAAAAAGCAGATCTCTTGTCAGATTATTTCTCAAATGACTGCTCTTCTGAATAAAAAGCTGGTGGCAGGCTCCTCTGTCATGTTTTCTTTCTCTTCCTATTACAGTTCTATCACTCATCTTTGCTTTCTATCTGAAAGAGCTTTTGTGAGTAGCTTTCCTCTCAGCTCCCTATTAAAATCCCTGTGGTTACACCATCCATTTATCCTACGTTTTTATTTCTTTATTTAGTCATGTGTATAATGAATTTTAATTAATTGGTTTCCAAACTGCTTCCTGTACCACTAAAGCTATATCAAAGCAGCATCAATTTACACCTGTATGCCTATACTTTTGTCCATGGCTTTTAGAAAATGCCTACTGCTTTTAAGACAGCTCACTGCTTTACATGTATTGCAAAACCAAAACTTCCCATTGTTTACATTTTCTGGTTTTATCAGTTACTGCTTGCTGCTTTGCTCAAATTATCAAACATAGGTTTATATGATCCCTTCAATTTGGGGATATAAAAAATCAGAATCTGTCTTATACCAGTTCCGATCATTACTCTACACATAATCCCTATTCAAGAATTCACTTACACATGTCTAGGACAAAAACAAAGAATGGGGAAGTCAGCAGGCATGAAATCACTGCACCCATCATTCCCAGGCATCCAAGCATCCAATGCTGAGCATGAAAATCTGAAGCAACTCTGTCTCAATAGAGTTCTAAAACTCCCATGATCAGGAATCCAACTTTATTAGAGTCTCTAATCATTGGAACTCCATAACCACATTCACTTGAATACAGTCTCAGAGTCCTCTTCAGAACTTCACACTCAGTGCACAAAGATCTAATTTATTTCTGAATGGGGTGTAGATGCCATCTACATTCACACTTTAGCCCAACATGCATTCAGCTTAGATGCAAAACTGCAGTAGCTTCAGATAGAAATCTCTCCCAATCGTATCCTGTGATGTTCAGGATACCCTGAACATACAGCCTTCTACATGCAAAGCATGATATCTATTACTGAGCTATGATCCCTTTCCATGCAAACTACAGTTTTTTTGCTGCTCATGTAATGGCAAATCATGCTTTAGCTCAAGGGACGTAGCTAGGATTTTAGGAAAGGGGGGGGGGTTCCAGACTAAGTGCCACCATTATAATGGGGCTTGAGTACGGCAGCGCGGCAGCACACACCATTCATTTTCCTAATGGAAGGGGGGTCCGGACCCCAAGAACCCCCCCCCTTGGCTACGTCCCTGTTTAGCTGTACATATAAACTAAGGGTGAACAACATAAAGCTCATAGGCCTCACATCACCCCCAAAGCTATTTTTGAATCTTGCTCTTTCTATCTAGGTCATAAGATTTAATGCAATCACTTCAAACTGCTTTTAAAGTTAAGAGACAAAACTTTGAGCCCTGGATTGAAGTTGCTGTTGTTGCCATGTGCCTTCAAGTCATTATCAACTTATGTAAACCTATGGTGAAGCTATTATAGAGTTTCCTTGGCATGATTTCCTCAAAGATGGTTTGCCATTGCCTTCCTCTGGGGCTGAGAGAGTATGACTTGCCCAAGGTCCCCAATGGGTGTCTATAGCTAAGCAGAAATTTGAAAACTGGTCCCCTAGAGTCCTAGTCCAGCACTCAACCACTACACCACACTGGCTGTCTTAGCCTTAATAGAATAACACGTCACTCCTAACAGAACTAAATCAACGCTGATTTAAAACCCTCCTTCTTTGGAGGTTTTTAAAGAGAGGTTGGATGGCCATCTGTTGGGCCATCTGTTGGGCTTTGATTGAGAGTTCCTGCATGGCAGGGGGTTGGACTGGATGGCCCTGTGGTCTCTTCCAATATCATTCTATGAGCTGGTGAAGCAAATCAATACGGGCTGCTCCTTCAAGGTCCCTATAAGTATAGTGTAATAGGAATTCAATAAAATCCATTTGGTTGTTGAAAACAATTTAAAACAATAAAAAATGTCTTAAAACTTATTAAATCATTTAACAGGAGCAGTTAGAACAATTTAAAACCACTTGCATGTGTAAATTTGGACAAAAACCATCAAACCCTAAAAGCTTTACTAAACAGACTTGCTGTGGAATAACAGCAGCATTGGCACATCAGTTGCTTATGTCTCAGAAGCAAGCATAGGGCATCTTTCTGAATTCCTTAACTTTATGAGGACTTGTCTAATTTGATTCATACTTGGTCACCCTTCTTTGTCACTCATCTTTCTGTTCTTTCTCACAGATATCACATTATGCTGTGTGTGTGTGTTTGTGTTTATGTGTATGTTATCATGTCTCTTGTATCTTGGGATCTTCTTTACCATCTTGGCTTCTGCCTCTTCTGGTTACTTACCTTAAGTCTTAAGCCTGCCCAGTTTTCTCACTCAGCCTCTAGGTACATTGAACTCTGTCCTTTCCAAGAACTGAAGTAGCCTCATGAAGCTGCTTTGAAAGTTAAGAAATTCTTAGTCATTGAAACATAAAGTACTCCCAGTCTGACAACTGTTTAGACAGCTATTTAGAAAGTAAGAAGATTTGGAACATGACTTAAAGACTTGGTAAGGGAGAGCAGCTGCCACTTTAATACTATGGCTCTGCATCTTTTTCCCCCCTGGTTCCTACGGTTGATATTGATGGTGATGATGATGCCAGTATTAATTCAGATATCACATCAGTCTTATCATGGATGGCAGAAAATCAAAATGAAGAATGCAGAACAGCCAACTCCATAATTAAAAGAAAGTTTAGAATTTCTTGGCTTGTAATATTCATAGTAATCAAATGCCCACCCAAATCCTCTCCTGATTATTATTATTATTATTATTATTATTATTATTATTATTAACCTTTATTTATAAAGCGCTGTAAATTTTTAATCTGTTTTATAGGGGCCCTTTATTGGTTATATCAGATCTAAAACCAAGGCAGGTCACATGAAGAACTTGAATGTCCAGAATCTTGGCATACAGATACTTCTTTTTGATCAGATCAATATGTTCCAAACATACTCTGCTAAAGAATATCTGATTTGTGGAAGGCCAATAGACTTGTATCTTAGGGAATTCACATGTAGTGAAGAAAAGTAATACTGCAGACAAGCTGTTACCTACATCAGTTATCAATTATTCACTTGTGTAGAGAGAGAAAATCCCAAAGATCTTTAGACACAGGTTTCAAAAATGAGTCTCCACAATGTTGATTGTGACTGCTTATACAATATAAAATGCATTAAAGTGTGCAGCATAACAAGTCACACAATGAATATCTAGCCAATTCAACACTATCATTTTTTTTGCAGTCCACCCATCCTGAGTCTCTGTTAAAGTGTTTAGCTGGATTTGGCATTACCTGGTTTGCTGAACAACTTCATACTCTACTCTGGCATCCAGACATGCATGGAAACTGACATGATATAGCTGTTATGTATGGAAGCCTCCTGTTTGTAGACAGTCATAGTGAATACATGAATAGGGGAGGTGGGAGAGATAAGCCAGGCATAGGTTGGAGGGCAGGATGTCACAGCATGACCCCAGTCCCTGTGCATGCAATATAATAACTCAGTGATAGTAGCAGCCCCAGATTCAGACTCCAGCTATCATTAGGAAAGTATCAGGCCTGAAATTATGGAGCTTCTATGCCAACAATCCTGGGCCAGATGGACCAAGGTGTGATTCACTATATGGTACCACCCTAATCACATAAATAAAAATGTGAATAGCTTTTGCTATTTTTTCTTTAATATCTTCATGGATGACTGCCATTTACTAGACACATACAAAATTGTTTGGGGAAAATCCAGTTTGCAGTTCTGTTTTTCCATTTTTGAACAGCAGATTTTTGTAATCAATCTAGATGGCAATTTGAATTTTGGCAGGTTTTTACTATGCTTCAGCTAACACAGTATTTACAAATCCCCCCTCCCCCTCCCCCCTACACACATACACACATTTTTCATTAAAAAAAGAAAAAGAAAAAGGGCTTGGCTGCTTTTCTACATGTGTATCCAGCTTGTGATTTTACAGTTTCATGTGTTTAAATGAACTTATCATTTTGATATATGCTAGTTTTGAGTGAGTTAGTGAATACAGTTTAGTGGAAAGGGATTAAACAACTGCTTTCAAATCACTGCTTTTTAACTATTTTGCACTAGTTGCTTGGAATTAATTCCAGTTCCTAATAGAAAAGGTACAACTACATTACATTATGACTGTGACATAATGCAATAGTCATTTAAAGTATAACTATAACTTTTAGTTATGTTTTATAGTAATGTGGGTGTGGCTTCACTAATAATAGATGTCATAAGATCCAAGTCCTGGTTCATGATGTGCCTCAGACTACTGCTTTATGTTCTCTTGTGGACACTGATACAAAGATGCGGTGGAGAGAAGGAGAATGTGTTTTGTACTACAAGCCAGCAGTTTATAGCATTCAGAATTTTAAAAACAAACCAACTAAAAGCTAACTATTTTGGTTACTTGCAAACAATGGGAAAGGAGAGACTTCCTTTTGCAACTATTACATCAACTATGGTGTAGACTCTGAGCTTTAACTAATTACTTTTAAAAGTAGTTTGCCAACTTGTTAAACAGTATGAGAATACAGCATGTTTGGTTTATAATGTGGATCTTAGAAACTACAGTAGATAATATTTCTTCTTGTGGGCATGTGTTGTATGTGGATCTGTCAATGGCATCTTGGGTTTGCATACTGCTGCTTGGTTTTTACATCTTGATGACTACATAAACAGCAATATCCAGCTTGAAGTCTATTGTTCAAACAATTCTGGCAGTAAGTCTATCCTTGACTGCCTGAAAGCCAACCTGTGCAAACAGTGCAAATAACCATCTTTTCCCTTCTAAGCAGTACTCATGTAGGTCTTGGGAGTGGAATATGGAGTATGTATTCAGCCCAAATACTCTTATACCCATAAATGGATGAGGTAGTTCAGCAAAGCATCTACACAGTCCAAACCCTCCTTTCTGCTTAGCCCACACTCCTCTCAGTTACATATTACTGTAAGTCAAAATGCACACTACCCAATACTAGCCAAATTATTTTGGCATTTGAGACAGAAAATTGCACAAAGGCATTTCTCCATCTCTGTCAATAATGACAATAAAAATACACTAGACAATTAACGGGTTTGAATTGTTTATCTCTCATCCAAGACAAAAGTGTTTACTAATGGTATCTTCTCAAGCTTCTTCCCTTTTCTCCTATGATATCAAAGGCCTGGTACATACCACCCTGAAGGGCGGGCTGAAGGCGTCTGGTTTTCTTCCAGAGGGACACCGCAGCAAACAAACTGTGTTTGTCCGCCAAAAAAAGAACCTGGAAAAAAGGGGTTCTTCTTCCGACACCGCATGGAATCACGAGTGTGCCATTGGTGCACTCGTGATGTAAGCAATATACAGCGACATCTATACACTGCATGTCACTTACGTCACAATGGCGGCCCCTGTCCCAAAACACTGGGAGGAATGGCTTAAAAAACTGTCTGCTCTCCTGTGAGGAGCATAAGGAGGGTTATTCACACTGAAAATAATCTGGGATGAAGCTGGGTTAAATCTCCATTGTTCACATGCATCCTGAATGCACCCAAATAAGTTTTGGAGGGGGCTGCCAAAAAATCCTCTTAATTTGGGATAATAAATGTCAGGGTTTCACTGAGGTTTTTTTAAAAAAGATCCGCATCATCATCCGTGAACAGATCTGAACACACCCAGGATAAAACACAACATATCCAAAAAGGGGTTCTGAATGCATTCTCATCATTGATTTGATGTTTATTCAAATGCTTGCACATGTGAGCAACAAAACTCACAGAGGTGTGCATCAATGCATATTGATGCAGTTCTAATGTGTAACTAAGGGCCTGAACAGACAGGCCAAAATAAAGCTGCTTCGAGTCACTTTGGAAGTATGCTGTTTAAATGACAAACACATTTTAAGAGGCCAGAAGCTGTGCTCTAGTTCTTATGACTGGAGCGTGGCTTTGGCCTGTCTGTTTGGGCCCTAACAAACCTGGAATGTGTGAGTAGGGTGATTCACACTGTTGTGCTAAAAGAACCTGATGTCTGAATGACCCCTGGGTTCGCATGCTACCATTCATCCAGTTATGCAAAGGTGAAAGTGTCAAACTGTGTCATGCTACAGTTTATTGTGCAGTTCGGCACAGAAGGTCCTGGACCAGATGTCATTAGATAACTTGCAGTTTAGATCTCTAGAGACAGTTCTTCAATGGTCAGGATCATTTTGAGTGCAGTTTTGGAAAAATATCCCTTGATTTAGAGTATCTGGGATAAAAGTAAATTTACTCAAGATTAATGTTTTGCCACATGTGCCTTATATTTTTCATAATATTTCTCTACATATCTGCCAAAAGCATTTTGAAAAATGCAGTGGAAATTTATTTTGGCAACCTCCTCACCTTGTTCTTTCTCCCTTCCCCACATCCTCTAAGAAATTCAGTTGTCATCCATGAAGTTCAATTTAATTTTCCATATCTTATGTTATACCACAAAACATCTCTTTTCTTTTCCACAAATACAAAGTACACTTCTTTTTAGCTTAAAGCTCTTCAAGTGTAATTGGAGAGGTAACCTATCTGGCACCTATTTTCTGATATCAATATGTATGCCCATAGGATCGGCAAGTGTAAGAAAAGAAAGGCATGCCTCTACCTGCAGTTTTAGGGTGTCTTGATTTTTCTTATAAGTTAGAGTCTGATGTATATACTCATTCTAAATTATCCTTAGGGGATAATCCTGACTTGAAAAACATAGAGTAATAAATAGGCTGAGTGTGAGATTTATATGTTAGATGAGCTCTGGTGGATAATTTTTAATATTTTCAGTATTGCAGTTAAATATCATTTACATATCAGAACTATATGGCATTATTTGCAATTACAGCACCTGTTGTTGTTATTTATGGGCCATCAGCCTTGAGTGCCTCAACACTGCTATAGAAATGAGCTGTATCTTTAGAAAAACGCAAAGCAATGATTGTTTGTAGATGTTTCTTGGAAAACAGTAAACTTCCAAGTATTTTGATTTCAGTAAAACAAAACATTAGATTTTCCCATACAGTACAATCAGTAAAATGCTGTTTCAACTTCCCTATGTTTATTTAGATTTAACAATGGGGGTGGGTTGAGGGTTCGGATTGTATATTTTTAATCTTGTAAGCCGCTTCGATTGCATTTTGTAGAGAGGTGGATATAAATAATTTTTTTATTATTATTATTATTATTATTAACAATAAACAACCCCACCTCACCCCCACAATTTAACAAAAATAGGTGTTTGGGAAATATTGGATGTCATGGAACCTATTTTTGAATGAGCTGGCTATTACGTCAAATGTTGACAATGGAATATAGATTATGCCTTTCTGAGGCTTTTGATGCGGTTGTATCCTGTGGTCTTTTTCCCATTAAAGTTAAGCTTCATTTTAATTCTATTTTAGAAAAATCTCTGACATTCACAGTGCTGCTAAACTACATTTGTGCAATGTAAAGTCTAAGATGAGACACAGCATAAATGGGAGGTGGGAATCATACAGGCCAGCATGCTGTTAGTCTATAGTTTTCATTAGCCCTAGTCAACACAGCTAATGGTGAGAAATGCTGAGAGCTGCAGCTTAACATCATTTGGAGAGCCACATGATTCCCATCCTGATGTAAATGGACTGTCCAATCACTTATAGCTGTGAAGAGGCTTATACTTGAAGGTTGGAAAAGAAAATTCAGTGGAAAATTCAGTGAATATCTCACTGCTTTCTCTACATTACCACAAGTGTCTTCTGGTTGTCATATTTTTGGATATATATCCTGTGTATAGCAATCTATATCCTTAATTTATGATCGTTGTTAAGGTCATTATGAATTGCCTTTGATTTGTTGATTTATTTATTCTTCTTTCATGTTTACTTTACACATTCCAAATCATCATCATCAAAGTCAAGTATATACCACATTTCTCTCAATAATGGGATTTCCAGTAATAAAAAAAAGTAAGGGAAGTAACTATATGCTTTCCTTCTAAGGCACCCCCAAATCAGCTGCCTGGGGTAACTTCACTCAACCTTAAGTACGGCTTTTCGTTGATCTTGCAAAAACAGCATTTTCTTCTTATCTCATGTAATGTAAGGCTTCAGTATACCCCAACATCCTGACTCCACAATATGTCTGATTAATATTATTTCAAGTTAGGGAGCTCATTCTCATTTAAAGGAATAATGTAGAATCTAACAGTCAAAGCTCCATGTTCACAGATTCTTTATCCACAGATTCAAGCATCCATGGCTTGAAAATATTTAAATAGAGTAGAGTCTTGTTAATCCAACCTTCGTTGATCCGACATTCCGGTTTATCCAACGTCGGACTGGTCGGTAGGCATGGTTTTGAGCCCTGACCATGCCTCCAGCACCAGGCACAAAGCACCAGGCCGCAGGCGCAGAGCACCAGGCGGCAGCGGCCCCGAGCGCCACCCCACCAGGCCACAGGCGCGGAGGCGGCAGCGGCCCTGAGCGTCACCCCCACCAGGCCGCAGGCTTTTCCTATGACCCTCCGGATTATCCGACTTTTTCGACTATCCGACCTATGGGATCGCCAGTTTACGTCGGATAATTGAGACTCTACTGTATATACATAAATCCCAAAACACAAATCTTGATTTTCCTGTGTTATATAAAGGACACAATTTTACTATGTCATTGTTTTAAATGGGATTTGAGCATCCACAGATTTTGGTATCCACTGAGCGGGTGGAAGCTGGAACAAAACCCCAGTGGATACCAAGGGCCCACTGTCTAATTGTTGAGTTGAACCCATATCTTGTAGAAGATTGTAGATTCTTTGCCTTATTTTTGCCAGTCTGAATATATTTTGATTTTCTGGGAGTTGCCATGTTGGTACCCTAGGCTCCCAAGGCTGCAAAGCCCAATCTATCCAATAGTCAGATCAACATCTATATTCCCCTTAAGTATTCTTGAGCCTTGGTCTATCAGGAAATTAACAGGAGAACAAGTTGCAGCTTCAACATTAATACTTCTTGTAGTAACACAGATAGCATAGGCCAATACATTATCCTCAGTGGCACAGCTTACTTAGACCTTGAATCAGTCTAGGCACATTCCTAAGAAACATAGACCTCTATAGAATTATATACCAAATTGGTGCACTCACCCTCCTAGTATGCTTGTCTAATCTTATCTCTACACTGGCATTTGGTTAAATATTAGATAACAAGCTACTGTATATACTCATATATACGTCTAGAAATTTTAATCAAAAAATTGATCTAAAAAAACTGAGTCGAATTATCCACAGGTTAATTAAACACTGTATTTTATATAGGAAGTATCCCCTGGTAAAAGGCAAGAGTGTAGTATGTCCTGGAAGCACCGACTCCCTCTCTATTCTCTCATCCATCCTGCCTTTAGTATAAGCACAAACAGTTAGGTCTGCTGAAATTTTAAGTTCTTTTGCATTGTTTTCCTTTGCTTTTCTCCTGAAAACTTTGCTTTGTTACATGCCCCAAAGTTTTCTCCCTTGACTTATCCATGGGTCATATCAAAATCCATAATTTGGGTTCCAAAACCTGTCCTCAACTTATACATGAGGTCAACTTATAGCTGAGTATATACGGTACATCCAGAAAGGAATATCTTACCACACATAGGCATTTGGGTTATCAGCAATTGCTTGGCAGCAGCAGCAGCCTTAAAATGGATCAGAGAAAAGCTGGTGCTTGCTGTTGAAAAAGTTTCTATTTTATACTCTCTCCATCCTTTGTTTACCCAATCGGATGGACAAACTACTCTCTCCACCACCCATATAATTAAAACAAGGTTTAGGGAAAGGTAGAAGTAATTACCATCCTACTTGTCAGTGTACAGTCAATATACATAGCAAGGTTTATTCTCTTTCAAACTAATGGTTTCTACTTTTCTTGAGTATAAGTGTGCAGGTGTTTTACAAGAATTAAGCCAGTAACCTTCTACTGTCAGGCTTGTTATTATTATAAGCCAGTTATTTACTTTCATCTTCTCTCACACTTATCTTTGTTTATACTTAGGCTGGCTTTATGCCTGGATCTAACATGTTTATGTTTTCATAATATGCTACTATGGAATACAATTCTATAGCTTCATGAGCTTAAATGAGGGAAACAGAATTATAAAAAGCAGCCCACTCTGTTACACCATTCCACTGTTCAACATTTCTTTCTTGTTGTTGTGTGCCTTCAAACTTTTACTAGCAGTTTTTTTCTAAAGTTTGGTTAGAATCTTCTTTCAGGTCTGTCAGCTTAGGTCCTACCCTCTGGAGCAGAAAAATAGAATTTCCCCCCATCTTCCATGTCCTTCAGCTATTTAAAAATGGCTATCAGTAAATATAGAAGTCAGAATAATCCCTGCTGTAGTAATTCTGATTTCTGTGTATGGCTGTAAACACTGGACAGTGAAGAAAGCTGTCAGAAAGAACATCAACCTATTTGAAATGTGATGCTTGAGGAGAGTTCTGTGAATACAATGGACTACTAAAAAGCCAAATGCAGAGGCCTTAGAGTAAATCAAGCCTGTCTAGAAGTCAAAATGAGTCAGTTATACTGTGAACATATCATCAGATGACATGACATGGAAAATAAAAGGCTCAGTAATGTGGAAGGCCATAGAAAAAGATGAAAACACATTGTAGGCAGATTTATTCAATCAAGGAAGCCACAAACCTGAGTTTGCAAGACCTGAGCAGTTGATGATCAGGCTCTTGGAGATCTTTCATTCATAGAGTCACCACAAGCTGAACTTGATGGCAAAAAAACAATAAATCATATCACCTCTCAAACTTTTCTTTTCAACCTTAAATATATTCAGATTCCTCAACTAGACCCTTGGTATCTAGACACTTTACTACCAGAGTTGCTGACTCTGGACACATGTCAGTTTGTTAATACCTTTTTAAAAAGAGGTGTTGAGAATTGAAATAAGTGGAGGACAGGGAGTCTTGGAGATGTCTCATCCACCAGGTCACCATGAGTCAGGATTGACTCCAGGGCAATTAACAACAACAACTCTAGGTGACTATCACCAAATAGAATAGAATGGCTACTATTATTTCCCTTGATGTGGACAGTATACTACTCATGCTGATGCAGACTGGAATTGTATTCGCTTTTCTTTTTCTACTATAGATTCATGTTTAGCTCATGGTTTGCAAAGATCCTAGATATTTTTCAAAAGTACAGTACTTCCATCAGACTGAGTATTACTAATATTACAAGGTCCTTGGCCTAACTAATTTCTAAAATGATATCAGCAAGGTCCTTAAAATGATGCTTAAACAACATTAGGTTAGATGATAAACAGTATCACATTATAGAAGAGAATGCCAAGGTTTTGTCTGTAGAATAGTCTGTTCAAACTGAGTGGCATAACTCCACAGATCTCAATGCAGGGTTCAAAGTGAAGTAGAGCCCAAAATTAAAATATATAAACTAGTGCAATCTATTTAAAATCTCTTATACTGAGTTGTTTGACCTACAACTAACACTGTGCACAGGAGCATGCATGACTTCCTTCCTTCCTCACCCCTGTAAAGCCCACAAAAACAGCTCAAGAGGTGTACATGTATCTCCAGAGCAGTTTTTATGGTTCCCCATTCTGGTGACAGAAGTGAAATGACCCTGCTAGATACCTTTTACCTAACACATGTCAGAAACCCATATCACAGACCCAGCCATGAAGTACCTCTTTCATGGTGATGCTCACCAAGATGACATTTTGCAACACAAACTCCTCTTTCAAATGAGATATACCTTTCATTACTCAAGATATAAGTCTTCATTTTATTACCTAGGATTTGTTCAAAAGCATATTGTTTTAAAGAGAAGCTTCCAACCAATTGCATATAACTAACTACTCTTAAAGAAAACAATTTGCTTTTGCAATTGCCCTAGCTTCCACAGATATGACAGAAAAGAGTGTTCCCTTTGCCATTTGTTATATATGCTTAGCTGATGTATTGCTGAGTCCAAAAACATTAGACAGATTTATCTAAAGCAGTAAACATAGGGGAAATTATTTTTCCCTACCACAGAAGGAAAGATCTTACAGGAGGGAAAATATACAGCAAAATAATCCTCAAATTTCTTTAGCTACCTGAAATGCATTTTCAGTCCTGGGTAGGAACAGCTGTTGTCTGTTGTCCTTGCTAAGAGTTATGGGTCCAGTAAGTCCTTTGTCTCCATATATCCAGAGAGTGACATTTGCTTGAGTTCCTGTATTTCCTGTTAGTACTGACACTTTCCATTTTTCATCTGAAGGAAAAGGAAGCTCACCCTTTTGGACATTTTTAATTTCCTCTGTAAAGTAGAGAATGTCAATAGTCAATCAGGAATATCATGAGTCCAAAGCTCTCTGGCAAAGAAAAAAATCACAGTGCTCTGTAACTGATATCACTAGACAGTGAAACTCTGGAAAACAGCAAAAGTAAAGTCCAGTGGAGACATCCTTATATAAGGTCATTTTGAATTACTCCATGTGGCAACTATGAAGCACCCAGATGATGTGAATTTATCAATACCTTGAAAGGAATGAAAAAAGGTTTTGTGGACAGGAGCCAGAGCAGGACCTCCCTTGAGGCAAAGTGAACCAATCTCATCTGGCATATAGTATTGGGTGGCAAATTACAAACCTTTCTATCTCTGGAAAGGTTTGCTGTCCTTCCTGCTATACCATGAACAGCTCAACAGAATAAGGCATTAGGTTAAGTGGGTGTTCTGGAGAACCCCAGGACTGTTCTCCTACTGTGACAAATGCTACAGCATGAAAGTGGCTAGCTCACTTTCCTGCAACAAAGCCATTTTTCCTGTATTCACTTTGAATACTGTCAGAAAGCAGCAGAGTGACTTTATCCCTCTGGAGAGATACATACTGTATACAGCAGGAAAGTAGCTGTTATGGTTCTCCTGCTGAGGATGCCTCACTCTTAGGGGATCTCAGTCAGGCATTAGCTTTTCCAACTGGTGTTCCATAGAGGTACCGCAAATATTCTGCAACAATTATTTTGCTGAAGACCCCTTGGAGGCATTCAGTGTATAGGGTGATTGGGGATCTCTACCAGCTGCTTTCCTGCCAGAGCACAACCATGTGACTCTGGTAATGAATCTGTTCTGCATTTCAGTCTGAAATTTAAAGGAACTGTCAAAAGTGCTGAGACCTGTTGCTTAATAAAGTTGGTTACAAGATACAGGGCCCAAGAAAACATGGTTATAAACGTGATACCTAAAACTAGCCCAAAATAACAATAACATTCAGCCCAAATCAAGAGTGCAGTTACCTGACTGAGGTCCATTAAGAAATCTCAAAGTTAACATCTGAAATCTCAAGCATTAAACAAACAGCAAAGGAAGAAAGTAAAACCAAAATGATTATTCTTTGCTTTAAAGCCTGTGCAGCCTAATTATGGATTACTTGAATCATTTATTTCTCGAAGAACGAGGGTGTGTGTGAAGTTTCTGATTCAGAATCTGCTGGTGTCAGGAGTAGCAAATTAAACTGATAGCAATTTTGTGAAATGTGCTATTGCAAAGTGGGTGGAGAGGAATGGAAAGCAGAAGCTCTGAAAGTGTTGTTCTACCTCAAGTGTGACAGCATTTTCACTGCTAGAATAAGCACTTTCCTGATTCTACAAAAAAAGGTGATAAATTATAGGAACCTTTTAAATATTTATAGTGTGTAAGGCCTAGTTCCGTATGGAAAACTGTTGTAAAAAACTTTTTCAGTTCTTCAAGAACAAATTCTGTACTCCTCTCTCCCCATTAATACTGTGCATAAATTTAAGAAATATAAATAACCTTATGGCTATCATTAGAGTTTTGTGGGGGGGGGGTTTGAGATGCGGTATCATAGGATGTTGAATGGGGAACTGAATGTATCTTTTGTTCATGGCATCATAGGCTTATATGTATCAGAACAGTGGTCCCCTAGGTCAATATTATGAATGGCAGGAGCTCTTTGGGCTTTAAGATAGATTCATTCCATCACTATCTAGAGATGCCAATGAGTGCATGGAAGTCATTTGGCATGTGAAGTAGTGAGAAAATTCCCTCCATTACTTTTCATTAGTGCATTATATGACTAGTATGCTAGGTTTATATCATCTCTCTCTCATAGAGAGAGAAAAAAACTAAAACTAGACCAGATCAGCTAGGCAAACAGGTCCACCTAAGGTGGAGACCAAGAAGTCATCCAGCTGTATTGGACTACACTCCCAGCATTCCTTGCCATTGGCTAAGCTGTCTAGGACTGCTTGGGTCTGATTCGCAACACCTTCTGAACAGCTCCTCTTCTGCCCTTTGGTATGAGAAATAATCTCTGTGTGAGAGCACTCCCTTGGAAATGTGTTTGTGTACATGTATGTGTGTGTTTTTTTTCTTTTGTTAGACGCAGTGTTTTTTACTTGATCTGAATAGTATGTGCAACTGTGTAGGAATCACTGCTAAAGTATCCCTGAGTGGTGGGCATCTAACCTCTATTTAACAGTGGTGGGCATCCAACTTCTATTTAAAAATCTCCAGTGAAAGAGAATTTTTTTAAACAAAGGCACCTACATCTTATGGGTACACCTAAGTACTTTGCCTCCAGAACATCATCCCTAGGTTTCAGGTTTTGAACCTAAATTCTCAGGGCCCATGGAAATTGGTCCAGGTAGTCTTCTGACCTGTCAACCTATTAACAAAGAAAGATTCACTGAAGCCCTGGATGAATTGGGTGACTACCAAACTGTAAAGGCTGGATTAAAGGACAGAAAAAGAAGAGTACGCTTTTTCACGTTGAAAAAGTAAGGCAATGGGTTACGCGGCAAAACAGTGGATAGATAAGTCTGCTAAGATGATGAACTTTCCTCAGAAAATCCATAAGCAAATAATGCCCTGAAAATTCAGTTCTATAAATAGGACTTTGTAGACATGTAAACCAATGACATTTATTTCCTACAGGCTAAAAATGTTCTACTCTGAAAACTGGAGTTGATTGTTACCCTGTATTAGTCACACTTCAGGGGATCAAGATGCAAATCCACCATGACAAAAAAAATGTTCTAGAGGCTCAGTAGATGGATAAGTTAGGCTCTTCCCCAAAATCTTTTTCCCCCTTTTGTCTCTGGTTATAATAAACCTATATTAGAATGAATTACTGAAAAATAGCAGAAGCTTTTTTATCTTGTTGCTTTGCATTTTAAAGCTAAAATGGTGTGCTGTTTCTTGATTAAATGTTTCATTACCTTGTTTCTTTGCCAGGCACTTTATAGCCCAACTAATACAGATTCTGCTTCTTTTTTCACAAGGATACTCAGCTTTATCAGATTTCTATCATCAACCACTGCATGTTTTCTTTTTCTTTAAGTACATACACCTGAATATGAGCAACTAAAAGTTACTTTGCAGATTCAGCTGTTTCCATAACAGCATTTTCTCACTGCAGTTTTTTTTAATTTTGTGCTGCTTGGAATATTTATGGTAACTGGTATTCCAAGTCAGTTAACTTAAAGAGAAAGGCATATCTAAGGCTGCATCTGTGCTGCAGAAGTAATGCAGTCTGACATTGTATTAACTACCATGGTTTTATACTATGAAATTTTGGGATTTGTAGTTTTGTGATATATTTTGCCTTCTTTGTACAAGAACTCTTGTTCCACAACAAACTATAAATCTCAGGATTTTATACCATTGAGTCATAGCTGTTAACCTGGAATCAAATTGCATTATTTCTGCAGTGCAGATGCAGCCTTAGGCCCAATACAGACAGGTGGGAAGTGGCATGCCAGCGGCGAAACTAGTGTGCAGCAGTGTGCAGCAACCACACGGTCCTGAACCCTAGCACACAGCGCCGGTGCTATCATAGCAGCCTCCAGTCCACATGGGGGCCATCATGATGGCGCAGCATCCGCATGTCAGAGACAGGAAGTGAAATCATGGTGATGCCCTTTCCTGTTTGCGGCACTGCAAAAAAGAAGCCACTCTAGGTAGCTTCTTTTTGGCAGTGCTTTGGCGCTGCAGCGTGCAGCTGCTGCTGCACCGACTCAGGGCAAAGATGGGCAGCATGTGGCTGCCCATCTGTTGAGCCCCTTAGTTGCTGGTGCAATTCACATGAGAGCAGCCATGTATTTTACAAGTGTAAAGAAATCTCAAGTTGCACAATTGCATTATTTGGGGTTCATATGAACATTTTTTCCAGAGCTTTTTTCCCTCCATCACTTTGGATGCACACATTTTAAGAGACGGTAAGTAATTCAGAGGAAGATTCCATGGTGCATGTGCAAAAGGTATGTTCAAAGCAGATTAGCATCTCCAGACATACTTCCACACTATACAGTTACAGCAATATGATTCCATTTTAACTGCCTTTAACTGTGTCATCCTGGGGTTTGTAGTTGCTGAGTCATTAGAGCCTTCTGGCTGAAAAATCTAAATACCTCTCCTTAAATTGCAAATGTCAGGATTAAATCACTGTTCCTTTTGTTTGTTGTTTGATTAATTGATTTAAATCCTCACCTTTCTCCCAAAACGGGACTCAAAATAGGATTCTTGATATAAACAGACTAGCAACTGAGGTCCAAAGTTTTAGAGATGACGGTTACTTCCATTTGAAGATATGTGGGGTTCAAACAATGTGTGAAAAGTATGTGCTGTACCACAAAACTACGCTCTTTCCTCTGTTCACAGAATAAGCAATGTTAGACTAGATCAGGGGTGGTCAACACCGGAAGTCTAGGGGTTTCATTAGCCCCACAGAAGACCCTGAAGATTTTCCCCCACTGTAGCCCTCTACAAAATGTATTGGCACCCAAAGACCCCCAAAGACTCTTGTATGAACATGGGGGCACATTCAACGTGTATCTAGGTCTTCCTGTGCATTTTAGGAGATCTGACAGCTGAATATACCATCTGAATTTAAAACAGCATTAAAGCCCAATCTCTTCAAGCAGGCCTCTCTGGATGATTTTTAAACTGTAGATGTTATCGCACTGTGTTCCTTCCGTTCCTTCCGTTCCGTTCTGAGCACGGAAAGGAAGGAGCAGGGACAAGTGCGGAACGAGTGGGGGACGGATTTTACCGCACGCACCCGTCCCTCATTCATTCCGTTCCCCCTCTCTTCTGTTCTTAATCCGTTCCAGAGGGGGAAATTTTTGAGAACTGTTCTGAACAGTTTTCAAAAAGTGTTCCCTCTGGAACGGAATGGGCAGGGAAGAGAGAGGGAACGGAACGAGTGAGGGACGGGTGTGTGCGGTAAAATCCGTCCCCCACTCATTTCCGTTTCCTGTTGGGCCGGGCCGAGCACCCTGTGCGATAAAGCTCTGTGAATGTTTTAAATTATGAATTCTTAAATGTGGATTGTTTTAATATATATGTGTCTTATTTATGTCTTTAAATTGAGATGTGTTCTTAACTGATGTTTTGTTTTTGTTAATCTGTTGTTGTTCCCCACCTTGATGTAATAAATAAACAATAAATAAATAAATACATTTCTTGTTTATTTCTTGTTTCAAAAGGTCAAGAGCACCTGTTATCAGCTTCGGCTGATTCGCCAGCTGCGCCCATACCTGGCCCAGAGGGACCTAGAAACTGTTGTACATGCTCTGGTAACTTCGAGACTGGACTTCTGCAATGTACTCTACATGGGGCAACCCTTATACCAAACTCGGAAGCTGCAAATGGTGCAGAACATGGCAGCCCGGCTGGTTACTGGCGCTCCCAGAACCAGCCATATAACACCGGTTTTAAAAGATCTCCATTGGCTGCCCATTCGTTTCCGAGCTCAATATAAGGTGTTGGTAATCACCTATAAAGCCCTAAATGGCTTGGGCCCAGGATACCTAAAGGACCGCCTCTCCCCGTACATTCCGCCTCGCACCCTCAGAACGTCTGGGCAGCAGCTACTGAAGGTGCCTGGGGCTAGGTTAGTCTCCACTACACGGAAGACGTTTTCCATAGCTGCCCCAGCCCACTCGTCTACGACCCTGGCCCAATTTAGGAAGGATCTTAAAACCTTCCTATTCCAACAGGCATTCCCCGAATAAATATCCTGTGGGCCTCCCTCCTCTACCGTGGCCTAGAGGTTGGGCTATGGGGCTTTTTGTTGTTGGGTTGATTTCCTGTGTTTTCCTTTTAATTTGTGGATTTTGTATTTTAATCTGTTTGTATTTTAACCTGTTGTGAGCCGCCCTGATCGTAGGAAGGGCAGCATATAAATAAAATTTTATTATTATTATTATTATTAAAAAAGACCTCTGCTGGGCTTAAATTAGTAAGGGGGGATATGTAATAGTGCTCCCCACACCTTCTCAAGGGCATTTGGAGGCAAACAAATTGATTGCTCTTTCCCAACCTGGATTGGATGAACCAATTACCTTATAAACGAGTCACTAGATGTTTCAGTTGTATCGCAGCCTAGATCGAGAAGTCAAATTTATTAGGTCAGGTTGCACACTGAAGGGCATGTGACAGCCTTTTGAAATCTGATCATTTTTTTTTACAGAAAGTTCAGCTTCTAACATTGTGCAGTATTGTTTTAATTGTACTGCTTTCATTTATACTTTGACATTTTAAAAAAATTAGTTCTAATGCTTTTCATGGTTTAATTTTATGTTAATGTTAAAGTTGTATTTCTAACTATGTTGTATTTAAATTTGTAACCTGCTTTGAATCTCAGATCTTGGGAAAGAGGGTATAAATGAGGAGGAGGAGGAAGAGGAGGAAATTGCTGTTCTTTGGACTGAAAGAAAAAAAAGTAAAGGGTTACATGAACATATCCTAGTAAGGAACAAAATGTTGCAAATGACTAAAATAATGTACATGTGATCTTATGAAAGAACAGCACAAGGTCAACTTAATGCATAACAAAGAAGAGTGGATAGACTTACTACATCTCAAACAAGCCTGTCCAAAGATCACAGAGGTTCCCAGTTCAAAGGACAGTTCTTCTGACTATGCCTATGAGACAGGTTATCACCTAGAAGACCTCAGATGCCAAAAGGCTTATGATACCATCTATAAGTCACTATGAAGTTTAAATGGTGAAAGAATTGATGGCAGACTGAACTAGGGCCTCTAATATGCCAAACTGAAGCAAGGTAAAATGTGGCATTGTTGTTTGGGGAAGAGGAGATCCTTACGTGAGAGAGGAGAACGTGGTTGTCCATGGGATGGTAGAGTCTCTATTCCTGCTTTGTGCTGTCTGGATTCTGTGATCACGTCTTTCTGCTGGACAGGAGTTGCAGACGTTCCCATAGGCTTTTCTCTACCAACTAAAATGTAATTAAGACAGAAGCTAAAGGTCATTACTTTTTTATTCCTCTAGAAATTTCCCATGAAGTCAACAGACCTTTCCGATTTCCAGTATATAATATTATGTAAGCACTTCTTTTTCTTATGAATTTTATAGATACACATACTTGACTTTTGCACTTTGAAGCTCCTCACCCTTTAACATGTCCCAGGACAAAATGGAAGAGTAATAAATTCACTTTACCACGTAGAAAATTTAATTCATTTCTTTTTTTTTAATTTATTTACACATGCAGTGACTTATCCCTGTGGCATATTCTTCTACCACAGAATTTTAACTCCTACATTTTATTATTTTTAAGGAACATAGTCAGAAGCTTGCTTTAGCCAAAATTAAATATGAGTACAGCCCAGCAAGCAATGCCTTCTGTTCATATTTTACTAAAGAAACCAACAGCCTGTAAGCCTACTGATGCTTAAAACCACCATCCACAACCACTATAATAAAAAAATAATACAAATTATGTTAATATGAATAGATAATTTGTAATAAAGAGCAACACTTTTGTTACACCAGCTATAAAATGCAATTATTATTATTAAACACAAAAGCTATGACTTTCTAATAAAGAGCAGCACTTTTACTATACCAGCTATGAAATGCATAATGTTATTTTTCAAAGTATGCATTTTGAAAAATATTCTCCCAATGTAAAAATGCAGATTACCCACTCCCATATTTGTATAATGCCTCCAACAATGTGCTATTTGTCTGTAAAATAGTCTATTGGATATATTTATTTACTTAATTTCTTTAGAATTACACATTTTCTCTATGAGCATTCTAATCAAGTAATAATGTTGTTGTAACATTAAGATACATGTGACATAATCATTTAAAGCTATGTCACTGAACCCTTGCTTATTTGATCTAAATGAGAATGTTTTGCATGTCTTCTGTGTGATACCGAAGCATAGGTATACTTCAAGAAAAGAAAAGAAAAGAAAAGAAAAGTGGAATTCAGCTATACCTATAGTCTATATATATTGTAGACTTTGGGCCAGTATTAGACTGGAACCAGCACAAAAGCTATTTCACATTTCTGATGGAGCTAACTGGGAAAGAACATGCAGAAGCTGACAAAATATTCTGGCTAGGGTTCAGTTTCTGGGTATCAGTCCCTCAACATGTGTGAAGACTTGGAATGCATACTTAGGCCTGGTGCAGATTAGAAGAAAGGGGTGGCCAGAAGCCTCCCTTTCTCCTCCATATCGTTGCCGTGGCAACCACACGGCCGCGACAACAATCCGCTGCAAAAAGGAGCTTTGAAATGGAGTTCTTTCCCACGATGCCACCAAGGGGCCATTTGCACCCTGGGGAATCTCGGTGATGTGTTTTGTGCACCGCACCATTTGGAGGTGTACCACAAGACATGTCATGGATGTGCGCACTGTATGAACAGCTCTGTGTCAAGATGATAGCCATTAAGGCTGAAGGGCGGGGTATAAATACCATAAATAAAATGGCACCACCGATATGTATTAGGGTTTGGAGGTGTGAAGTTGCTGCACGTTCCTGAACCCTAAAATCACCACCGCCATGCCACAAAGCACCCATTTATACCAGACCTTAGTTTGACCACCATAAATCAGCCAGACTTTATTGACAGGTTTTACCATCAAACCTCTTTTTTGGGAAACAACCTCTTATTTGAGGTTAATTGGGTTATATAAATTGTCTGTCTGTATATTTAAGGAACTAAGTCCTGGAAGAGATGGACAGACTGGGACAGCTTCCAGCTACTCTGGGGGCATGTTGCTTACACAACGCATGTTCCAGAGTGCCCTAAAGTTGCCCTGTGGCCATGTCAAGCTAGCTGTGGCCCAAATCCAGCCCCAAAAGGAGCTGATCTTTTCTGCTCCTATTTGGGGCTGCAGGAGGAGGTGCCCTTGGGCCATGGCATGTGTTTGCTGCAGCCCGGGGTAATTAACTAGAAGCCACTCCTTCCTGGAAAACTCTTCCACCCATAGGAACATAAGTTAAGTCCTGTTTTGGATTCCTATGTTGTGAGAGATTAAATTTAAGTTTTTGAAGCAATAGACAAGGCAGCTGGAGAGAGGAGCTGAGCTTCTTTTTTAAAAAGCATCTTGGACTGAGGCTACTTATATGAATTTGGTTGAACCAGCTCAAAGGAGGTAGCTGGACTTGCTGTGGCCAGCTGTGATTTATGTGCTAGGCATTTTGAGGATAAAATACTTGGATCTCCTGGAACCATGACTTTGCTGTTGTAGTATACCGATCTCAATGGGTGTACAGAGAACTGTATTGGACAGTTTTATTGGATGAATTTTGGTGATGATATCCTAAGGATATGGATAAGGTAGTAGGTCAGGTTTGGATGTCCACCTACATTCTTATTTTTTTTAAGTATTTTTATTGAATTTTTGGCAAAGAGACAAAGAAAAAAGACATGCAAAAACATGTAAAGGAAAAAAAATATGAGAAAAAGTAAACCAATAAAACAAAACAACAAAGGACATAATCATGAAATTAAAACATTATTATGTAGATACAGTTGTTTATACTTGTTCAATATCCTTCCCTCTGTTTTCTTCTTCTTGTCCCTTCTTTATTTCCCCCCTCTTCCTCCTTTTCTACTCCTCCTTCTCTTTTTATTTACCCCTTACTTTTCCTCCTTTCCATTTCTCTTTCTTCTCCTTCCTTCTCTCATTCTCTTTCTAATTACTCTCTCACACTTTCTTCTCTGCTTTCTTCCCCTTTACTGCCTATCCTCCTCTTCTCTCTTACTTACATACACACATCCTCTTACTCTTCTCTCTTCTACATACATCTTCCTTTCTACGTATTTTTCCCTTTTCATCTTCAAATGCATTCTCATCTCTCAAATAACTTTTTCTTTAAGCATAAGGCTGCTATCTTCAGGTATACTTTCAACATGTTCCTACTTATTTTTTCACATTCCATAGCATTACATTACACTGTAAGAAACAGATTTGAACTATTGAGTATAATTGACTGGGAACCTGACGAACTGTGGACAGAAGTAAAAGACATAATTAAGGATGAATGCAACAAAATGTTAACAGTATTCAAAAAGAAAGATAAGAAACAATGGATGACAGATGAAACACTTCATACAATAAAAGAGAGAAGAAAAGCAAAAGCAAAGGGAGATGGAAGAAAATCAGAAATATGAACACAACTGTGCCATATCTGACATGCAATGATAAGGGGAAAAATGCAATTACCAATACAGAGAAATAGAAGACAACAACAAAAAGGGAAGAATGAGAGACCTCTATCAAAAAATCTGAGAAATTAAAACCAAGTTCAGACCAAGAGCAGGGATGCTCTATAGAGAAAAAAAGAACACATTAAAGGAACAAGAAGAAATAAAAAGATGCTGGAGGCAATACACAGAAGTTTATACAAAAGAGATGAGGGAATGAATGACATCTGGAATGAGGAGCCATATGAAGATGAACCCCAAATTCTAGGAAGTGAAGTGAAATCTACAATAAAGGAAATGGGAAAGAATAAATCACTGGGAACATATGATATCCCAACTGAACTGCTATAATATTGGCCCACAGACAGATGCAACTATCATGCTAACTGAAATATGGCAATAAATATGGAAAACAGGTGGCCAACAGACTGGAAATGCTTGATATACATACCAATTCTCAAGAAAGGAAATACAAAACACTGCAGCAACTATATGACAATAGAACTAATCTCATATGCAAGCACAATAATGCTCAAAATTCTTCAGCACAGGGTCCAGCCATACATGGAGAGGGAAATTCCAGAAGTGCAAGCAGGATTCAGAAAAGGAAGGAGCACTAGAGACCACATTGCAAAACTATGATGGCTAATGGAGTGCACCAAAGAATTCCAAAAAAGAATCAGCATGTGTTTCATAAAGTACAGCAAAGGATTCGATTTTATGGATCTTGAAAAACTATGGAATGGATTTGAAAACATGGGCATGCCACTACCTCTGATAGCCCTGATGAGGAATCTGTATCAAGGACAAGAGGCCACCATTAGAACAGAATTTGGGGATAGGCAAAGGGGTCAGGCAAGGCTTCAGCCTATCACCCTACTTGTTCAATTTATATGCTGAAAACATCATAACAAAAGCAGAATTATAATCTGAAAAAGGAAGAGCTAAAATGGGAAAAAAGAACATTAACAACCTAAAATATGCAGACGAAACCATAATATTAGCAAAAGACATTCAGGAATTGGAACAGTTAATAAGGAAGGTCAAAGATGAAAGTGCAAAGGCAGGTCTGATGATGAACCTAAAGAAAACAAAAGAAATACACAAATTCAATCTTGACAATGAAGAAATTAAAATATTTAAAGTATTCCCATATCTAGGCTCGAACATTCAAGATCACTTGGGGGCGTGGTGCATGTCGACTGAAGCTGCCATTCTGTTCCGGCTATTTGTCATCCTTTAAGTGCAATATGAAGATCATTCTCTATGTTTTTGAATAGTTAATGGGTCTGCTGTGATGGTCATTTTTTCTTTTCCACTCTGTTGTGCTTCAGATTATTTTTAGAGAGTTTTATAGTGTTTGTGTGTGTGTGTGTGTGTGTATGTGTGTGTGTGTAATAAATTTAATGTCTTCTGTATTTTTGTAAATTGCTTTGGGACTTTTTGAGACTGAGAAGATTATTGCACTGGGGTTAAAACGTTCCCCGGTGCGTTTTAACGTGCCCGTGCGGAGGCGCACACGGAGCGTGACGGGAACGCGATGGGGCCCAGAATGCCAGTTTACTGCACACTGGAATGCCGCCTTTGCTGCCGGGTATTCCCAGCACGTTTCCATTGAGTTCCAGGGGACACCATTTCTGGGGATGCTTTGAAACAGTTTCCAGAAATGGCGCCCTCTGGAACTCAATGGGAACATGATGGGAATGCCCGGCGGCAAAGGCGGTGTTCCAGTGTGCAGTAAACTGGTATTCTGGGCCCCATCACGTTCCTGTCACGCTTCGTGCGCACCCCCATTAGAACGCACCGGGGAACGTTTTAACGTTCTGGGAGGGAAGTGATTGACTAATTCAACTGAACTAAACTAACATATGGTAATAAATAAGCTTTGCAGTAGTGACTTCAAACCTGTTCTTTTTCATTCTTAATTTTTTTTTATCCTTTTAAAAATACTGTATCTTTCTAGAGATACTACATACAATATTTTAAAATACAATAGTGATCATTTTGGTACATTAATTAATAATTTGATAGATTAATACTTACATTTGACAACTTGTGGATAAAACAAAACATTACTTTCTCCAGTATGAACAACTGGTTTAGTCTGACCATTAGGTAGAAGGCCAACATATATTCCTCTGTTTCGTACAGATTCTAGGCTTATCGATCCACTTTCTAAATTTTTCTCCACTATAAAATGGCAGTCCACATCACCTGTGCCCTATAAATAAGTAACAAATTCAGATAAGTAGAGCTAAATGTTTAGCATCTCAGGAAAATATTATGCTCAGATTTTGAAAGGTAGTATGATATTCCATATATAGCAATCTTTCGTGCTCATGGCCAGCTTGAGAAAAAATATGCATTTTCATCATATCTATGAGCTGTGGAACCAATTGGATGTGGATTGTCACAGATATGTACACCTGCTACCTCCAGCTACTTTCTACATGCTTAGAAATAGTTTGCGTCTTGAGGAGCAGAATACTAAAAAAATGTTCACTCTTCCCCACCTGACAAAATCTGACTTATTTTGTAATAAGTCTAAAGATATATGTTTGAAGAAATACTACAGCAGTCTCATGGATATGCAACTGCCAAGATTACCCTGTTCTTCTAATCACTCACCTAGGAGAACTGGCTCTGGAGATGCTAACAAAGCTTACAGAAACAATTGACAAGCTGATTGGGAACATCATTGGAAGAAAATAGCCATAAAATGGGGAATAAAATGAGTTATGAAGGCAGATGGGGAAAACATGCAATCTTGCTTTAATAGATGAAACTTAAGGATAATTCAAGTCTATTCTAGGTCAACTAGATGCTTCAGCAATGCACCTATGCCACTGGTGATGAAGGAGGTTTCTTATACAGATATTAAATATTATTATTATTATTATTATTATTATTAACCTTTATTTATAAAGCGCTGTAAATGTTCCCACTATGTGAATCATCTAGCATGAGTCAGAGAGATTCTGATACATTTAGCAGTTTAAGAAGCATGTAACCTGCTTCACTATCAAATCACCCAGTTTTCCCCAAGATTTTGCCAAAAGCAGAACTGTAAATTGACTTGAGTCTCCTGATTTAGTCAAGGCTGTATCTGCGCTGCAGAAATAATCCAGTTTGACCCAACCACCTTAACTATGAAATCCTGGGATTTGTAGTTTGTTGTAGCGCCAGAGCTCTCTGAAAAGGAAGGCTAAATATCTCACAGAACTACAATTCCCAGAATTCCACAGATTTGAGCCATGGCAGTTAAAGTGGTGTCAAACTGGATTATTTCTGCAGTGTGGATGCAGCCCAAAATGTATTGGTTAAGTTTTGAGATAAATGACACCTAGATTAGTCATTTTTTTAAAAAAGCAAGCAAACCATGTATCCGTTGCCTTTTAGTTCACTGCTCTTCATAGATGTGTTATATAATGTTTACATCAGCAGTGGGCAAATACCCAAAATGCAGGGGTTTAGAAAATGTTTAAAATGGTTGGAGCATGGAGGTGCTTTGTGAGAGGTCACAAAACCACCCCCATGCTCCACCCATTTTAAACATTTTTCCCCTAACAAAATTATTAAATTTTGTCCCCTGCACTGCATCTTTGTACTTGGAGAGGAACTTTTACCAAATTCAATCAAAAGTTGTTTTTAATTTTGAAAACCGCTTAGGGAAATTTCCCCTAGACTACATAAGTAATAGGGGAACATTTTGAGTTGGGTTTTTGAAAATGTGAGGTTCAGTGGCTTAATGGTTAAGATGCCAGTTCTGATGATCGGAAGATCGGCAGTTTGAGGACTAGATGTTGCTTGAAGGAGTGAGCTCCTGTCACTAGTCTCAGTTTCTGCCAACCTAGCAGTTCGAAAGCATGCAAAGTAGATAAATAGGTACCACTTAAGTGGGAAGGTATCAGCGTTCAGTGCAGTCATGCTGGCCACATGACCACCAGAGCAGTCCTTGGACAACAATGGCTCTTTGACTTAGAAACAGAGATGAGCACCACCCCCTATAGTAAGTTACAACCAGACATTCATGTCAAGGGATTACCTTTACCTTTTTACCTTTTTAAAAAATGCTTTTAATAAACTGGGATGGGATGGGGGCCCTTAGTAGATGCAAAAACAACCTTGGGAGTGAAGTGCAGGCTGAAGGCCATGGCCTTTCCATCCCTACATCAATGAGAGAGGTTTTGTAAAATTACACACACACTTGTTTCTATCATAACACTTTGTTACAGGACAGTCCTATTTGGTTGCTAAATCTGAGGCCTGGGAATATACCTATCAAGTACAGAATCTAACCTATAAAATATAGCATATAGCGTATAAGATATAATGCAAGAAGCTAGATGTATTAGAAAGTGTGTAGATGTATTATTAAGAACCTAGCAGCAGCCTAAGTGTGGGCAAAACACCTACTTGAAAGTAAATAAGATAAGGGATAGGAACACCTGCATTTCTATTAATAATAACCTCCTAGCAGGTGTAAAGGTTGAGGCAGACAGGAGGGCAGGCAGCCAAAGACTCCAAATGTACTGAGAGTGACATCAGTACGCTGATGACACCCAAATCATTTTCTCTATGTCTCCGACTGATGCAGTGACAGGGGATGGCGTCTCTCCTCTCGTGACCTGTCTAGAGTCAGTAATGGGCTGGATGAGGGAAAACCAACTCAAATTGAATCCAGAGAAAACGGAGGTACTAGTGATAGGTTCTCCTGGTCCAGGAATGGCGGTGGTTCCACCTGTCCTGAACGGGGTCACGCTCCCTGTAAAGGACTCCGTGCGCAGTCTGGGGGTGCTTCTTGACTCGTCGCTTCATCTGACTGCTCAGGTGAATGCGACGGTCAAGAGCACCTGTTATCAGCTTCGGCTGATTCGCCAGCTGCGCCCATACTTGGCCCAGAGGGACCTAGAAACTGTTGTACATGCTCTGGTAACTTCGAGACTGGATTTCTGCAATGTACTCTACATGGGGCAACCCTTATACCAAACTCGGAAGCTGCAAATGGTGCAGAATATGGCAGCCCGGCTGGTCACTGGTGTGCCCAGGACCAGCCATATAACCCCGGTGCTGAAAGATCTCCATTGGCTGCCCATCCGCTTCCGAGCTCAATATAAGGCGTTGGTAATTACCTATAAAGCCCTAAATGGCTTGGGCCCAGGATACCTAAAGGACCGCCTCTCCCCGTACATTCCGCCTCGCACCCTCAGAACGTCTGGGCAGCAGCTACTGAAGGTGCCTGGGGCTAGGTTAGCCTCCACGACACGGAGGGCATTTTCCACGGCTGCCCCAGCCCTTTGGAACGCGCTGCCCACCGAGCTCCGCTCGTCTACCACCCTGGCCCAATTCAGGAAGGATCTAAAAACCTTCCTGTTCCAACAGGCATTCCCTGAATAAAAATCCTGTGGGCCTCCCTCCTCTTCCGTGGCCAAGAGGTTGGGCTATGGGGCTTTTTTGCTTGTTTGTTATGGCTTTTTACTGCTATGTATTTTAATTTGCTGTATCTGGTGTGTTGTGTTTTTAACTTGTTGTAAGCCGCCCTGATCGTGAGAAGGGCGGGATATAAATAAAAATTTTATTTATTTATTTATTTATCATACCTAGGATTTCTGTTTTGATTGGATATCATACACAGGACAAGCCAAGAGAGAAGCAGCAATTAGACTGCTCGTAGTGTATGAAGAACACTGATAAACTGTCCAGACATACAGAATTTTTAGAGATGTATAGTGCCTCAAACTACTAGAGGATATCAATGGATATACGGCTGAGTTACAGTGTTTAAGATGGCAATGCTTTTATATGTGTAATAGTTAACACATATAAGAGCATTACCAGTGGCGAAAAAAGATAAAGGGTCAATCCTTATGAAAGTATAACATCTTACTTGTCATATACTGTAATGCAATGAACATATGAGGTTTTACATGCAGTGTGATGTAATGTGATGAAAGCCTAGTGCCCAGACATTGACATGTGTGTTGCCTCCTGAGAGGAATGTATATGTTTGTATATCTATGATTGCATATAATAAATAGCCTAATGGCCAAACAACCTGTTCATTAGTTTACATAAATATTCTGATATTTCAATACTTTTAAAAAATGGCTCATAGGTTGGAAACACTCAATATACATTTCAGTCTCCAAAAGAGGGGGACACTGGGTATTGTAGTAACCACAGGACCATTGTATTAATCTCCCTTGAAGCAAAATGAGGCTCAAAATTTCACAACAATGTTTTGTATGTGTATTGTGTGCCTTCAAGTTGTTTCCAACTTATGATGACTCTAAGGCAATTTTTATGGGGTTTTCTAGGCAAGATTTCTTCAGAGGTGGTTTGCTATTGCCTTCTCCCTGAAACTGAGAGCATGTGACATGCCCAAGGTCATCCAGAAGCCTTCCTAGCCAAGCTGAGAATTGACTCCCTCTCTGCAGAGTCATAGGGGTGAAACAGATGGGCAGGAAGGGATGTCCTGAAGCTGCTCCCAGCCCAATTGCCCCAGGGTTGCAGTGACCACATGCTGCAGCCCCAAGGGCACATGCTGCCACAGTCTCAAATGGACTGTGGCAAGAAGCAGAAAAGATCCACTCCTTTTTGGTCTACCTTAGGCGGCTCCAGTGCAGCTTCAGGACAGCTTCCACATGGGTTGAAAGCATGCTTCATATAATTGCTATGTCCCCAAGTCATGTGGAAGCCAGCATTTTAAGCTCATCTCTGTCAGGCCATAGTCCAGCACTCAAACTTGCCATAGATTCCTTAGGTCCGGGGAGGGAAATTTGTCCACCATTCCTTGATGGGGTCACACTTCCCCTGAAGGATGAAGTTCGCAGTTTGGGAGTACTTCTGGATACGTCTCTATGTTTGTCATCTCAAGTGGTTGTGACGGCCAGAAGTGCTTGGTACCAACCCTGGTTGATATCCCAACTGCGACCCTACCTCAACCGAAGGGACCTTGAAGCTGTAGTACATGTTCTGGTAATCTCTCGTCTTGATTTCTGTAATGCACTCTACATGGGGCTACCCTTGTATCAAGTTCGGAAGCTTCAAGTTAGTGCAAAATGCGGCAGCCAGGTTGGTCACTAGTTCTTTGAGACGTGACCATATAACACCTATCTTGAAAGATCTACACTGGCTCCCAATTAGCTTCTGGGCACAATACAAGGTGTTGGCTATTACCTTTAAAGCGCTACATGGCTTGGCTCCAGATTACTTACAGGAACGCATCACTCTAGACAATCCGCCCCGCACTCTTAGAACAAGTGGGAAGAACCTGTTGGAGATATCAGCATCCAAATATGTTTCTACTTCCCAAAAGGCATTCAGTATAGTTGTCTCTAGACTATGGAATGGACTCCCAGAGGAGACCCACCTTGTCACATCCTTGGAAACTTTCAAGAAGGCGGTAAAGACAGACCTCTTTTGCCACGCATACCCTCCTGATCTCCTATGAAGACCACTAGTATGGAACGAGAGCAGTTGACCCCATGATTGATTGATGTTTTATGTTTTTATGTTTCTATGCTTTTATGTTCTTATATTTTTATATTTTTAGCTGTGGTTTTAATTGTGCAGTAACTAATGCTGTAATATTGTAGGTGTAATTTTAACTCTGCTGTGATCCCACCTCGATCCATTGGGAGAGGCGGGAAGATAGAAATAAAA
>NC_056525.1:198846708-198866248 GCF_019175285.1 Sceloporus undulatus | reverse complement strand
ATTATTATTATTATTATTATTATTATTATTATTATTATTATTATTATTATTAAACCACGATGCTACACTGGATTTAATAGAATAAAAAATGCCAGATATTCAAGCTGGATTCAAGTAAAGAAGGTACTAGCAATCATTTTGCAAACATACATTGGATAATGGAGTGTGCCAAAGAATTTCAGAAGACCATCAGCCTGTGCTTTATAGATTATAGCAAAACCTTTGATTGTGTAGATCATGGAAAACTGTGGATCACTCTTAAAGAATTCGGTGCCCCATAAAACTTCATTGTCCTGTACTCAGGACAACAGTCTACCTCCAAGGCAGAATATGGAGAAACTGAATGGTTTCCAATTGGCAAAGGGGTCAGGCAAGGTTTCATTTTATCACCGTATCTGTTTAATTTGTACATTCAGCGTATCATACATAAAGCAGGATTAGACTTGGAGGAAGAAGGTGTGAAAACTGGAGGAAGGAAAATTAACCATTTAAGATATGCAAATGATACTATACTACTAGCAGAACATGGCACAGGCTTGGAACCATTACTGAAGAAAGTGAAGGAAGAAGATGCAAAAGCAGAGTTACAGTTGAACATTAAGAAAATTAAAATAATGACCATATGTCATTTACATAACTTTAAAGCAAACAATGAACACATTGAAATAGTACAAGATTTATTATGCCTTGGCTCAGTTGTTAATCTGCAGTCAAGAAATTAGAACTAGGATTTGGAAGGGCAGCTATGAAGGAAAACAAGACCGGGGTGGCACAGCATAACACAGATGTAAACAGCCACCTGGCATCACAACAGAGAGCTATGAATCTTCCAGGAATATCCAGAGCAAAGGATAAGTTTTTTTTTAAAAAGGCATTATAAAATCATAGAAAAATAGAGTTGGAAAAGACCACAAGGGCCATCCAGTCCAACTCCCTGCCATGCAGGAACATAAAATCAAATCACCCTTGATATACCCTGGTTCCGGTAATGAACTGGCCAGGCGCCTTCCTGACTGTTTTCACTGGAGCCTGGGTTTACATGCATCATCCAAACTCCCTGATAAGAGGATGGTGGGGATGACGTGTTATTTGGCCTGTGCAGTCAGAGCCATAGCAGTCTGTCATTCATAGGGTTACCATTAGTCAAAGTCAGCTTGACAGCACTTAACAACAAGATACACTACATTTTACAAGCACTAGTATAAGTGCCTGGTACACACTTCTTTAAAACTGCAACTTAAATATAGATGGTAACTGTCATTTCTACCAGATTGTTGGCAAACAAAATATGTTGAAGACTTAACCAGATGCTTCTATGCTTATACACTTTAAAAGAAGTATGAATAAGAGCTGCTTACTCTTCCGTCACATTGACCATCTTTGATCCTTAGAAACATTCTGGGGATTTTCACACTTTCAAACATACATACTCCAGAGCTGATTTTATTTATCCTCCAGTAAGAGTCTTCAGATTGATTTCCTGCTCCACAGCAGCTCCCATCAGGCCTCAGGCAGAGAGACTGGCAGTAGCTAGTAGTGAGCAGAATTATGGCACTATTGTGGAACACTCCCTAGGAACCAAGAAAGAGAATAAACTGTAAAAATGCTCCCTTTCAAACTTCCTGTTTTTTCATGCCCCAATCTGGTACAGTGATTATGCAATCCTTGTTACCTGCAACAAATCAAGAAATAGTAATTATTCATTTTGTAAGATAATAGCAACAGATCACACACACATTTCCATGAAGATGACTTAACTGAATAGGAGACTCTCTTCATTCAGTGGGTCTACTCAAGTTGAGACTAGCAATAGGGTTTAGGCCATAATTGCAGGATATAGGAGTTGTGTGGACATTTCCCCACACAACAGAAATCGGAAGCAGGCCAAAAGATTTTCTAGTTCATAGCTCTATCTACTAAGTCACACTAGCACACATCACCTGCACTATTTGTGACACATGTGTCGCATCTATTTTGCTACACGTAAATGAGTTTTGAAGGGGGGTTTCTGTAGTCACACCAAAACAAAACTTGTGCTGTATTTCTTAAATGACAGTTTCTATGAAAAACCTATTTTATTTCCATGAATTGAAGATGGTGCTAGGAGGGGGATACACTAAATGTGTAGTAATCAGTGTTGTGTATCACACTTGGTAGCCTGCTTGACTAGCACAAAAAGCTTATCTGCTTTTGTCAGTATCTGATAGAAAGAGTCAAGACCACAACAAAGGACCATTATTTTCCTGGACAAAATTCATAACGTGATTTCACAGATTAAAGATTGAATTACAGTCTTCAGCTCCATCTAGTGGGTAAAGATCTGTCCTCATCTGAAACCTCCTCATTTACAGTAGAGGCTTTGGTTATTCTTCCTGTCTTACCTTAACATGAACAATAAATTCCCTTGTCAATCCTGCGTAGCCTGTGGTATCATCAGGTACTGTTCCTTGGAGAGTGAAAGCCACAGTTTGTCCTGGGCTCTGGGCTGATTCCAGAATTATTGAGCGATCTGGCTGAACATGAACTTGCAATTCACAGTGGCTGTCCCCATGGTCCTAATAGGGGCAAGATGGTAATAAGTACTGCATATGCTGAAAATTGAGATCATCACTTGATGTCATAGGTCACAACTTGAACCCACAGTGCCTACTATTATATGAACAGTTCCTTGTGTTGGCTTCAGGTTTGTGTTCCAAAAATACAGAATTTCTATGTCTTCAACTATATTGTCTAGGAATATTAAACATTAAGTAGATACAAGCTTTATTGGCTAAAGCAAACTGCAAACTATTGCAAATATTCCAAATATGCTTAGATGAACCGAAGAAGAGTTTTGACTATGGATGAATGAGACTCACATTTTACTTGTCCATATAACAGATCAACTGTGTATGTGCGTGCATGCATGCATGCACACACACACACACGTACACACCAAGTGTAGATGTGTACAGAAAAATAACTGTGCACCTCTGTATTTGTGCATACTTTTATATGTTTTGAACAGCTGGAATTTTCTTTTGGTAGTCCAACAAACCTTTGAAAACAAAATTATATTGTGCTTACTCATATCCAGATGGGGAAGTTTGTAAAGAATAGGGATAAAAACTTTCAAACCAGCATTTCAGAGATACACATACAACAATAGAACTACAAATACTCAGAAACCAAATGCTCTTTACTATTATTATTAACAATATTTAAAATGGAATGCCAATAAAAGAAAAAAGGTAGTCTCTGGGTCGCAAATCAGAAAGTCATAGTGTGAATCTGGCAGTTCAGTTCAAATATATCAACTGAAATTTATATTTGACTCTATTTAAAACTATCTGTAATTTTTAGTAAGAGTAAAAATCTGTTTGTATTGTAAATGAGTAGATGAATTTTTTTTTACTAAGATCTGAACTAGCACAGAGGGTTTTTTACAAGAATCACTACGATTATATGAGTGGTACTAAGAAATCTAGGATCGTAATATTAAGTAAATTATAACAGGTACTAATATGTGATAAAATGACCACCAAAAAACTCCAGAACTATACAGATAATGCACAGCTTTGAAGTACAAACAACACATTCTATAACAAGGCTTGCCAGAATCACACCCTTGCTGCCATCTCATTCTCTCTTTCAGTGTCTTCATCTGTTCCTGATCTCTCCCTCTTTTGAAGGTACCACATAAAACATGGGAAGACTATTGACAGTGCAATTATTCATTGGGAGTAAATGTTCTAGTGGTGCCAAAGAAAGAACAGTGTTAATCGGTATACAGAATTCTGTCAAAATCATGTTTCATCTAAAGGTAAGACCTTAACATTTATTTCCTTTATTTTTATTTTTTAAATCCACACATATGTCCCTAATGTTATGGTTAAAGTGAAGAAAATGACTATTCCTCTATGTTTCAGTGGTACTATGTAATAGAATTGTTGCTCCTAATATTAATAAGGAAGGTAAGAGCATAGAAAGATCCATGCTAGATCTAATCCTGCATTCTAACAATGACCAACTATTGGAAACCAATAGGTAGAACATAAGAATAATAGTTATTTACCAAAATAACATCTGTTTACGGGGACAAATCCTGAAGGCCTTTCATCAGCAGTTTCTGAGAGTTATCAGTTCAAAGATATTGGCACCATTTGCCTTCTTTCATTCCACCTCCAAACTTCCTAATATTTCAGCATTTTACATTTAAACAAAAGCCTTCTAGACAACAGGAAAATAAATCCATAACATTAATTACATTCTTCTGGTGAAAACACTGTTTTAACTGTCACTCTGTTGTATTTGTGATAAAACATTATAAACATTCAGAGGATAACAAGAAAGCTGAAAACATTTCTTACCATTCCAGTGACAGAGCCATGAGCAACAGCAAGTGCATGCTTTGGCATTGGGTGACATTTAAATATCCACGTGTTTCCTTTCTTGACAGTCACATCAAAAAAACCTAATATATTTAGAGGAGGGGGGAATGGGTTAGATCTTTCACAGAAATTTTCTTGGTGGGATTCTGTTTATTCATACAACTTAATTTAAACAACTCTTCTTCAGTCACAAGGAACAGACCAAAAGTTACCATGTTTGTCTTTCTTGGTGCCAAGGGTATCAACAGTTCTATCTTGACTGAGGCGTATGAAACCATGGGTCACCTTGTTGTAAAACTGAAGTGTATTGCCTTTCTGAAATTTCCATTTTTCTACGGCCCACTGGATGTATAGAAAAAGCAAGGCAAGACAATTCATCATCACACAAAGGCAAATACATGAAGCTCCTTTATCCAAAGGCTAAGTACCACAGTAGCATGTTCCATAAGAATAAGATATAACCCCTCCCCAAAACAATGTATATGAAGAAAAGTAGAAGGGATACAAATAAGTATATATTATAGGCCCTTCCTGCAAACAGTATACTGTATATACTCATGTATAAGTCTAGAAATTTGAGTCAAAAATTGACCCCAAAAACCTGGGTCGACTTAGCCACTGGTCAATGCAAGCGCTGTACCTTAACTCAAAATAGGATCCATCTCCCTCTCTGAGGCGGGTTACACACCACCATTAAAGTACGGAGTCAGTCCGTACTAGGGTTAGGAAGGTGCGGTGCTTCCGCACCCCCCTAACCCTAGTACGGACTGAGTCTGTACAAAATGGCGCCCCCCTTCCACATGGGGGCCGCCATGACGACGTCACGACCGTGCCGCCTCTATTCGGGGTGGCGCGGACGTGACATCGTTGGTCCGCGCCAGGGCTCCTTCCTGGTTTGCTCCTTCCAGGAGCTCCTTCCTGGTTTGCGGCGCCGCTTTGCGTCACTGGGCGCAGCCTTCAGACGGCTGCGCCCAGAGAAGCAAGGGAGAAAGGGGCCAAGCGGCCTCTTTCTCCTTCTCCCTGCCGCCGCGGGGTGTCCTTGGGGCTTGAAGCCCCAAGGACACCCCTTTTCAGGCTGCAGGGAAGCAGCATTTTGCCACTTCCCCGCAGCCTGAAAAGCGGCGGATTGGGGCCTCAGTGGCTGCCGTTCTAACAGCTGAGGCCCCAATACACTGGGGAAAGGGGCAGCTGCAGCCCGCCGCAAATGGGCGGTCTGTAACCCGCCAGTGTAGAGTGGCAAAAGGTAAGAGCTTAGTCCATCCTAGGAGAACCTAAAAGAAGCACCAACCTCCTCTGTTCTCTCCACTGTGGTGCTGCTTCTGGCCTTTTTGAATGCTTGGACAGGAAAATAGAACCATTCTTTGGCATCATTTTCCTTTCCTTCATTCTTTATATACTTTGTTGCATGGCCCTAAGTTTTACCCTCCATTTATACATGGGTCATATCAAAATTGATAATTTTGGTCCTAAAACCTGCCCTGGACTTATACATGAGGTTGACTTATAGTTGAGTATATACAGTATATCTCAAGATAGATAGAGGATTCGGTTATTTGGAAAATCTCTTTTGAAAAGCTAAGATAGTTACCATTTCTGCTTTCTTGACTTCCATTTCTTGTCCTATGGAAATATCAATATTGATATGAGTGAAATCCAGAAAAATCAAAGCATCCTATTACAATCAATGGAACATAAGTACTTACCTATAGATTTAAGTCTCATGTAATTCTATTTTTAAAATTTTAAAGAAAAATATTTACATTTTTCCTACTGCAAATATTCCTTAATTTACAGATATAACATTCTTTCCTTCTCTTGTTCCAATTCTCCAACCTTAGTTAATAAGACTAAATATATATCACTGTTGATCACTGTAGATCTAACTGTAGATTGAACTCATCTTCAAAGTACTGAAAAATGGGTTGTACATTGTTCTTAATTTTAAAAAAATGCTTTCCCCAAAATAAATTTTATCAGATTGTAGTTTAAATCCAGAGTTCACATATTTAATAAAGAGCTTCTAAATTTCTTCCAAATTTATCTTTGATGTCTAGTCTTGTTAATCTCATGTTACATGTTACCTTTTCCATATAGGTATAGCTCTATAGATCACACTTTATTTAACCTTTATTAAAAGACAATGTTTCATGATTTCAGTATTCCCAACCTTACAGCACTTAACAAGAGTGCTATAAGGTCTTTATTTGGCTATCTTTCATGTTCAAATATGAAAACTAGTAGAAATACTATAAGAAACCAATGTTTTGCATATCCAGATTAATAATCTTTCCAGAAACTATTTTTGGACAGGCTAGCTACATATGTTAACAGTGTCCTGTTTTTTCATAGCCTCTCTAGCATAGCCTTGATATATCATTATTAATTTGATAACTTTAGAGTGGGTAGTAATACCATTTAGAATTATTTTAATACATTTTCTTTCTTTAGCAGAAACTGATTTATATAGTGGTGGTGTCTAAAGAGTATCTCAAAGTTTGTCTGATGGTTCTGTTCTTAAATCTGACTCCCATACTAATCTGAATCATTTAGATTTTTCAAATTTATAATGCAATTCTTTTTTGCAGATCCTCTGGCTGGAAGATGATTTGGATAGGGTGGAAGTGCTCCATAACCAAGGAAGCCATCAATAGGTACAGTGAAGTCACTGGATGTAGAACTCTAGTTGGGGGTCTTTCCTCCAGCAATACATAATGAAGTGGAGTGTACTGAAAGGTGGTCATTTGGAGCTGAGATCTAAATCCTCTTCATTTCCCTAGAGCAGGACCAGGCATACTCACTACAGCAATAGCACTTACATTTCTATACCACTTTATAGTGCTAAGCACTCTTTAGGGGGATTATCACACTGAGCCTTACTGTCCCTGAAACATCACTAAATCGTCCATAAAGCACATGAGTGTGATCTCTGGTTGTGCTTGTCCCCCATGATTAAATCATCATGGAGGCGTCCCATCATTAAAGCGTTTGCGGAGCAGCCATGTATCTGCATAATGGAAGTTCCCATTATGCAGAGAAATGGCTGCTCTGCAAATGCTTTAATGATGGAACACCTCCATGATGATTTAATCCCGGGGGACAAGCGTAACTAGCAATCACACCCTCGCATTTTAAGGATGATTTAGCGACATTTCAGGGATGTTAAGGCTCCATGTGAAAATCCCATACGTGGTTTACAGTGTGTCAATCAATTGCCTCCAACAAGCTGGGAACTCATTTTACCAGCCTACAAAAGGATGGAAGAGTCAACCTGAGTCAACCTGGAGCCCCGTGGGATCAAATTCACATTTTGGCTGCAGTACCTGCATTTAACCACTGTGCCACCAGTGCTCCAACAACCTGAAGCCATAATGCTATGACAACTTGAAGCCAGAGTACCTAGTATTTCTCTCATGGTTTCAGTACTGGTGGATGGATGGGAGGCCAAATAACGAGGATTTGCTATGCCACCAACACAGTTCATGCCATGGCCAATGCAAGTCAGACTGACCACTATTATACCCTCACCCTGCCCCACCCCTGTTGTCCTTGTGGAATTCAAATCTTTGTCTCTTTGAACCCTTGCTGCCATGACTTTTCATGATATGTCCTTGTTTGACACTGATTAATACTTACTCATTGCAAGAGTGTAGTTATCAATGGCATACAGTTCTCTGACAATTTTGCCATCATCTTGTCCTGCATCTAGCCACCTTTGCAAGAAAACATGCATGTATGAAAAAGAATAAATCTACAATTTATAAATAAAAAATATTTTTAATATTTTAATCTGTTTGACCTTACATAATTGCATGTTTTGATATAGATTCCTCTTGAGGGTGTGTGTGTGTGTGTGTAAAGAAATCTCTTTTTAAAATTTAAGTATAAAGTAACTTCTTCAGTTAGGAATGTGAACCACACTGGTACACATAACCAAAACTGCTGTGTGAAAGATAAAAGGCATATCTACACAGAGGCACAAACAATTCTTTTTATTTATAAAAAAAAATACATGATTGCTATAAGATTATAATTATACTGAAAGACCTGTGAAGTAGTTCATATCAGGGAGCAGAAAAGGATTCAACTTAACTCCTTATGTTAGTGATAGTGATCATTACGAGGCACAAAACCTTAATCAGCTACGCTTAGAGTTACCTTAAAAAAACCCACCACTTCATTTATTGCTGTTCAAAATTAAGCAACTAAAATAGTGTTTAAAGTATTTTTTTAAATCACATGTGAACTGAAGATATTCTTTATACACTTGCAAATTGACTTCATATTCTGAACTATTAGTAAATGGGAATATACTCTGTTATAATGAAAGGTGGACAATAGTTTGCAATGCCTACAACCTGTTTAGATAGTCTGTGGGGAAGGATTGAAAACATATTAGGTGGATCAAAATCTGAGCCAGGATTTCTCTCAGAACATATAATATAAGTTTCAGAACCTGCTGTAAATGCTACAAGTGAAATCTGAGTCAGAAGAGGAAATGAGAAACAAAACTGTGAAACTTTCTTCACTACTTAAGCAGAGGCTGGATGGCCATCTGTCAGGGATGCTTTGATTGAGAGTTTCTGCATGGCAGGGGTTGGACTGGATGGCTCTTGTGGTCTCTTCCAACTCTATGATTCTACTAAGGCCCTGTGCAGACCGGCCTTAAAGGCTGGGTTGGGGCGGAGTCATGGTAGAGCATCCATATGACGCATGCCCTGGCTCCACCCTAAGGCAGCGCCATACTGTGTGCCACATTGCACTCCTACCTCTGTGTCTGCACAATGCAACACCGAAGGAGCACCATAAAGCCATGGCAACACTTTTTGTGTCTCCTTTTCATGCCCTGGTGTGCGGTTGCCATGGCCCTGATCTGGCTGTAAAAGGGGCAGCTGGAGGCTGTCTGCACAGCCCCAGAGTAAACTTGGCAAACCTTCATTTATACGAGCTTCTCATCTGTGGGACAGTGAAAACCATATAATTAATGACCTGCTACTTGAAGTTCATGGCTAATGTGAATAATGATTGTTTACAGGGATGAATCAGGATGGAAATTTTAACACTCTGAATTGGTTTTTATAGCCTTTCAAAATTACAAATTCCACAAACCTGTGGCACATGAAATTATAATCCAGGTGAGTGATTGGGTCCTTGACTACAATTTTCTCCAGAAACCAACCATTTCCTAGGAAAAATTATAAAGATTCCACTATCAACAATTAACTTATTGCATCTTTGATCAAATCACAACTAAGATACATATTCAACATGCATCCATATCACTGCAACCTCTAATGACAGCTTTTTATGTGAATGAGCTATTAGAAGGCTAATTACCGTACATTTTGTTTGATGTCATTAGAAACACATAATTTTGCAGTGAATTCTGTTCATATTTTATATTTATATATTTATATTTCACATATTCCCAAGCCTTGCATCTCAAGACAGCTTACAAAAATGGTAATAGATGCAACTAAAAATACACCATACAAAAGTAAAAATATAATTAAACTGTCAATAAAATAAAAAGCAAAATATGTCCAGAACAAAACAAAAACAAATATAGGCAATCCAGCACATTATTAAAAATTCATTCCCTGGTAATAATCCATCATGCAAAACCTGGCAAAACAAAAAGAGTATCTATCTGCTTATTTAGCTACTAATGAAACACTTAAATAATGCAAAGTAACATTTCTATTGATGGCATACATATTATAATGAAAACATTTATAAGATATTTTTAGAACGTTATCAAATATTAAATGCACATGGAAAATCAATACAGTCTCACACCTCATGCTCTACAGTGCTATTCTCTTATTGAATGCTGAAGTGCCACAAGGAAGTATAAATGTGTGACATATTCTAGAAACACAGAGATGATTCACTCATTAACAGTGAGAGAACAAGTACACAATGCAAGCTGTCACCAGTCTGGGAGAACTGTATATTTCTGACAAGTGCAAAGCATAACTATGAGGACTGATTTCTTGTTACTGCATGTAATATAAGTTTGAAAATCAATTCATGCTTTCATAGAAGACATTTTCCTTACACAAAGCTCGAGAAAAAATACATTTAAAATGTGTTTGTAGTCACCTGTGAGAACTGAATGTCTATTTTGTCACAGTTCTCACAAGTGATGGTTGATATGCTTTATCTAGTTTTCCCTCATATATGCAATCTCTACAACAGTCATATGAGTGTCCCACTTGTCATCATTTCTATGTCATGGAAAGATGTAGAGAATCCAGTAAGTATATTGAAATTTCTGACCTGTGCCAACTCCATTGTGTCCTATAACAATCTTGCGTAAACTTCCAAGGTGCACAGCTTCAAGGGAGAACGCATCAGTCTGCAATCAAGCAATTGAAGTATGATCAAATGTAGGGTGCATATATATCATGCCTTTGGAAGCAAAAACCCCAAGATTGAAAACTCTGGGAACCCAGAGAATTCTAAATGCCACTCCCTAACCGGCAAATCCTAGGATCCGCCAGGATGGAACCATGATGGTTAAAGTAGAATCATGGAGCTATAATTTGATAGTTTAAAGGGACCAAGACTCATTGTATCCTTGGCATGGAAGCCCACCTAGTACTACTGTGTTGAAGTGACTCCATATTTCAGTAGTCTTCAATGAAGTAAGCTTTACTGATATTTTACTCTTATGTAAGTGGGTACAGGATTGCAACCTTGTTTAAAAATATTACATTATTGGGATTTTCCATGGCTATTTTTTTTAAAGAATTTTGTTTTAATTTTCCCCCGACTTCAGTGTTGACATATAAATAAATAACAAGCCTAAAGCCCCTCCCCAATAATATAATCTCAAGTATAGTCAAATAAACACACTATCAAATCACCTGGAAATATTCTATCTATCTACTCATTAATATTATTGGTTGTTTCATTTCTACTGCATATTAATACCTACTATGCCAAAATCTGCTTAGCTGGAGGTCCATCTTTAATATTCACTTTTTGAAAATACATTAAAACTTTTGGTACCGATTTGCTACAAATTTGTCCATTTTTTTTTCTTGCCAGGGTGGCTGGCTAATTTTTATGTACATGCAAGTAAACATATTCTGTGTATGTTTGCATGGGTAAAACACAGCTATAAACAAATCTTCTTAGAAATTTTTGTGTTGCACAAATCCATACAACCTAATAATTATCCCAATACTGAAAATATATATTTTCTGCTTTTATTGAATATATGTCCTAGCATATTGCCAAAAATGTCATATTATTGGGAGTGAACATATGGTAAATACATTAATAAAACTTGTAGAAATGTTCATATCTAGAGTAAAGAAGGGAGCACATAGAGACTTGCAAAAACATTACTTTAATTCACTCACTTGTCCCTTTAGATATTTCCTAGGATTCTTTGACCTAAGGAGTTGTCGGGATCCTGTATCACCTTTTTTGCCATAGAGTACAATGTAGACATCAGCTTCTGTTCCAGCATTCCATAAGTCACCTGTGACCACATGAAGCTCATACACCACCACTGAGGATAAAGAAAGATAGTCTTTCATAACATAATATTTTGCATATAATAACATTTTCCAGAACTGACTTTAAACACAACATCAAATGTTTATTATTGAATTTGAATCCCAAGAACATATATGCCCAACAGCTGGTTTATATATCTGAGAAATGGGTACAGCCTATTCTTGATTGTATTGCACTTATCTTACAGGTAATGTATCGCTTGGACTCATCTAGTCTTGTTACTGGTCAGGTGTCATCCACACCTTGTTGTTAAATGCCTTCAACTAAACTTTGACTTGTGGCAACTCCATTGTGGGATTTTCTTGGCAAGACGTATTCAGAGGAGGCTTGTCATTGCTTTCCTCTTAGACTGAAGGAGTGTGATTTGTCCATGATTACTCAGTGAATTTCCCTAGCTGAGCAAGGATTTGAACCCTAGTCTCCCAGATTCCTAATACAATACTCAAACTATAAATCATGCTGACTCTCTCCAGGAATAATGTTTCCCAATTTCATCCAGTTTACAATCTTCTGTGAGCATTCTTGGACAGGAATGCAGTGTTTCATACTCTGGTAACCTCCTAACTGAGTAATTGTAATGCATTATACATGGGGCTGCCTTTGAAGATAATTCAGAACTTCAAATTACTTCAGAATTGATCTCTAATACTAATTTTATCATTGATTTTCCATGCCAAATGGATTCTTGGAAACAATTTCCTAGATAATACCTGTTTCATAAATTATATACTCTTATGCCATATTTCTTACCTGGAAGAAGAGGCTGACCCTGCTGTAAAACGGGACATTCCTGACAGATTTCACCATCATCTTGGTTTAGTGCCAGCCATTTATCAACAGGAAAATCAAACTGTTCCTCTGAAACAAGGTTCTGCAATTGCAGCTGAAATGTAAGAAAACAAAATCTAGATTATTAACTTTACCTGCTTTAATTAGTAGCAATATTTTTAACAGTTAACTATACAGTTACCATCTAATTACAGTGTTCATTTACTTTTGACATTCACATTTTCTATTATCTACTATTAACAACTAAGCTTCAGGTCCTGAAATGGGCAAAATATATAGGTACAGCCCATAACAAGAAGATGTGGTATTGCTATCTAAGCCTATCCTTTAAAGAAAGAGTCCCTGCATATGACAAATTGCATAAAGACTACAAAATGTATAAATGAATCCACAAAGATGGCTGGTATACTGCTTCCCAGAGAAATCTATTCCATAGTGAGATGTGTTCCACCAAAACTAATCCTACCCTAAGAGGAAGAGGAAGTTTAGAAAAACATAATTTCCATGCTATAACTGTCACCCTTCAATGAAGCTGAATAAAAGACAAAAATAGAGACTTAAGGTTTTCAGTAGGTAGCCTGAAAGGCAAAACTTTAGCATCCATAAATAGTGGCCAGAAAAAAACATACTGCATCTTTTCTAAGGTAGAAATAAAATGAAAACCAATCATCAACCACAGTAATACAATGGCTAGAGCAATTAGCTAAACATAAGTTGCTCTTCTTATACTCCAGTATTCCACCTGGTGCATTGGCTGTGTTGCTGATATGCTTAATTCTGGAAGTGTGGTACCTTTCAGAAATTTTTATTATAAATAAGCATCTTCTAACATTAAACACACAGCCATGTTTTTACTACAACACATTTTTTTCAGTCATGGAAATTTCTATTCCAGCACTGTACTCATGGAACAGGCAATGTGGGCTTGGCTCACGTTTTGATGGCATATCAAGTCTGTGCATTACTTTCTTTTTTAAAAAAAGAGTTAGTTGACATTCAGATATCTCACCTCTTTGCAGTACCAAGCAGGAGTTTCTCCAGAGTTATTATGTCCTATTCGTATTTTGTATAGATCTCCTATGTCTTCTGTGTCAATCTATTCAAAAGCATAAAGGCAGAGATTTAGCTAATTACATGAAAATAATAGTGTTCTAATGATTTCTGTTTTGATATATAAGAGATTTCAAATGCATTTCTACTTAGAATACTATTTAATTTTTATATAGTGGCTTCAGCTTGATCAGACTGTGTACATAATGTAAACATGAAGGCTATGAACATAAGAAGTTTTTATTTGGGAAAAAATCCAAACTAAATCAACGTCTTTAACTTCTAAGCAGATTTATTTAGCATTTTAGCGAAAGTATGTTGAGTCTCAAGAAACCAACAGTAACAATTATTTATATTATAACTGTGTTATATATTTGTAATATATAATTATATATTATAACTGTATTATATATTCAATACAGTATATTCAAGCAACAAATCATAGGTTACAACTGAAAGCTAAGGGCAAATTGGCCATTTCTTCTATTGGCTGTAATGGATTAATTACATTTGCAAATAGGCTACAAAAGACTGATGGAGAAAATGTACACCATTTTTGTTTCTGTTGTTCCATTATTTTACATCGTATGGCATTGTAAAAAGAAAAGAAAAGCTTTGATACTTACAATGAATGTATCTGTATTTCCTCTTCTAAACATCTCTTTCTCTTCTCCATATAGAAAAATAGCTCCTGAATTACTTTGATCCCCATATAAAGTAATATATACTTGTGAGCTGGTACCTGAAGATGGCTGGTTACCAGTACAAACTGTTACCTTCCATTTTGTAGCTTCAGAAACACAAAAGAGACAAAGGGTACAAAAATATATCCATAACTGTTAGGCATTTGGGTGTGTATTAAATATATGTCTTGATTTATGGTTACTTTTCTTCCTCACATCAATATTAAATAGTGCTGTAGTGGTAAAGTTTGAGTGGCAAACCTAATAATAACAATTTTTATAGCTACACCTCCAAAAAGACTTTAAAAAGGGAAGAAATCATGTTGATATGTGTCTTTATGTATGTAGATGCATTCAGTCTGAAATCACATGTAACTATATTCAATAATTATGAAATCATTTCATAACCATGTGAGGAAAGAGTGCTCAGTCTGCCCCCTCCTTTGTCAATTTCCAAATGCAGAAAACAACAGTCTGAAGAAGAGAGCTTTCTCTGTGCATGGACAGTGCTTTATGACCAGGAACCTTAATATTCCCCTGGTAAAACAAAAATGATATACAGTGGGCCCTTGTTATAAGCTGGGGTTTGATTCCAAGATCCCCCGTGTATAACAAAATCTATGTATGCTCAAGTCCCATTAAATATAATGACATAGCAAAATGGTGTCCCTTATAAAAAATGGAAAATCAAGGTCTGATATTTGAAATTTATACTTTTTTTTTAACATTTTCAAATTGTGGATGCTTGAATCCGTGGATAAAAAAATCCATGTATAAGAAGGGCTGACTGTATGAATATATTCTGCCTTCATAATTCTGGCTTCACAACTGTTGTGGTCTCAGTACTAATTTATAACATCCATTCAAGCAAGGCTAGTCTCTGGTCATAATATAAATTCAAACATGTTGCTGTATTCAGCAGAAAAAAATAGATAAACTCAAATATTCCAAATCAGCATGGAGAAGAGGGAAAAATAAGCAGAGGGTTCATTGGGGACTTGACTTGCCATTTACATGAAAAACTATTATTGCGTACAATGAACATGGTTTTGGAGACTATCCCACTACCATCTGAACTTGATTCTTGCATTATGGGGGATTCAATGATAGAGCCCTAGGGGTCACTTCCAACTTTATAATTCTGTCTTGGGAATTTGATTCTTTATTATCAGAGAGCTGAACTACATTGAGTGTGTATACCTGTGCCTGAAGACCAGTGATAGACTGAGGATTCTGTTAGTGTACCATCCAGCCTGATGCCTAACAGACTCTCTTGCCAAGCTCACAAACCTAGTCTTGGAACTAGTGTTGGAGTCACCCAGACTTTTGAGCTTAGGTTATCTCAACATCCCATATGGCACCAGTTTGTCTGGTGCTGCTCAGGGGTTCATGGCATTCATGACAAACATGAGCCTATTCCAACTGGTTTCAGGGCTCACACATGCATCAGGTTGCACTGATGTTGTCTTCATTTTAAAGCATACAGATCTGTGGGAACAGGTGATTAGCACCTCCAAGTTGTCATGTCATTTTCTGGTCACAATTAGTATCATGGCTACTATCTGTTCCTGCAGGGGTGGTGGATGTCTTAAGATGGTCCGCCCTTGAAGGCTAATGGAGCCTTTAATATTCTGAAAAGCCTAAGGCTTAGAGGGTCATATGACTGGTACCACCGACGATCCTTTGAAGTCCTAGTCAATAGATGGAATCAAGACCTGAACAGGGCTATTGACACAATCACTCCTAAATGTCCTCTCCAACCTGTTACTAATCAAGTCTGATGTTATAGAGGGGACATCAGGGAGTTGAAATGGAAAAGACCATAACTAGAGCACAGATGATGAAAAATTTGACTTATATATGGCAAGCCAGACTACAGAGAACAACTTTACTCCTATAAGGTAGCAATAGTGCAACAAAAAAGCTTTCTACTCTACACGTATTGCATCTGCAAATTTGCATCCAGCCAAACTGTTTAGGGTGGTGAGAGGTTTAACTCAGGTACCTTCCCCCTTGAATCCAATTCTAGAACCTCCAGCAGTTCACAGTGATGCTTTTAATGAAATAAAATTGCTCAGATAAGAGCCGGCTTAGGGGTGAAACAGACCACTGCAAAGGGGCAGCTTGAAGCCCCCCCAGAGGAAGCCAGATTGGAGCCATGGCAACAGCAGGAAAAAACAAGCTTTCCCCACCCGACTGTGGCTTTACAGCACTCCTTCAATGTATGGCATCTAAATGCTGTGCCGCCAGATCACACAGACATTGGCCCACATGTGGGCAACTGGGTAGCATCAAGCCAGCTTCCAGGTGGCTTCATAGCATGCGGGATCAAAATGCTGCTCTCTGAAGCCACCTGGACGGCAGAGCAAAGGGGCGGTCTGTTACACCCCTTAGATACTTTCATTGTAGTGGAAGTTGACAGTGGGGTGTCCAGCAACTCTGTCAGAATTATACTGGATCAGTTCCAATTGGTGAGTACCACTGAAGTGGAAAAGCTGCTGAAGCATGCAAGGAAGACCACTTGTCCTTTTGATCCCTGGTGAAAGTGTCAAGTTTCTCTCTCTCTCTCTTGTTCTTGGTGTTAGGTTATTCTATTCAGTTTCCTAATTTTGAGAGCTGGCATGGCATAGTAGTTTGAGTGTTGGACCATGCCTCTGGATTCGAATCCCCATTCAGCCATGGACTCACTAGATGATCTTACGCAAGTTACACACTGTTCCTCAGAGGAAGACACAGAACTTTATTGCACAGGCTCCAGGCACAGGGTGAGAATGGGACAAAAGGGCCTGGAAGGGAACAGAACGAGTGGGGGGTGCATTTTACTGCACACAAAGTCCCTCACCCGTTCTGTTCCATTCCATTCTCAATCCATCCTTAGAGGAGGAGATTTTTGAGAACTTTTTGAACAGTTCTGGAACGGATGGGGAACGGATGGGGAATGGAACAGAATGAGTGAGGGACTTTGTGTGCAGTAAAATGCATCCCTCACTCATTCCACACTTGTTCCTGGCCCCTTCCACTTTGTTCTCATCCTGTGCCAGCAGCCTGTGGTGCGATAAAGTCCACAGATTAAACCCCCTCTGAACAAATCTTGCCAAGCAAACCCAATGATAGGTTCACCCTAAGGTCGCTATAGGTCAGAAATGACTTGGAGACATATGCGAAGTATTTTTGGATAAGCATAATTTTGTATCTACAGGTGGGTTTTTCCCCCACTTCTAAACAGCCAGGCATGACAAAGTGTAAAGCCAATTGTGAAATCCAGTGTGACAAAGAACAGTTGTCTGGCTTTAATGGAAGCAGAATAAGAGAAGCATTTCTGTCTCATCTACTCCTACCAGCCAGCAATGGGATTACAAATGAGTTATTATAGGGATAATTTACAGTTCAGCCACACTGTGATTTCTGCTGACTTATTGTACCATTTAATATTGCTTCTTGCTATTTCTTGAATGCTTCTTGACACTTTCCCTTTCAAACACTTTTTTGGGCTTTCTTTTTTTAAAAAAAATCAAGAGAATGTGGTACAATTTGGTTCATTTCTAGGTGTTTTTTTTTAAATTTTATTTTTTGCATTAACCATGGATGTGCTCAACCCCCTGAAATGACCCAGATGTATTTGCAGAGTTGCGGTCCTCCCACAAACCCCTTCTGTTTCTTTGCCCATCTGTTTTTATGGTTGGGTCTTTTTAAATGATTTCTCTCCAGTAGTAAATGGTAGTAGTAATCGTTCTATTCCTATGTTTGTTTTCCTAGAGAAGCTGCTCCCCTGACATGACCTCCATCATACAGAGCCAGGCTGGCATTGGACAAAGATCTTTTTATTCTCTCAGGCCTTTGACTTTTAACTTGTGGCTTGTTTCACTGAAAAGGGTCTATTTTAATTCTTCATTTTTCCAATTATCCTTCCCTAGAATAGTTTCAGATTCTTGGGCTACCTTGATCATTTAATTTCTGCTTTTAAAAACACTTAAAACAATGTTTTTAAACCATTGCTACTGCAGTAATTGTAAATGTCTTTATTTGTTTCAATGGTGTTTTATTAGTTTGATAAATGCAACAGATTTACCTCTGTGCCTACAGTAGCTGGTTGACGTTATGCTTCGAATGACTGGATTAGATTGAGAATGTGAAAAAAGAAACATTTTAAGACCAGGAGTGGCAGTTTCAGTTTTAGTAATCTGCACAAAATGCTGAGGAAGGAAAGAAAAGGAAGGAGGATTTACATAATAGGATTTATATGATTTGGGGGAAGAATATATGGCACTGTAAACACTGGAGGAGAAGAAGGACATCTGGATGATGGACTTGTCTCCACTGACAAAAAGAACATACTGACCTTGCAGTAGCCATGAGTCGGGTACACATTTTTTTGATGATTCATGGGGGAGTCATTGTGAATTCACAAGGAATGTGGTTCAGAGGGTTTTTGATCCAATTTCTTAAAAGCCACCTTTTACCTTGAACTTCTTCTAAGAATCCCAAATTTCCTGCATGTGGCTGGTGCTCTCAGGTGGCTTCAGTGTGGAGCTGTTGCAGGAGGAGTTTTTTATGATTGGGACTGCTTAAGAAGCCTGGTCTGTGTCACCATGTGTTTCTACTTCAATGTATATTCAGCCATTAGATCAGTAGTGAGGGGCTAGATGGGACTACCCCTTCCCTCTTACTCCCCCCTCCAAACTGTAACATTTGTTTGTACTATTTTTACTCCTCTCCGATCTCCCCCCACCATTGTATCATCTTTGTTTTTGAATGGAATGAATGGAGTGCATGCATTCCTCCTCTGCTCACTGATCATTTGCTTGCTTACTTGTGCAGAGATCTCATTCACCCACTCCCCATCCCTCCATACATACATTACAGATCTCCTACAAGCAAGTAAGTGAATGATTTGGGGGCTGGTTGCACTCGCAAGTAAAGTCATGGAGTTTTCTAGGCAAGATTTGTTCAGAGGGAGGTTTGCCATTGCCCTCCCCTGAGGCTGAGAGCATGTGACTTGCCCCAGATCACTCAGTGGGGTTTCATGGCCAATCTGGGAATTGATCCCTGGTCTCCAGAGTCATAGCCCAAAATTTCAAGCCCCTACGACATGCTCTCCCCCCCCCATATATATATATA
>NC_056525.1:198823810-198846698 GCF_019175285.1 Sceloporus undulatus | reverse complement strand
TGTGTGTGTGTGTGTGTGTGTGTGTGTGTGTGTGTGTGTGTGTGTGTGTGTGTATGAGAGAACCTCAGGTGTAGTATGCCTCACACATTAAATGAAATGCAGAATCAGTTACGTTGTACACCTACCTTGAGGGTTTGTTTGGAGACAAAGAATACCATTTATCCATAGCTACAGGATTGTACCTCAGTTGCATAAAAAAATGATCCTTACAGCTATCGAATGTACTCTTCTTGACCAAATAATATAGTGTAATAGAAAATCCCACAGACAGAACAATGGAAGATAATATGGTATTTAGTGAACCTACAATCTTAACTGAGCCATGGTCAAGAACAACTTCCACCTGGCATACTTTTCAAGGGCCATGCTAAACCTCTTTGTTAATTCTGTTAAAATGCCTCTGTGAGAATTGTACTGGTAGTCCTCCTATTGATGTTACAGCTCCAGTATTTCATACAATGGCCATTTGCTGTGGCGTACTAGGTTTTCAAATGTAAATATTGTTAATCAGCGGATGCTCAGAATGAGACCAGGATTTTGAATCATGACTGTCTCTTCTGCTCTAATCAGAAGTTTCCATTCTCAGTTCTTGCAACAGCTAAGCCACTAAGCTAAGGCAAGATGCCACTCTCTTTTATGTTTTTAAAACAGAGAGATTGTCCACTGTTATGGGGATATTTATTTTCATAACTGAAAAATAATATATCTGCATATGCAAAAATAGTGATGTATTCATTTGGGTCTCCCTAAGCATACTATCCTATAAAGAAGTGAAACTTTCACAGCTGACAACACACTTGTGAGCACATTTATGTTAAATATTATTCCTATCAGTTCTAATGACGCAGTATAGTCAACGTCTTCTATAAACATTGGTCTGGGAATAGTAAAATCGAAAACATGCTGAGCTATGAACTCTGAGTGGCACCTTTGGACTGGAAATGTTATCTGACTTCATTCTCCCTATATAAAGTGGAAAATTAACATCCAAGGGACAGATTAAATGAGCACTGTAAATTCAATTTTTTATAGTTTTTTTCCCCCTTGGAAAATATGCTTTAAAAATCAGTGTGACATGTTATTCATAACTGAAGCTTTCAAGCATAAGATAGTATAAGCTATGAAGTTACCAACTGTTGCTTTATGATGAAATAATTCATTAGGGAAGCTACAGTTAGGATGGCTCTTTCTTTCTTTGATTATTTTCAGTCAAAAATAGCTCTCAAAAGTTCTAACGAATATAACTTCAAATTAAAAACTCAGTTAAAATGTACAAGCATGTTAAAAATATGATGTAAACTGGCAGATGAAAAGAAATACCATCCTCCTTAAATTAAAACTCAGCTGGATGTCAAACCCCCCACTAAATAAAATATTATTTCTCTGACAGTGAGAATAGGCAGGCTAGCATTGCTTGACAAGAGTTCCCAAGCCTGGGATCAGCCACCAGAGATGCCTTCTTGCATTTCCACAGAAATAAGTGCATAAAAATTTAAAGGTTATTTAGTGTTCTTCAGTGTTCTTCCATTTAATCATTAAATAATTGAGTGTTTTTATTTTACTTTATTTCATTGTTCACAATATCAATATATTTTACAGAACACAAAAGTAAGAGTTATGATAAATATGGCTTCAAAACAGTATAGCATGGTCAAGTATTTACAGAAAAACATAGCTGCCTTAAGAGTTTCAGAAAATGCAAACCAAGATCTAAGCTAGCTGCCTATAGTTACTACACTATAAGATAGCAATAGTCATATTAAAAAAAGCTCCAATAAAATTAGTAACAGAAGTGGTAATATTTATGATAGTTATATTCCTTGATCCAGAGTAACCTCAGAAATTGGGAATAGCCAATGCTGGAGTTTTTACTGAATTATTATGACAAAGAGCACTCTGGATTAGGAAAAAAAAATATTAGTTTGGTTGTATGTGAATATGTAATTGGAGGCATTATTCTCCAGATTCTGTTAACCTTTTTTTGAACCATGCCTCTATGCATTTCCTAAGGTCCCTGGTATACACAAATACTGATTCAAGAACTCTAAAATTATACATATTTATTTAGTCTACAACTGACATATTAATGCTTACCCATACCAATTAATACGTTATTATTTCTTCACTATTTCAGAAACACTTGTCCAGTCTGTACTCAGCTTTCACAGGGGTTAGGGGTACAGGATTCCCAAGAAGGTAGAAAACCATAAAAATACAGTAAGCCCAATGTGCTTTTTTTTAAAAAAAAAAAAACAATAAAACATTTCTCTAGGCATTTGTAGGTCTTCTGGCATGATTATAGTCCAGCAGATGTTGACCATAGAATCACACTGGTGGACCTACAAATGCCTAGAGAGAATATGTATTTTCAGTTGTGTACAGGGCAGCTGCAGAGAAGGAGGCAAATTTAGTAATCTGCAAATAATCACATCTGTGAATACCTAACCCACAAATGTGGAGGGACAACTGTACTTAACTTTACATAAAGGGATCCTGCAACACCTTTGAAACTAACTGGGAGAAAGAATTTGGTAGCATACACTTTTACAGATTTAAGTCCACAAAAGCATATACTGCCAACTTCTTTCTTTCAATTAGACTCAAAGATGCTGCAAGATCCCTTTGCCTTTAAATTAATTTTACACAGTTTAATAAAACTAAAATATTCTTTATACAGATCTCCAAAATATGTTATTGAAAAAAATATAATTACAAAGAAATGGGTTCATATCCCAAAACATCCATCGAGGTTCTTAACAATCTTGACAGATAAAACATGAATATTTGCAACCTAGATAATTGATTATATACATTACATACATTAGCTCCATATGCCCATAGTACCACATGAATGAAAATGGTTACTGCTATTAACTACTGTATGGACCATAAGAATATAAAGTGGTAATCATTTGTGGTATGATAGAAGCCATTTGCAGGTGTCCAGACTGCCCACATGACAGCTTAACATAGCTGCAGGAAAAGTATGTTCCTATGTTTTTTAGACTGTGGCACCACTGGCTATGTTGACTGGGTCTGATGGGAGTTGTAGTCCACCAATATCTGGTAGGCTGCATTTTGCCCACATCAGTTTAAACTGAAGAAAGAACAGGGCTTGTGTACAAAATGCATTCCCAATATTTCCAGTCCTGCGCACTCAGGGAAGATCTAAAGATTTCTCCATGTGTTCATTGAAACAGTGAACACATATTTAAAAAACAAACTTCATAAATACCTTGCTCCATGTAGGAAGGATGAGGACTATGTGAGAACACTAGAACTACATGTTGTGTCTACACCTGTCCCAATTTTAACCCTCACACAACAGGCTGAACACCTACATAAGAACCATTCTTATATGTCATAAAACAGTAAGAAATATCCAAAGTTAAAAGGTCCTTGATGACTTTCCTTCTGGATTAAAGGTAGATTGTTGCCTAAATCAGCAGTGGGAAGCCTGGAGCCCTCCAGATAGTATTAGTCCTTAGGACTGGAGAGCAGCTTTGGCACAACTTCTGGCCTCTTAAGATGTGTGTATCATTTAAACAGCATACCTCCAAAGTGACCTGAAGCAGCTTTATTTTGGCCTGTCTGTTCAGGCCCCAAGTCTCCATTTAAATCCACTTGCTTCTTTCTCTGGTCTATTTTTGCAAGCCCTGGCTTCCTATGGAAAAAACTCCTCATTTAAATAAACTTGCTTCTCTCTCAGGTCTGTTTTGCAAGACCTGGCTTCCTATGGAAACAAGTCTCCATTTAAATCCACTTGCTTCTCTCTCGGGTCCATTTTGCAAGACCTGGCTTCCCTATGGGGAAAAAAACTCTCCATTTAAATCCACTTGCTTCTCTCTCTGGTCTGTTTTGAAAGGCCTGGCTTCCTATGGAAAAAACACTCCAATTAAATCCACTTGCTTCTCTCTCTGGTCTGTTTTGCAAGACCTGGTTTCCTATTTTAAAAAAACTTCTTCATTTAAAACCATCTCTACAGTCCCTTTTGCAATCCACTTGCTTCCTTTCTCAATCTGATGTTAAAACCTCTCCTCCAGCACCTGGGAATCAGTTGGGAGAGGTCCAGAAGAGAAGAAGGAGGAACAGAAGTGGTATTTCCCCCTTTCCATCCTTCCTTATAGCCCCCTAAATTTTACCCTTGATTTATCCATGTGTCATAGCAAAATCCAGGATTTTGATCCTGAAACATTCCTTCGACTTATACATGAAATCGACTTGTACACGAGTATATACAGTATATATAACAAGCAATTTTATTCACAAACCTATACATTAGTTAGTAGAACTACCATTTCCACTCTTTGTCAACTAATAGGTTATATGGTTCTGAAGGATTATTTTCAACTTTTATCTTGAAATTAAATATATATTTAGGCACAGTTAATAACATATCTTCTTACCAAGTAATATTGCTGGAGGAATGTAAAAAATTAGTTATAACATAATAGTTACACATTTGTTTCAGAATATGTGGGGAAATAAGGAGAAAAACATACAAGAAAAATATAATTTTATAGAAAGAATCTTTCTACTGAAAAGCCATTAATAAGATATGCAGTTTATTCCGATACTTCAATCCATAAAAAGGATATCACTGTCATTGTTATAGATGTTTATATGCAATGCCATAGCATTCTTAACAAGTATTTTAGGAGTCTGAGGATTCATTTCCATGTTCCTCTTCTTTTACAGAAGAGAGAGTATCTCCTTTGGTACTGAGAGCATTTTCATCTTCCAAATTTACTGTTACTTTCCTGTCAATATTATTTAAGAATATCCCCCGGTGGTAAAAAGTTTCACTTTCACAATCTTCTATTATATCTGGAAATGAAGGAGTCGATGTCTCTCCAGCAATTTGATTTATATTGCCTCTTGCGTTTTGGAATACAGACAAATTGTTATTCTGTTCTACTGTTATCTCACTGAGTGCTTCTTCAGTTGCATAATTTTCATGATAGTTGATCTCCTGTGGATTTACATCCATATTTTCTGTAATGGATAATTTCTTTGAGCCTTGGTTTCCTTTTAGTGATAAAAGTAACCTAAAATTATTGTCATTCATGAAATCTAAGGTATTGTCAGCATAAAACCTGTCAAAAATATTGTGTGCAATCTTATTAATGACATTGTTTTTCAACTGTGCTTGATTTTTGTCAAGTCCAATTACATGTTTGCCTTGCCACATGACAAGTGAGGAATGCAGGAAGAAGTCTCGTCCCACTTGGTTCTCAACATCAGAGGCTTTTCGGTAAGCACACCCTCTGATTGCTTCATTAGTTGGCTTGATTATGGCTACCAATATGGGGCAATGTTGGCCACAAATAGCATGAAGTTTATCCAGGGAATCCTGATCCTCATGGCTATTTCTATTTGAATTAGCATTGCTATTTGGTTGGGTTTGAATTGGCTCGTCATTTAAAGACTGCTCTACAGGGTGCACCTTATTGTCAGGTAATCTGAACTCTACTGATGTAAAAGATGGAGGATTGGTATTCACTTCTGAACAAATTTGTGTGGAAGTTGTACATACCTTTCTTGTTGCCTCAAGAGGCAAAGTGCTGTCATTTTGGCTGTTTTTGCTTTTTATACTTATAACATCAGGAAAGGGCTCTGAATCACTGTTATGGGGCATGTTGAAATAGTTGCATCCATTGCCACAAGGCTTAGCCATATCTTCAAGTTCAGAAGAGGATATTTCTTTGAGTGGTGGCCGTGTATCTAGACTGCCAAACTGTGAGTATGGAATGTCATCACTATGATTGTCAAACACAGTGTCAGTTGATGTATCTGTAGTGCCATACATTCCATTGTTCTCAGGAGGTGACCTCCTTATTAAATGGTTTTCCTTAAGCAGCCATTTTCCTTTCTCTATCAATACTCCCTCATCTTCAGGAATGGGTGCACTAGACCGAATGTCTCGATTTATGTATTGCACAGCATAATCATCATTATAATATGCTTCTTCCCCGTTGAGACTGAATTGAGGTGCTGGCAAGGTAGCATTTTCTTTTTCCCATGCTGAGTCAGCAATGTTTAAATCTTTTGGGATTTCATGTGAAACAAGAGAAGAAGACATGTTATCATTATTGTGTGCTTGACAAAATGAAGGAGCATTTTCCATTATTATGTGGAAGGGTTCTCCAGTATCTTTCTCAAGCATTTGAGCCAAATAAGGGGGACCAGGTTTAGAAATGGCTTTTGAAGAAGCTTCTGCTCTGCCATAAAGCCTCTCAATAGTTCTTTTCACATACCCTTTGTTGTACTCTTTTTCATATATAGCTTCATCTGCACTTCCATTAGTCAAGTCACTAGAATGCTTAAAGTTACAATCACTTTCATCAGTTTCTGGTCGATAATCTGATAAATCAGAAGTGACTGGGCTTTTCAAACATTTTTTAAATTCCAAAGAAGAATTTGAGTGGGACCCACCACATTCAAGTTCCTTTACTATCAGTTTTACTCTGGATGTCAGCTCCTCTTCACAGCCATCCACTGGATTTTGTTTGGATTCATAACAAAAAGATAATGGGGACTGCATTGATAATCGCTCTGAGGTTTCCTCAAAAATACCATCTTCCTCTAGTTCTTCTATCAGATCTTCTAGCCTCTCACCACTTGTAGCATTTTCAGCAGCTGAAGGAAGAGTCCCATTTTCATTTTCATTTTTATAGAAAGATTCTGTGCATTCTTGCTCTTCTGTGCTCTTTAATTCCTTTTCATCAAATTCTGAAGTTTCTATCTCAAAAAAGTGGTCTTTATCATGAGAGGTAATGCTGTGACTGGTTGACTTAGGTTCCTCTGATATGTCTGATTCTTCATTATTATATGATGTGTCTGTGTGTTTTTCCTGAGATTCCTGCCATGAACTATCCTTATTTTCTTTTAATGAGTCCTCATTTGAAATAAGGCCTGAGTTATCTGACTGAGTATGGCCACACTCACCATGAACCTCTAAATCATTTAGATTTGAATTCTCTGCTGATAAAGATTTAATCTCCTCTTCACAAATTCTCTCTAACTGTTCAGATAACTTGTTTGCATCTACAACTTCTGAACTCATTACGATCTTGTTTAGATTTTCCTGTTCTTCAGTATCTGGCATATTTTTATTTTGAACTGGAGAAACATTTTCTTGACAATGCATTTGTTCCTGTTTTTCTGTTTGCTTCCCTGAGAATATTAAACAGTTGGCTGTGCAGTCCTGCATATTTGTAATACCATCATCAACTTTTTCATTAATTGCAACTTGTTTCAGATACTTAAGTAGTGTGAATATTTCAGAACACCTACAGGTAGTTTGCAAGATGTCATCTTTATTTACATTGGATAAACTTTCTTTCAGGTGCAGTAGAAGGAGCCAAGCTAGAAGGAGATTGGAAGAAGAACCGAGAAGTGAAGGAAGAGAAATATCTGTAAGACAACATGATTTTTTAATGCATCCAATATAGTTTTTTTCAGCAATGAGAATTGCTGATTTCAGTTCATGCACCAATGCACCACTCATACAGTCCTTCTCCACATCAGTTCCTGGAATGTTATTAATGGTTTGGGGATGAATTTGGGAAGCAATCTCAGCAATGTGACTTTGACCATCACCTTCTGTCAGAACCTTCTTTTTGTCATTTTCATGTATAATATTACACGAGGACAATTTTGTATTGTTTTGAATATCTAACTGTAATAAATACTTGGCTTCTTCTATTAAGCTTGCATCAGCATCTGTCAAACAACCAATGTGTTTTTCATATGCGTTTTTCAACTCTTTAACTGATTCTTCAACAGCCTCTATTTCACTGAGATTACTAGATTGTTTACCTTCAGTAATACTATTCTCGTCTGAAAGACATACAGTCTGTCCTGCTAATTCATTTTCTTTATCTAGAAAGGATTTGACATGCAGCTGTTGATTTTTTCTGTCATTAGAACTTATAGCAGCTAAATGCTGATCAGGCCTTACAGCATCAGGAAATATGTTCTCTAACCAGCTTTGGACATAGTTTTCAAGTGAATGTTCTGGCATCTCACCAGCAAAATCTGTATGCTTCAAAGCACCCAATGATCTATCATCCAATACCTCAGCTTCACTACCTTGAGCATTTTCAGTTTTTTTGTTCTTTTTTGCTTTTTTATGTTTCATTGATAATTTGTGTGTCTGATTGGAAGTAATCTTTGCATTTTCTGTTTCTACATTTTGGCCATTTTCATCTGTTATTGTGTCATGTAGAATTTCTTTATTATGTTCAATTTCATTGTTTGAGTGATTTTTAACTAACAGTATTTCTTCTGCTGCTTTTGTAGATTGTGGGAAATTATGTTTTTTGTCTGATTTGGCTTTTATCTTAGGCAACTGTTTGTTTTGATTTTTCTTTAGTTTAGAGAGTAATTCATTTGGTTGTGATTGTAGTGAAGCCTGGCTATGCAAATCATCTTTGGTGGTTACCTTTTCATTAGAACTGTCTGAATTGCGAACAGGAAATGCAAATACTATTTTATGAGTGGTGATTTGGGAAGAAGAATACTGTGGACTATGCCTTGGTGGGTGTGTCTCAGTTGTCTGCCCATCATTCACAGCACTTGCTTCCACTGACACTTCATCCACATTCTGATGAGGACCTATGTCTTGTTCTGTGTTATGTGTAGAAGGTTTTCTCTTCTTCTTTTTCTTCTTCTTCTTCTTGCCACTGGAGGACACAGCTTGGCTTTCATCAGAGAGTTGTGTAGCTGTCATACCTTCAGCACTATCATTCTTGCCAGTGACAGAAGAAGGTTGTGCCACTGTTGGAGTGATTTGAGCACATTTGCATACTGATTCATTACTTTCAGGAGGGGATGGATATAGAGTCGCTTGAGAAGAATGCAGTTCTCTACACTGACTGCATATTATCTCTTCACTTTTTGAAGGAGACCATTCTGAATGGTTGTTGAAGAAACCTGGATTACTTTCTATTGCATCACTTTGACTGGGCAAAGGCTGTCCAGGTTCATTATATGTCTTTAGAGAAGAGTGTGCATGACTGATATTAGAATCACATTCAGATGGTTTTCTGTTATATAATCCTTCTTCTAAAACTGATTTCTCCAAAATATTCTGTAATGACACATCCTCATCATGCTGACCTGAGGGCCTTCTAGTGGCTTTGGTCGACATTTCTTCCTCCATATGGTTATCCTGAGATTGCTTCACTACGTGATCACTGTAAGCATCACTAACATTGGAATTAGTAACACTTGATGTTTGACTGCTAGCATGAGTAACTACACAATATTCAGATTTGGTTTCACCACTGTCCATTTCTTCACTATAAGAAAATTGTCCTACCAACCTCTTTTGGACTGCTTTATCTGATACCACAGTGACACTTTCAACCAGTGCCTTCTTTTGTCGGACTCTTCTAGGCCCAGGAGTAGGTGGTCTATAAAAATGAGGTTTGCAATGATTATTATCTGACTGGCTCAAATCTGTATTCATAGATGGATTCTGCCAGATGTCATATGTGCTACTTTCCATTCTGCCTGCCGAGTCTTGATTGATCACTTCTGTGATTATCTGCTGCATTGAGACATCATCTTTAACATGGCTAAAGTTCTCTTCAGGTTTTTTATATGTCAAAATATTTAATTCTGATGACTGATCTTCTGTAACCACTGCAGAGTTTCCAGCACGGCTAACACAAGTTGTCCATTTTATGGTTTCCTCCTCTTTTATATTGAATCGAACTTTCATCTCAACTGTCATACTGCCATCTTGATTAAGATGAACAGATTTTTCTATGTCATCTGCAGGTGGCACCACAGAGAAATCCTCACCAGTCTGTGAGTGATTTCCCAGCAAAGCCATGTCACTGTCAGGTATATAAGAAGATTCAGAATTGTTATCATTACTATAGCCTTTAGAAGAAGAAACAGAGAACATCTGTGATCTGGAGCTTGAATCTATTTGTGCACTCACTTCAAGCAATTTGTTGAAAGCATCCAAAGGACAAGATTAGTAGAAAGGTGAAGAAGACAGTCATCAGCCATCCAGGGAGAGCAGCAGCAGACAGACACAGCAAAGAGATAAGAAAAGAACACACACAAACACAAAGGACTGTTAGTACAAAAATATGGTATTGCAGGGAGCAATTATATAAAATATTGCTAATGAGAAGTCTGAGTATTATTATACTGAAATTTCTTTTTACTGTTTGGCAAAACACACACACATCAAATAGGTAGTTTGTTAACCTGTCCCATTAAAAAAAAGCAATCTAATAACATTTGAAAGTCTCAACAAATTGTACTGGTATAAACATCTATGGACTACCGCCCATTTTAGTAATGCATCATGTGAAATGAGCTGCAGTCCGCGAAAATATATGAAAAATAAAACATACTAGTTTTTAGGATGTCACTAGCATGGTGTAGTGGTTTGAGCATTGGATTACAACTCTGGAGGCCAGGGTTCAATTCCCTGCTTGGCCATAAACCCACTGGGTGACCTTGGGCAAGCCACATGCTCTCAGCCTTAAGGAAAGGCAATAGCAAACCTATGAACAAATTTTGCCAATAAATTTTGGCAACCATCTATACTCTGCACACTCTTAAGTGGGAGCATCTGAAGCACCAGGACAATGTTCTCAATTTCTTATCATGCCAGGTTTTTTTTTTTCAAATTATATATATTTAAAGTTTTATTTTGTACAATTTACTCAAGGTTAGTTAAATCAAAGTGCAATTAAAATCTGATTAGGTATGTAATGGAATACTGAATGAGTTAATGTGGATATTACTTTCCATCATGCCCATTTGGGTTTGCTCCTTTATAAATGTGTTTAGACTGTGAATCCGAAAGTTTTATTTAAACCAAATTGGCTAACCACAGCCAGAAACAAAACCAAAGTACTCTCATTTTTTTAAAGCTTTGCCACAGCATTCTTCAGGCTTTTACACAGAAGATGTTCAGAAGATGTAGTGCAATCACTAAGTCCCTCGTGGTCTGCTTCTTTATGTAACTATGTGCATTAGACTCCCACAGTCAGCTTTGAAATCTAGCATAATGTATTTTGCACCTTTTGGCTGGTCTAATAAAGGTATCACTATGATGTCTATTTTGGGTTGTTGATTACATCGGATCAATGGAAAAAGAAATTAATAATAGGTTTTGGAAACTGCATTGTGAGAATGGAGGAGGACAGGTTTCTCAGTGGAGCGTGTTGGTTCTCAGGGAGGCTCTGAGTTCATAGAATCATTGATTGAAAGAGATCGCTAGGGCCATCCAGTCCAATCCCCTGCCATGCAGGAACTCACAATCAAACCCAACAGATGTTTAAAGACCTCCAAAGAAGGAGACTCCATTTATCTCTATGACAGTGTGTGTTCCACTGTCGAACAGCTCTTACTGTCAGGAAGTTTCCTTCTATTGTTTAGATGGAATATCTTTTTCTCTAGCTTGCATCCATTGTTCTGTGTCCTATTCTCTGGATCAGCAGAAAACAAGCTTGCTCCATCCTCAATATGACATCCCTTTAAATAGTTAAACAAGGCTATCATATCGCTTCTTAACCTTCACTTCTCCAAGCTAAAGATACCCAGCTCCCTAAGTCACTCCTCAGAGAATTTGAAGTTCCTATGAAGTTCCACTGCAGTTCCTTTCTGAACTTTGAATGTGCTGGGGCTGTTTATGAGATAGAATCACTGTCTTGCTTCCTAGAGGTCAGACTAAACACCAAAACCAGCAGATTCCACAAAGGTTCATTTTAGTTAAAAGATGGGGTTGACCCAAAAATAATAGTAGTAGTAGTAGTAGTTGTTGTTGTTATTACACTTATGTGCCACATGATATGGCCTGTGCCCAAACCTAGTCATCTAAACTCAGGTGCTGTGGAAAATGCTATCCTGTCACCAGCACTGAAATAATATTATGGATGAGGAATGTGGCCTGTTGTCTTCTCCTTTGTCTCAGGCACTAACATGTATGGTCCTAGCCTTGTTTAAAAACAACACAGTAAAGTTTCTAGAGCACTTGCATTAATGTGCTTCCTATTACTCACTACAGGAGTAGTACTACAGAAATCAAAATTGCTTGAAGTTTCCAAACAATCATTGTATATAATCCAGTGTAGTCTAGACTTCCTGTTATTAAAATATATTCATGTCTGTGAAAGCTTAAACTGCAATGAGCTTGTTAGTGATTATTCTACAACCAGATTTTGTGGTTTTAGTAGTAGAAGTATGAATGTTTAGTTATTAAAATGCTATTAACATGCTTCATATACAAACAAAGCCAGGCAACAGTACAATTACAGAACCAGCAGCAATAAATCTACCATTTAAGAGTGTAAAGGCAAGAATTAATTTCATGCTATGCTAATCAAGCTCATGCTAACTCAGAGTGAAAAGGAAGACTTTAGTACACTGGGTTTTCCCTATGAGGTTGATGTTGCAGGCAGGAAACCTAGTGTATGGAATTACCGTCTGCTTCGAAGTAGAGAACTGTTGCCCTGAGTTAACATGCTTGGAACTTGGCTTCTATATGTCTAATGGGGGGATGGTCAAAATAGTAGAAATGGTAGGATTCTTGTTCCATTTGCCCCTGCCCACAAACTCTTAGCTTTGACTATTGCTGGACTGTCCTACCCAAGGCCCTTCCGTTTGATTCATATCTATTACTTACTTACTTACTTATTACAGGCTGAGGTTTATTTTAAGATGTTAGTCATCTGTGTGTTACAGTGAACTCAAACAGAGCAGATAAACCAGGGAACAGGAACATGGGGCCATGCATTATAGTCTTTCCCTGTGCCCCATTATATACCATCTTCCTACTCAGTTCATGGCTTTATTATGTTGACTGGTAAAATCTAAAGAGGAGCTCTACTTGTGTCTACTTCACATAAATAAAATGCTTCATGATTGGAGCCTCTCGTTTATCATGGTATTCATTTTCAAAGTATTCATTTACTAAAACAACAATTGGGACAAAGTGAATAAAGTGCAGACTCCCCCCCCCCCCCCCCCCCGTGTTCAGTCTGGCTCACCCCCCACATTTCATGTATTTTATCAATAGAAAAGGTTTATCAATATAAAAGCCAGCCACATATATATCAACTGTGGGAATCGTGCAGTTTTACAGATGTTGTTGGACTGTAACTCCCAGCATTATACACCACTGGCTATGTCAGTTGGGGTTGCTGGGAAAAGCAGTCCAAAAACATCTGGAGTGCCACACATTTCCCACTCCTGATGTACATAAAGGAACAATACTCAGTGAACTTCAAAACATGGTTATCAATTTCCCTACATACTCCAAATGCATGCATAACAGCTTAGTTTTAAAATAAATTTGAGCTTTTACCACATAATTATGGCTTTCATTCATAGCTATGTTTATAAATGAAATGTGGTCAAAGGCAATGAAATCTTTCATCAAAACAGGAATTGCAGGGACCTGGTAGTGCTTACTATTTTATAAGCGTATCTTACCTACTCTTTTTACACTTTCCTTGGGTTCTTTCCTTTCCAACCTTTGTGAGAATTTGGCAAGGGAATTTACATGACATTTTAATGCCCTAGTGGTGTATAGTGACTCTATTGTGTTTTACTATTTCATTTAACAGAATAAAAGGGATAAGCTACAAGAACATTTTGTCGAAGAAAAGGAGTTAATGGTACTTTTTGCCCTAAGTCAAATCAAGGTCTATCAAGTTATTTTGGCACCTGTGACAGAAAAATCACACAAGTTCCTCACTTCCTTCTTGTCATTAAAAATACAATAATTATATGTTAAATAGTCAGAAGCTTTTGCCCTTTCTTGATGTTCAAAATGTACTGACTGGGACAGCCCTCTCACACTGCTGAATTGTAGGGCTGGCTCTACAGAACAGTAACAATGAGAGGGGGGAATTACTTAAGAAAGAAAAGTACGAACAGGAGACTTACTTTTTCTGCTCTCTGACTTGGCATTGGTTCTGGGGTATACACGATTGGAGGAGCCAGGCAGTTTACCAGGTAATGAGTACCTATGAGGATCATAATTCCCTGCTTTGAAAGGTTCTCTCCCTGCTGCAACAACAGCTCCAGAACACAGAACCAAAGCTTGAAGGTTGGAGACCTAGAAGAGAAACAACATACAAGGTTCTTTGCTATGGGAAGAAAAGAAGAGTTCTTTGGATCTGGATTTAGAGTAAAAACATTGATTTTATTAGCATTTGACAGTTTCAGAAACTATTGAGTTTGTTCTTGTTGTTAGCTGCCCTTCTGTCAACCTAGACTCATGGTGACCCTGCATATGAGACATGGCCAAGTCCCCCTATCCTCCACTGCTCTGCTCAGGTCTCCTAGATTCAGGCCCATGACCTCCCTGATTAAGTCTCTGTATATATTTGTATTGTTATTATTATTATTATTATTATTATTATTATTATTGTATTATTTTAACTGTTGGAAGCTGCTTTGATTGTTTCTTACAAATAAGCAGGATACAAATTAAAATTTTATTTTATTATTATTTTATCTTGTGTGTGTGATATTTCTCTCTTTTTGCTGTCTTTTACCTTTCCTAACATTGTTGTTTTTTCCAGTGATTCATGCCTTTCCAGTGATTCATGCCTTCTCATGATGTGGCCAAAGTACATGAGCCTCAGCTCAATCATCTTGGCTTCCAGTGAGAGTTCAGAGTCAGACTTGATGTTCATTTGTCATTTTGGCTGTCCACGGTATACTCAGCACACTTCTCCAATGCCACATCTCAAATGAGTTTATTTTCTTCTTATCCACTTACTTGACTGTCTACCTCTCACAGTCATACATGGTAATGGAGAATATGATGTACTGGACAACTCTAACTTTAGTGTTCAGTTGTACAGTGCACCCTTCCCTTACGCGGGGATCCATTCATGACCCCCCCCCCCCACATAAGGGAAAAAATGCGTATGCTCGAGCCCCATTAGAAGTCATGGGGCTCATGCACATGGTGCTCCACAAGCACACACCCCATTACTTCTTCTGGGATGCAAGAAGAGTTTTTTAAGATTAAATTTTATTAGTTTATTAGAGCTCTTCTCCGGGGTGCGAGAGGAGTTTTTCGGGTGCAACTTCCAGCATATGCTGGAAGCTGCAAATGACGTGCCCATATATAACGCGGGCACACTGTATATCTTTATTCTTTAGGATCATGTCTATTTACTTCATTTAAGTTTATTGCATTGCCCCCAGGGCTGTGATGGGAGCATAAAAAAGGGAGAAGGATGGGAATGGAAGGGGGGAATGGGACACATTTTACCACACACCAGAACGCTGCTGCTACTGCTGGAAGTTCCCAATCCGTTCCCGATCTGTCTCAGAGGAGGCGATTTTCAGGAACGCTTCTGAACAGTTTGAGATGGATTGGGAATGGAATGGGAACTTCTGGCAGCATTCTGATGTGCTGTAAAATGTGTCCCTTGCCCCCTTCTGTTCCCATCTGATTCCCACTGAATCAAGCCACCTGTAGTGTGGTCTTCTTTGTTTCCTACTCCCTTTCACCTTACCATGTATTAGTGTCTTTTACAAAGAGTCACATAATCTCATGATATGTCCAAAATATGACAGCCCCTGTTTAGTTATCTTTGCTTCTAACACCAAGCCTAATTTTCTTACATGTGTGTAAAACTACTTTTTGTTTTGTTTTGTCCTTAGTCCACCAGTGTTGTGAAATAATAAGGTTTGAGTCACAACTAGTAAGGGCAACTTGGAATAGGAGTGGGAGAGTTGTTTATTTTACCCATGTGGTCCTGTTGTCTTCCACACTGAACCTCTCATAGAGGCTCCTACTCTGTCCCAAGAAGTTCTTAACATTTGCTGATATCCACATGGGAATCAGTAAGCAAAACAAAGTGTGATGGTAAGGAGATAGGGAGCCCTGGTGGCACAGTAGTTAAATGCCTGTACTGCAGCCACTCACTCAAAACCATAAGGTTGCGAGTTCAATACCAGCAAAAGGGCTCAAGCTTGACTCAAGCTTGCAACTTTCTGAGGTCGCTAAAATAAGAACCCAGATTGTTGAGGGCACTTAGCTAAGCAGTTAGAGACTGCTTAGTTTACTATGAAACGGTATATAAATGAAGCTGCTATTGCTATTGCAAAGGGAGAGGGAGTGGGAAAATATAATGAAAGTTTTTGATGGGATTGGTGAAAAAGTTTTTTTAAAAAATGCAATTGTTCCCTTCTCTTCAACAATGAAAACAGGAAAAGAATCAGGATAAGTAAAATAATGAATGAGATTTTCCACTTCTATTTTGAGAAGCATTTAAATCTAGTAATGTAGCATAAATTTAAATTTAAAAAAATCAAATTAAGAGTTCTTAAAAGCAGCCTATTTCAATGTAAATACAACTGAATTAAAAATTTTAGTTTTTAAAGAAATTAACTCAAAATGTTAACCCTTATCAACTAATATCCCCATTTCTGTACCCATATGCAAAAATAGTAACTATCTGAGACTGTTTTTTGTTTTGTTAAACCTGTTAGGGCTTTTTAACAATGGCATTGCATGTAACTGTAGTGGGCCTCAAGAGATCGCCATGGAAGATACCCATGTTCTTGACAGAAAATGAGGGGGTTATGCTTCATAAGGAAACTAAAAATAGTATAGGTCTTGAAGGGATTGTGACTTGGCTTGCACATGTCACAAGATTGAGGCCACTCCTGTGGCTACCCTGGATTAAGCTCCTTAGTAAGCATGAGCACACTCTAGAAGTAGAACAGGAAGATGTAGTTTAAGAGCAAGCTTGCTCTTCACAAATAGAAGGATTTAAATTCCCCTCACTTCCACTTCTGTGTCTCTAAGGTTTCCATGGATTTCTTTAACACCAAAATCTCTTCTCGGGTTTCAATAAATACAGAGGAAACATAAGTATGCTCTCTGAAATGTAAAACACCAGAATACCAGACCATTGTTCTTGACCATTGTGATAAACTGTTGACTAATAGGGAAAACATGTTATATGGCTTTTTCATGTGTGAAAACTAAGATGCTAAGTGCATTAGAAGCTGTGTAAAAGCAGTCATAATAGAAATAAAAGATGGATTTACATACAACTGTACCTCAGTTGTAGTATCTGAATTACAGGAGGCAATATGAAGGGCCTCTGATCTCTGACTGGTTGAGATACAGTACTTCCCTTCAATACTGTTGTATGGATGTAAATCTTCATTTATTTACAGTGGGCCCTTGGTATCCACTAAGGTTTGGTTCTAGGATTCTCTGTGGATATCAAAATCTGTGGATGCTAAAGTCCCATTATGTATAATGACATAGTAAAATGGTGTCCCTTATTTTTAAAAATGGCAAAATCAAAGTTTGCTTTTTGGATTCTTAAAAAAAAAAATTTTTCAAGACGTGGATAGTGGAATCCTTGGATGCAGAATCTGTGGATAAGGACTGTAATTCTTGCATGCCAGAACAAATAATTTCAAATATTTTCTCCCCAGTACATGTGGATTTTTCAATGATTTTTTTTTAACTCCTGGGGGCATCTTTGCAAACAAAAAGAGTTTGGAGCAACCTCCCTTTTTGGTTAAAAAGAATCCAACACTTGTGTGCACAAAACAGGATAATTTGGGAAGCAAATTAAAGATCTGTGCATATGTAATTTTCATCAAAACCAGTCTGAAAGTATAGGAAATTCAATGGTTGTTGATCATTTTCTCAGTGGGACATCTTGGTGTGTTGAGATACCCTTTCCCATTGAAGAAAAGAACATTTATGGATATCCCTAGCAGAGGAATAGTTTGGCTAAAAATCTAAAGGAAGTCAAAAGTTGGGCTTAAGGATCTCATTAAAGACCCCTTATCTCCTCTCCTCCATTTCTAATTATTGTCCACTTAATGAGTCACAGAAAGTTGATTCACAATTAACAATAAGTCAGAATACTTCAGAATTCTAGTTTATTGGAAATGAACAAGCATCCCTGTATGAAGTCCCTCCATCCCAGTTAGTGCCTCCCGGTAGTGGAAGAAAATAAACAAACCAGGGAGTTTCTTACCATGATTTGTTTGTTGTGTTGTCCAAACTGAGATGTCTGGTTGGTTGCTCTCTTAACAAGCCAATGACATAAGTAAAGAATGAACTCTTGTGCACAGAATCCAGAAGGTATAAAGAGTTGTGTGACAGTAACTCTCCTCAACTCTGTTTGATGCAATAGGGATGTCCTAGCTGTGCTATTAAATTTCATATTATCAAACTCATGTGAGCATTTGATGTTGCAACCAAGTATAAACCAGCTGTGAGAAATCTTCCCACTGCCATTACCTCTACCAAAACTGACAAATATTTCTGATATTTTTCACTATTCTTACCTTTCTCCCATCAGTAGTATATAATTTCACGACTGGATACTGCATTAATTCACTGATGTGCTCCAGAAAGGCCTCAAAGTTTTGTGTGTTCTTCTTGCCTAAGACAACCGTGCGTCGAATTCTTACATTGCCATTTTTGAAAACCAGCAGTTTCTTAGGAGTGCTTAATTTGACTGTGCTCTGGAATGCACTGCGGTCCCCTTCTCTAGCTAGCTGTCCAGCCCGTCGGCGAGCACTGATTGGTCTGCTGTTCTGCCATGGCAATGGCTTTTTACTGGCCATTTCCAGGTTAATGGGCTTGATTTTTCTTTGTTGGGAACAGATGTATGATTTTCCATCTTCAAGGTCTTCCAGGTTATTGATGCTGTGTATTCCCCGTGGTGTCGTGATATTCCTCACCCCAAAAGGCAGTGGTACTCTTTTTGACAAGTTGTCAAGCAAGGCATCGAATGATTTGAAAGAACGGTTATTGACAACCATTTTGACTCCATTAAATTGAGGGTCTCCACTCTTGTAAAAGCAGACTCTCTTGGCCACAACAGGTTCTGTGACATTGAAAGGCCGTGCAGACAAAGACTGTTCACTTTCTGAAGTGTGGTGCTGAATCACCGAATAGTTGGTTGATGGTGTTTCACTCATTTTGACGGCAATCTAGAATAAGGAGGCAGAAGTAAATGTTCTCTCTCATGATAACAACAATAATGCAGTCCTCATTTCTGTAAAGTCACAAAGGAGATTTTAACAAAAGCAACAGCAGTAAATCTTGCCAAAAATCAATGGCTTAAATAGGTCCATGCTGTTATCTCTAAATTCCACAAAGACTGGTAGGATTAATCCAACAAAGCTTTGCTTGGAAATATGTGCAGAATTCTCCAACGTATTTTCATATATCTTATCATTTTGGTACAACAGAACTTTTTACTTAGCAAAGGGTACTTTGTCACACCAGAATAGTAATTAGGTGGTTTTTTGTTTCATTGATGAATGTAATGGCAACATATTGTATTTTTATATTGCAGATACATACAGAGGATTTTTTTTTTGGTCTGGGGTGATCCAAAGTACAAGTCAAGGATTAACAAAATAAAAATGAGGCAAAATCCAGACAGAAATTCTGTTATGTTCTTACACAGTTCCCTTTATTTCCAATGTGGTTTGTGTAGGACTACTTTCTGCTTGATTATGATTTCATGCACATCAATTTTACAGTATCACAGAACTGATGCTGTTGGTTTTGTTTAATTATTTATCCATCTATTTATTCATTCATTTAAACATTTATATTCTATCTTGTATCTAAAGATCTCAGGGTGTTATACAATGAAATCAACAGAATCAGGGTTAACAATATAAACAATAAAATGATTTTAAAATGCTAGAAATATGTTAAACATTTCAACAAGTTAAAAATGGACAGATTAAAATAAGTTAAAATACATTTTAAAAATGCAAAACTATGCACATGTATGAATCTGTATAAAACCAGTTAAGCTCCAGCGTCTTTTATAAAGAGCCATGTTTTCACTTGGCACCAAGATGACAGTAAAATAGGTGTCAATTGGGCCTCCAAGCAGAAGGTATAACTGGGGTGCCACTGCAGAGAAGGCCCTCTGTGTGCCTTCAGTCAATTTACAGTCATAAGATTTTCTTGTCAAGGTTTTATTCAGAGGTTTGTCATTGCTTTCCTCTAAGACTGTGATTTGTCCAGGGTCGCCCAGTAGGTTTCCATGGCTGAATCCATAGTCCTAGCCAACACTTAAACTAATACACCATGCTGGTTTTCACCACATAGTGACTCCTTAGTAAATGCAATAGACAAGGCAACTCTACAAAGATTGACAAGCCAGTACTATGCATGTCTATTATCATAAGTAATATGAAAGTTCAATGGAAGTAATTCCTAGGGAAGTGCAGCCTAACTCAGCTAGGACATGAGGTAGAAGGAAATAATGGATTGCATGTTCTAACACCAAGCTGGTAAGACTCCAAGACATCAAAAACAAATGTTATTCCTTCACAAACTCTAGCCAATCATTCAGGATAAGGTCTGACAAATACAGGAGCCTTAGTCCACTTAATACTATACAGCTGGAAACAAAGCAGCTTTGCTTTAAGGGGACATCACACCACAGGATTATATTTATTTATGAATATTTTTACTGCTTGTTCCTGTGTGCCTTCATGCTATTTCCAACTTATGACAACCTTAAGGTGAATCTATCATGGGGTTTTCTTGGCAAGATTTATTTATAGGGTTTGCCATTACCTTCCTGTGGGACTGAGAGACTGTGACTTGCCCAATAAGTTTCTATGGCTGAGCACGGATTTGACCCCTGGTTTCCCAAATTCCTAGTCCAACACTTAAAGCAATGCACCATGCTGGCTCTCAATATTTATTGATGCACACCATACCAATATTTTTGGTTATAAGTATCGAGTAGTGTGCATCAATAAAACATAAAATATATCCAATATTTAAATTAATATCCACTCTTTGCGGAACAGCCATGGACTAAAGAAAAAAGACACAAAAATTGGGTTTAATTTTTTTTCACTGTATATAAACTAGTACAGATTGAATATCTTTCATCCAGAAATTGGAAATCCAAAATGCTCTAAAATATTAAATGATCTAGCTCAAAATTCATGCACAATATTATTTAAAATATGTGTATAAAATTACCTCCAGGCTATGTGTATAAGGTGTATATGAAACATAAATGAATTTAGTTTCTAGACTTTGGTCCTATCTTCAAGATGTCTCATTAATTATAGTTGGCTCTTCTCTTCCATGGATTAGAACATTTCCAGACAGCCCTGCCCTGTTCTACCTAATGGTGTTGTGTGCATACGGCTGTGCCAACTCAGTCGCATGCATGTCACGTCACCACTGGGAACAGTGCAGTGGTGTGCATTTTGCTATCCATGAAGAGAGGAAGGTCCAGAATAGAACCCCCATGGACACGAAGAGCTGACAGTATATGTGAATATTACAAAATTTTAAAAAATGAAATCCAAAACACTTCCGTTACTAAGTCTTTTGGATAAGAGAGATTCAACCTGTAACTCGTTTAACTTAAACCCCTGAGTTGTGAAAAAGTGGGAAGGAACTTAGTGCAAGAGCAGCTGGAGCAGGTGGTCAATCCCAGACCTCTTCCCCAGCTTTCTCTGGGCAAAACACCTGAGCCACAAGGAGAACCGAAAAGCTCGGTTCCTTCCTGGCCAGCCCATTACTCGAAGGCCAACCTAGCAATTCAACCTCCAAGTCACATGATTTAAAATGAGGGCTAAACCCCCCAGGCCTTCCCCACCCTCCACCCAGCTTTTCATGAGTTAAAGGGCATCTTCAGAGTCCTCTCTTTCATCAAATAAGTGCCATAAATGTGCACCAATGTCCTACTTTCTACTCCCACTACCTATTTAAGACACCATTCTAGGCCAAATGTCCAATTTCCCAGTCAACAGTGCAAGGTAAGGTGGGAAAAGTCTACCTATCATGGAAAGGTGAGAAAAGTTTACCCAGTCCCAAAGTGATCAGCAGCTTACACTATATCAGATGTGGGAGGGTGAGTCAATTAAGAACCAAAGGGGAGGGGATGGGGTGATGAGAGCCTTTTAAACACTCTGGATCTTCCCCAATACTCCTATTAACATAGCCTCTTTCCACTAAAGGCCAGGAAATGCACCTGCTCCCAGTGATTCTGCACAGCCCAAGGGGGATCCGCATTATGTGGGTGATGAACTAGATGTCAGGTTGGACTAATTAGGGAAGGATGTAGAAGTAAGTATATTATCAGTATGGTATTAAGCATTCTAGATTCTAAATCCTTTAGAATCTAGGATTTTTTCCAGTCACTCTGGATTTCCTAACAGTGTCAGCAATCTACTTCTGCTTCCATTTGAGGGGCAGGGAGAAAAATGGGTATTTCATAGAACTCAAACTGATAGGTGCAGGATGACACATAGCAGTCTAACAGGCACCTGCCTGTTTGCTATATGCATAATAGTTCCATCACACCACATCATGATAATTGCTAAGAATAACAGGACAATCCAAGGTTCCACATAGCCCACTGCTGTGATTACTCTATTGCACACAGAGAAGGCTCCTGTTGCTTGTTGCCTGTCCTGTTGCTTGTTGCCAGTGACTGATGACTGATTCACTGCTTTTATGATATTATTCAATTCAAAGAATTGTATGAGAGGTGTAAATCAGTGCTATTCAAAGTGGTGGTTCCTGGACTGGTACTGATCCCTGAACCATTGGCTGCTGCTCCTTGATGAGTTTCTGGGAAATAAAAATGCAGTTGTAGCCAATTCCCTGTATCAGATAGGCTAAGGAAGCATAGAATCGTAGAGTTGGAAGAGAACACAGGGACCATCCAGTCCAACCCCCTGCCATGCAGGAAATCCAAATCAAAGCATCCCCGACAGATGGCCATCCAGCCTCTGCTTAAAAACCTCCAGGGAAGGAGACTCCACTACACTCCGAGGGAGTTTGTTCCACTGTTGAACAGCCCTTACTGTCGAACAGCCCTTAGGAGCACTGGTCTACATGATATAAAGG
>NC_056525.1:198744671-198823800 GCF_019175285.1 Sceloporus undulatus | reverse complement strand
ATAATAATAATAATAATAATAATAATAATAATAATAATAATAATAATAATAATAATAATAATAATAATAATAATAATTTTATTGTATATCCTACATATGTTTCCAATCCTTTTTCTCAATAGGAAACAAAAAAAATAAGAGAGGAGATGGTGGAATTATAGTGCTAGCACTAGGAACTTGCCTCTGGAAACACCCTAATTCTTATACATTACAACAGGGGTAGGCAATCTTTTTGAGCCGGGGGCCGGGTTGCTGTCCCTCAGACAACTCGGGGGCCGAAGCCAAAAAATAAATAATTAAATAATGTTTTAAAATATTAAATATATAAATAAACCAGGACAAATGTAGGACAAAATTTTCAAATGGAAGACACTTTTTTTAAAAAAATGGAGGACACGCGAAAAAATTTGCTGATTTTTTTAAAAAATGGTAATATAAATGCATGTTTCTGAGGCTTCTATAGACAATTGCCCCCCGAAGGCCCCAGCGGCAATCGGTGGCAGGGCTAGGCTGGGGCCGGTCCCAAGGCCTTGCCGGGCCGCATCCGGCCCGCGGGCCGCAGGTTGCCTACCCCTGCATTACAATATCATTTCTGAGGTTGGATCACTGCTTTAGCATAGTTATTTGCATATCCTACACTCCATTTGCTGGATATGGGGTTTCATAATTAATATCTAGCACTGAGCATGTTTTGAGAGGTCACAATGACCTGCAGGAGTACATGTGTAAATAGTCATGCTGACGAGAGAACATGTGTGAGACCTAGATACAATGAAATGTGTTTGCTGAGCATTACACACACACACTCCAGGCTCTTTGCATTTCCTCTTGCAATGGAGACAAAGAGAGTCACATCATAAAACAATCAGAGACAATACCCTTCACCTCAACTCCTGACATTTTCCTATTCACTCTTCCTGACTGTCAATCCAGGGACTGTCTCAAATCTAACCAATGTTTTGTCACTTGTATAGTGGCTAGAGCCATCAGCCATTCTGGATACCTTTTTTCAATTCCACTGGAAAACCATCAAAGCTTTTGTTACTATTTGGTAACATCAAGCAACCCTCAAAGATATAAAATACTATATAAACAGCCACCTCAGCCATAGCCAATTTTTTTACAGACATGGTTTCTCTTCACAGACCAGGTACTCCATTCCACTCTCTCTGTGTAACCCTCAAATCTGCTATCACATGGGAAGCAAGTGTCATGAAAACATTATTAAAATGTGATAATAGTGTGATCGGGGGAAAGATTATCACACCCCCGCGTGCTTCTCCCATTCGTGTCCCATGTGTAAACTGTAATGCATGTGTCTTTGGGTAGTAACAAAACTCCCATTATTGTCCAATGACGCATCCATTACAGTTTACACACGGGACATGAATGGGAGAAGCTCGTCGGGATAGGATAATCTTTCCTCCGATCACACTATTAGCATGATTTAATCATGTTTTCATGATGCTTGCCTCCCCCATGTGATAGCGTTCACTGGCTTAGCTACTTTCTGTTTTCCATAGGCCTTTCTTCAGGAGTTGTAATTATTGGCCTATTCAACTCCCAATTCCTCTCTATCCAATCGTCCACACCTCTCTTTTGCATAGCCTTGTATAGTTCTTTACTGCATTGGATTTTGCATGTTTGTGTGCACCCTTGCCCATTTCTAAATAAAATTAATCTATTCGCTTGAACTAGAGTGGTCTCTGCAGTTAGTACTAATATACATAGGTGAAAGAGTGTTCTCTGCAGTTAGTACTGCCATACATAGGTGAAAAGATCCCCAAAGTTAACCTCCTCTCATAGCTTCGTTTGAGCCCTAATTTCCCCAAAATTTCAAGGAGACACTGACAGTGCTGGTGAGGACCCCAGTGTCTCCCCTGTTTTAGAATAACATATTGGCATCTGCAATTATACCCAGTACAATTAAAAACTAATGTTTTCTTTGGCAATACCTTGCTTACTCATGTTTCTACAAATCAAAAATAACTTGTAAAAAAAGTATTTGAAATCAATATTTTATTTAATTAACTTACAATTAAATTACTGAAGCTTCAGAATTTGACATAAATTAATGTTCTAATTCTAGTTTCCCCAGCTCTTAACATGAATTACTCATACTGTGGAAGTTGGGATGGGTGCGTTTGTACTTACTCAGTCATAGCCTATATGAAAGGAATAGCCTTCATCTTGCTCTGAAGAAGGGCAACAAGAAAGTCATCTGCAGCTATCTGCTGATCCCATGATAATTGTTAGACTGGTCTCCATGCAAAACAAACAGCCAGGACTTTACTTACTCATTCTTTTCATATTGTTTTCCCACAGATTTTCTTCCATTTCAAAAAAAATGAATACATTCCATTTTGTGTTTTTCAGATTTTCATAACCACAACATGATTCTTCTTCAAATGAATGGAGGAAACATCCAGAATCTTTCAATCATTGGAGATCATGGGGAGAAAATCCTACTGTAATCATCCAAGCAGTGCACTGCTACTGTAGTTTTGTCTCCAGTATTCTATTAGGTAGCATTTCCTTCTGTTTGTAATTCATTTCCAGGAACAGACCTTTTTCTTCTTGGTTTGGAATACTGGTTTTGGGGGGTTTCTAAATCACAAGATTAAACCCATTTCCCTCACAACTATCAGTTCTTCACAGAAATTCTTCTGTAAAAGTGGTCAATAATACAGAAAATTCCAAATGCCTCTAGATGTTCCAATCCTGTTGCTTTTGAACATTATTGGCTGTTGCCCAGTCCACCATGGATTCCAGTCAGTAAAAAAAGGCTAGACCAAGTAGGACTAACAAACAAACAAGTAAATCCAATGCCGTATTTTTGTAGAGGGGAAAGGGGGTTCTGATGCTTCATGTCAATGGAATGAAGCGGTGCTTCTTATGAAAACGCTTGCATCTCCAGATGGCAACTGCTCCATCTAATTACTACCAAAGGTATAATCAGATTTGAAGCTTCTTCCCTTAATCAGGATTACAGCAAGCTTGCTATGCTAGCTATGCTAACTGTGGAGCAGCTGTAATAAGGGTCTCCAAAGATATTACATATCAGAAAAATTCTTAGTTTTTTTCTGTCACATCTGCAAATGTTTTTATTACACACACCTTTGTTAAATATTTATGGTAAGTCTATGTATTGCTTCTGGCTACTTTGACTGGAGCTACATAGTAAAAGAAATCCTTAAGATTTATATAATGTCTTAATATAAATGTTCGCTGCTAGCTCTGAATTGTTCAAACATCTTATTAGAACAATAATTTATAAACCAATAACAGCTGATGTAGAGTACTTTTCAGAGCGTGAGCAACCACTGTGCAACATACTTAAGTTGATGTTCTCCTTTGTTAAAAGGTTATCTCTGCTTCTGAGTATTGTTTTTCAAATCTAATGTGGATAAGCTCCCCCGTGGTGCACTTTTAACAACTGCCTGCCTACTTGTTGAATCTTTGATAGGAAATAGCTTCCTTTCATGTTGTGTTGTTGTGTACCTTCAAGTTGTTTCCAACTAATGGCAACCCTAAGGCAAACCTATCATGGGGTTTTCTTGGCAAGATTTCTTCAGAGAGGATTTGCCTTTGCCTTCCTCTAAGACTGAGACAATGTGACCCAGTAAGTTTCCATGTCCAACTAGAGATTCAAATCCTGGTCTCCACAGTCATAATCCAGCATTCAAACCATTATACCATGATGGTTCTTCCCTTTCATGTATGCAGCCTAAAATACCAGTGTTGCTTGCATTTCTTCTTTCTTACTTACTTAGGAATGGATCTAGATTTTGATGTATATGGATAAAGGTTGGACATTAAGAAAACAAAAAGTAATGACCGCAGATGATTTGCATAAAGTGGAGGAGAAATTTATTTTCTATACCTTAACTAATTTATAAATCAAAATGGAGACTGTAGGGGCTGTACAAACAGTGGCAACCTCACACCGAGGCCCCAATCCAGCCTTTCCAGGGTACGAAAAGGAGCTACAAAAAGCTCTTCATTATCCCTCAAACTAACAAAGTGAAAGCTAATGTGTTGCATTTAATATGTTTTAATGTGAGAAGGGTGGGGTTTTTTTTTCTCTGCTGCCCTAGCATTTAGGACCAGGTCTAATGGTTTTAAGTTGCAAGAGGGCAGATTTTGACGGAATATTAGGGGAAGCTTCTTGATGATCAGAGTGGTTTGGTAATGGAACCAATTGCCTACATCAGTGGAGGAGGTCTCTTTTTCTGGACATCTTCAAAAGGATGCTGGACAGCTGCTTGCTGTGGACGCACTATCTGGAGTTCCTTCATTGAATGGCAGGTTGGACTTGATGGCCTATGGGACCCTTTCCAATTTTATGTTTACTTTCAACCCCTTCTGTTCTATCATTCTCTACTTAATGGGGGAGTGGGCAAGAGCATAGAAAAAAGTGGTGAGATGGAGAGGAGATGAAAATGGAAGATGATGCTGTTTGAACACTCATAAAATTCTGGAAATAAGACACTGCGTCCATGATAAAAATCAAATCCAGAGGCAACTCTTGAATAAGTATCAGCTATTGACTCCCTCTAGTTCTGTAATCCTTGCTCCTGGACTTGTCTTCATAGCAGACCCTTACCTTGTGTCAGTGGCATCACTGTAGTATATTCTTTCTATGACTCAGTAAGGAATTATAAATGTCAAACTAGGGAGAAATCACCAGTGGCCAAGCTTGGACCATTTTATGTAGCATTATAAAACCTGTTGGCTAGATTATGGATCGTTCTCACAAGTATTAGCTTGCACAACCTTCCTTCCCCCGACTCACATCTTTCTGCATTTATGTACAAGATGTAAGCTGTAGAAATTTAGTAGATATTTCAAGAGCCAATGTGTAGCTCACAAATATTTTGAACTCTCATCTCTACTTGTGAGATGGAATCTGGAGCATAAAACATAACAATTTATAAAACACCCTGCTTTTCATTTAAAATCCTTGCCAAGGAAATGGGGACAGGGCTGTAATACATGTGTGGGCACAGAATCTCTAGTTACTTTTATTCACATGGAATTACATAAGGACCGAGTCCCTGGCTTCAATGGGGTTTGTATGTTTTTCTGAATTCTGTCTCAGTTTTACACTGTCCTGGGTTAAATGAGAATGATTTTCTGAATGTTCATTGTGGATGAATAATTCAAAGCAGACGTGCAGTAGAATTGCTGCACATTGAGCTTTTGAGCTGGGTTTCTGTGATTTTTCCATTCTGTGTCCTTTGAATGACACCCTTTGTTCAGTTTTGTCAGGGAGGACAATGCTTAGCAGAATATTGTTATCACTCATATGTGAGTCACTCTGTTAAAATATTAAGTTGCTACAACAGTTAAACTAATATGGTTGGCCTTGTGACACAAGAAAACTTCATTGTATGCCTTACTTCTCCAAGTCTTTTCAACCTCTGAAACCCTGGGAATTTTTTTTAATTGGGCCATTCACTAAGGTATGGAACTAGGAAATTGTTATCCATTTGAAAAGGAAATTATTGCATTACAGAGGGGGCCTAGGTTAAGTTTCCCTGAATGGACTCAGCCTACTTAACATCCTTTCCACAGAGGTTTCCAGAAAAGTGCCATTATTATCATTCTGTGGCTGATAAGAATTAGTTAGCCCAGCAGTTTGATCTACATGAACTTTTAATCATATTAATCCCTACAGATTTATGAAACAACAAAAAATGTGAGACCAATCATGTAGAGGGAAATGGAATAATTGTTACTGAAGAAGAACATGCACACAGTTATTACTGGAGTGTGGGGGAAGAGAGTGTTTTGCAGTGGACATCACTGACTAATGCAAATCTGCTTTTTAAATTGTATTTTAGCTTATTTGCATTATGTTTTAATTAAGGCATTGATTTTAATGTGTATTTCATTATTGTCAGCTGAGTGCCCTTTTTGGCAGAAAACTGGGGTGTAAATTAAAGTAACCGATGAACCTCGAGTTAAAACTTTTGATTCTTGGATCCAGAGGTTTTTAGAAGTATGATCCCAATGGCACCATTCCACGGAATCAGGTCAGTCAGAGGAAGTATGAGGGGAAATAGTAATATACACATAAACACATATGTGTATCATACAGCCTGATGTGAAATAAAAAATTATTTATTAATTAATTGTACTTATATCCTGCCTTTCTTTCCAGATGGGATCAAAAGTGACTATTTGCTCTAGAGTGCTGGGAGAGTAACGGGGGTAGATTTTGGGTGATATAGAGGGATGTGGGAAATGTCTTCTCATGATATGTGTTTTCCACTTTTAAAATTATTTTGGTATTCCCTTTATTATTCCTGTTACTCAGCCTCGTTGAACTCTCAATCATAGCCAGTTGTCATTCAAAAAGTAACTTTGTCAAGCTCTGGTCAGAAGTTGCTGCAATTTGGACCACTGTTTCATATGGTAAGCTATTTAACTCAACCACTGAATTAAGTACTGAATAGACTCAACTCTCCTAAACTGGATCATCCTGAGCAGGATATATATATATATATATATATTGGGCTTGCTTGAGGAATAAAGTTGATCTGAGCACTGCACTCTTGTTCATTTTTCAGTCAGCCTTTGGCTTCATCCTTGGCCCTGCCCCATGGTTTGTTCTTTTGTCAAAAGTAAGCATGGTTTGGTCCATGCTTACTTTTGCCCCCCTTTTATTGGTTCGATTCTACTGGAAGCTTTCTAGCTTGCTTCAAACTATGGTCCAAGGTCCAGCACTGACAGCCTGTTTATCTTGGTATGCTTTCCTTCTGATGGGGCAGTTCGTAGCCATCTGGTAATGGGAAAAGCAGTCATCCTGGGACAGAAGAAAGCTTGAGGACTTCCTTGTCTTCTTTTCTCCCTCCCTGTTCCCAATTAATTATTTTGTGCTACTTTGGAAAAGGTAGATTGGAAATGGCACAAATGAACACTTTTTTTCAATGATTACCAAATCAAATTTTCATGCTGAAATACAGAATACCTCAAAATACCATATGATGAGGAGAAATAACTGCCATTGCTTTCATGACCTACTTAGGAACATCTTGAGGCAATTGGCCAGTGGCTGGTGAAAAGAGAATAGAAGGATCAATAGGCAGAGCTTATGTTCCCTACTCTCATTGATAGTGATACCTAGTATGATTCCTATTTGCTTTAAAGAAGTTGATGTGAAAAGAACTGGCACATTGCAGTAATCTGTTCATGCAAACTGTCTCTAAGCAATTAGACTGTCTTACTGGTTTAGTGCTATTTTGAGCTTATGCCTGCTTGTGATCCTTGCCTACAAAAATCCAATTCAGAATGTACTGCTTTATGTTAGACCTCCATTTACCACTATGCACGCCTCATAACTGGATGACATTTATATTTAGTACCACTGAAAATATCATCAGTAACAATGAAAATGATAATAGGTAAATTTGGTGTACTCTAACTTTAGACTTAAGGCCATTGTTTAAAAGAAATATAAAGGCACTAAAATTAAACACCATCATACTTTGAACTGTCAAATTGACACAAGAATAATTTTATGAGCATAGAGGGAGAGTCAGTAACTCACATGCTTCTTGACTGCCCACTACTTCAATTTCTACCATTTTTTACTATTCTATATCATTACAAGTTTGAGAGATTATTCTTTATACAGTGGACCCTTAGTATCTACTGGAGTTTAATTCTAGGGCTCAGGGATACTAAAATCCATGGATGGGCAAGTCCCATTATATACAACGGAGTAGTAAAATGATGTCCCTTATATAAAATGACTAAGGCCCAGTACAGAACGCAGAAAAAGGGTGGTCCACAGCCGGCCCTTTCTGCACCGGGTTGGGGACAGGGCAGCCTCACTGGCAGCCCAGAGGCCCCAATCTGGTGCTTTTCCAGGCCACAGAGAAGCAGCAAAATGCCACTTCTCCATGGCCTGGAAAGAGGTGTCCATGGGGCTTCGTGGCCCCGGATATCCCGACAAGCGCAATGAAGAGGAGAAAGGGGCCACCTGTCCCTTTTCTCCTTTGTATCACTGACGCAGCATGTAGAAGCCATGCCAGTGATGTGCACATGCAAAAGGAACTCCGTTTTGGAGCTCCTTCCCATAACGCTGAAAGGGTGCTCCAAGCGCCCTAAAGCATCGTGGTGACATCACACATGCGCCAGTCCGTGTGGAGGCGGTCCGTGCATGACATCATCCTCCCACGCTTTGTATGGACAGCGCGCTTCCAAAGTGATGCCGTCCATACAAACTAGGACTGGGGAGCATGCAGTTGCTGCGCCTCCCTAACCCTAGTTTTGGCCCAAGGATGGCGCTTCTGCGCTGTCTGTATCAGGCCTAAATCAAGGTTTTTTGGGTTTATTTATTTTTTGAAATATTTTCAAGCTGTGGATGGTGGTATCCATGCAGAGGACCAACTGAACTAAGTAAACAACATTCTTATACTAATCCAACTAAACAAAATACAAATCTATAAAGGTGTGATGCCTTTATTGGCCAGTCAAAATGCACAAAACACATATTGCAAGCTTTTGAAGCTCACTGGCTGCTTCATCAAGCAAAATATGTTTTAAAATCATACAGGAAGAAGCAAAGTGACAGTACTGGAGTCACAGGCCTACCTTTACATGGTATACAAAATGTAGGCCTGTTACTCCAATGCTATCACTTTTTTCTTCCTCCTGTAGGATTTTAAAATATCTTTTGCCAGATGAAAAAGCTAGTGGAACTTCAAGAGCTTGCATTATGTATTTTGTGCATTTTGCTGGCCAATAAAAGTATCATTTCTGGATTCTGTTTTGCTGTTGCTGCTGTTGTTGTTGTTCCATGTCCCTGAATATGTTTACTTAACTAAACAGTTTAATTTTTAATGTATTTGAGTTGTTTATTTACTAATTAAATTTATACCCTTCCTTTCCTCCACAAATGACTTGGGGTTGATAATAACAATAGAAATACAGTCAGCTTTCCTTATCAGTATCACAGGCATGACTGGTGAGGACATCCCTTTCCATTGACGGGCCAAGACCTTATTATTTAAGCAGTACTTTGGCTCTTAATTCATGTAACCAAAGAGGATTTTGATGGGGTGTGCTGTACTTTTTTATCTTTATTTCATATAAGATGAGTTTTAAAGTGTTTTAATGTTGTGTACTGTTTAATGTAATTTTTGTTTCTTTGTTTTTTAAAATGTACTAATTATTTAGCTGTACTTTGTTTTAATTTGTTTTAAGTTGTCTTAGGCCGTGTGTTGGGAGAAAAGTGGGATATTACATAAATACATGAATAAATAAAATACATTTCTTAAATTGGAGATGATAATGACTGAAATTCCAGCACACCTCAAAAGTATGGAATGCAATAGCAAGCAAACACAACAGAAAGCACCACAAGAAAATGTTGGTTTTCCAGAAACCATTAGCAACTCCAAACATCCCTAAAGCAATGCCACTGGTTTGAAATCTCAAACTTCAAGGTGAACTTTGAAAAACATGTAAAAGCTATGTTTTTGTTTGTTTCTTATGACAAATCCTAGAATTTCTCAATTAATATGTGGCCAGTGGCTCAATGGACAATAGCGAAACATTTCTGAAATTGTAATAAAATTTGAAAAATATTAAGCTCTGGTATTTTGTTTGACGTAAAATCCAGTGACAATGTAGGGTTTGAGGAACTCAGCTCAGTATGTTTTTCTGCCTCAGACACAAGCAAAATGATATTTATTTGCTTCCCAATATTGGGAAATTCCTTAAAATCCTTTTATCCTCTGTTTTCCTATGGGTGAGGACCATGACCAGTCCCAGCAAGTTGTACTGAAAGTTTTCTGGCTTCTATCAGAATTTCTTAGAGGTTATTTCTTAGAAGCAACCCCAAAATTTGCTTCTCTGATGACATTTCAGCGGTAACTATTGCAAGACATCTGTTGGTTCACAAGAACATTCACCTCAGTTTGACTGGTGACTTCAGAACCTCTGCTGTGTGTTGCAGCCACTGAATGAGTTCTGAAGGAGCCCTGGTGGCACAGTGGTTAAATGCCTGTACTGCAGCCATTCACTCAAAACCACAAGGTTGCGAGTTCAAGACCAGCAAAAGGGCCCAAGCTCGACTCAGGCTTGCATCCTTCCGAGGTCGCTAAAATGAGTACCCAGACTGTTGGGGGCAAATTAGCTTACTTGCTAATTAGCTTACTTGCTGTTCACCACTATGATCTTTGGAATAGCGGTATATAAATAAAACAAATTATTAATTAATTAATTATGTTTAACCTTTGTTGGAAATATCTAAAACTTGCATACAGTACCATCTCTAGTCATGTGTGTGTGTGTACACACACATACCCAAGGAGAGAGGGAGAGTGGGGAGAGAGGGAGGGGGAGAGAGAGAGTGTGTCCAGGAGCCAGTATTTAAATACATTTTTCAAGTTAAACCTTAGTAATAATGTAATTATATTTGCTGGTTCTACAGCCAAGGTTACTTTTAAAAATCTCCTTTTCATATGATAGCTAAAACTATTTTTATCACTTAATGTCATAAAAAAGGGTATTTATATCTGATGATCACATTTGTTCTTGTGAATGTCTTGACTAATACTGTCTCCACCCACTGGGCTTTTGCTGATTTGTATTCAATTTTTGCCTAAGATGCCAAAGTCTTATCTCAGAAATTAAACCCATGAATTTGTGGATAAAAAATGGAATAAAAGATTAGTTCCTTCCCTAGTGAGATAAATCATTGCAGATATCCTCATTTTTCATTTGGCTTTTGCTGCAGCCAAATGTCTAAAAGAATGTGAATGTCAAAAGTAATATATGATTGTACATAATGAACTTTCAACTCTGCATTAGCTTCCAAGAGCTCTAAAGAGTACTTAGCTAACTATTTTTATACCCATGCCAGCTTTTTAATACCAAGGTGAAAAGAGATGATGAAATGAACAATAAAATCTTAATTTAGCTGTCAAATGTGTAAATGATAATTACCAGGAGACCCACCCTTGTTTGATAACTTGGGCAGCTCAATATGTAGATCTGTATTTCAGTATATGAAATATATACAGCTGCTGGGCATTATACTTTTTAATTTTATTTATTCATTCATTTGTTTAGACATCACTTCATTGTAGCTCATTGGATGAAGAATTATTGTCTCTGACCCCTGAAAAGGATACATGACCACAAAGACCAATTGCCTGAGTCACTGGTTTTTTTTTTTAATGTAATCAAGGTATCTTCAGTCTATGGTGACCCTACAAATGAGAAACCCTCCTGCAAGATGTCCAGATATCAACCACTCTACTGAGGTCTTGCAGACTTAGGCCTGTAGCTTCTTTGATTGGTTAAATCCACCTCTTGTGATCTCATTCTTTACTTACTGCTTTCAACTTTGGTGGTGAAATGCCTGCATGTTGTTTCCTGTCACTTATGGCAACCCTAAGGCAAACCTATCACAAGGTTTCCTTGGCAACATTTGCTCTTCCTCTGATGCTGAGAGGGTATGACTTGCCTAAGGTCAACTAGTGAGTTTCTATGGCTGGGCACAGATCTGAACCCTGGTCTCTGGAGTCCTAGTCCAACATCCAAACCATGACACCATGCTTGCTTTCCCTTCCACTTTACCAAGCATTATAGTCTTTTCTAATACATCACATCATCTCAAAATATTTCCAAAGTACAACAGCCTCAGTTTAGTCATATTGACTTCTAAGGAGAACTCAGGCTTAATTTGCCTGAGAGTTGGGTCTCATTTACTCTTGCTTCCTGTAGAAGTCATTTATTTGTCATTTTTGTATTCCAGGTATCAGTAGAACTTTTCTCCAGTTCCAAACTTCAAATTACTTGATTTTTTCCCCTGTCAGCTTGCTTTACTATCCAGCTTTCACAACAAAAATCAGAAGTTGCCATGTTACACTTATGCCCTTCTTGGTGGGAAAGTTGGCTGCATTGCACAATGAAGAGCAAAGTGGATGTGGTAGGCCCCCATAGTGTCTGGCCTGGCGTGATTTTTATCTCTGCATTGAATGTTATTTTGCATTTATATGGAAAAACAACTTACAGGCATAAATTTCTTGCCAAAGTCTAGGCCAGAATATTTTTCTGCCCAAAGTAAGGCAGCAGAATATTCCCCCTCCCCATCAAAGTTCAAAGCATCTCAAGGCAGTTTTGACACATGACACAAAAATCCTGCAAGCTGCTCTTCTTATTTCATATGGATATGAGAGCTGGACATCCAAGACAATCAACTCATTTAAGATGTGGTGCTGCAGAAGAATGCAGAGGATACCATGGACAGTCAAAATAACAAACAAATAGATCCTAGAAGAGATCAAGCCTGAACTCTAGCTGGAAGTTAAGATGATCAAATTGAGGCTATTGTACTTTGCCCATATCATGATAAGGAAGATAGTACCAAGAGAGGAAGGCCACACACCAGATAGTTTCACTCAGTCAGGGAGGTCACAAGGTCACAGGACATAAGCAGAGCAGTGGATGATAGGAATCTTGGAGTAGTCTCATCCACAGGGTTGCCATGAGTTGGAGTTGACTCTAGGGCAGTTAACAACAACAAAAAGCCTGCTTTCTCAGGCACCCTCCTCACATTGCCGAACGGTGGAAGTGGGTCTCTCTTGTTCATTCAACTGGTAGCACATTTGCAATAAAGTAAAGCTCACATCATCCAAGACCATAATTAATGTACTTGGAAAGCTTTATTAAAACTGAACAAGAGCCAAAGACCACACACCATTCAAACTACTTAGTATCTTACTGCCTGGGAAAAGAAAGGTGATGAGTGAATTCTCTGAACCCGATGAAGTCATCTAACTCTTTAAGCAGCTTCCTTTGTAATCTATGACAATAATCATATGGCAGATGGAAGAAAAATAAGAGGACTTATTACCTTTAAACTATAAAAACAATACGCACACATACACAGAGAGAGAGAGAGAGACCAGTACTGTACAGTCTTATCTTTTCCTATTAATATGTTTCTAAGTTTAGCACAGCTTGGATTGCCAGCAGTCAAAAATAAAAATGTATTTCTAAATGAAGACAAAAGAGAGAGAGAAGAGACAGGCAGACAGAAGCAGATAGGCTTTTTTAAAAAAAAAAAAAATCTAAAATAGGCAAATTTATTCTCAAACTTGGGTGTTCCCTAATAGCCTTTGCTTCAAAATATATTTACAGAGGATTGTACTTAAGTGTTAAGATACCTTATTTTGAGTTCTAAAAGGCTGTACTTGTTGCCCCCTCAAATGCTTTAGCTCTCTTCACTAAACTCCAACCAGGAATGTCACTGGGGGTGTGTAGGAGTTGTGAGCCATAGCAGATGACACCTTAGCAATAGCAGTAGCAGCTTCGTTTATATACTGCTTCATACAGAACGAAGCAGTCTCTAAGCGGTTTAAACTGTAAGCTAATTGCCCCCAACAAGCTGGGTACTCATTTTAGCAACCTCAGAAGGATGCAAGCCTGAGTCAAGCTTGAGCCCTGACTAGTATTGAACTCACAACCTTATGGTTTTGAGTGACTGGCTGCAGTACAGGCATTTAACCACTGCACCACCAGGGCTCCTAAAGGACAGGGGGTCCCCAAATATGCTTCCCAAACATTGGCCTTTTGGTAGAAATGGGCTATGGCATTTGCCTGCATCCCTTTAAAACACTGGAGTAAGTGTGAGTGGGTCAAGGCTCAATGATAGAAGAAAGGAAGGGCCTCATTTTAAAAAATAAAAAATAAAATTTAAAACTTTAAAATTTTAATTTTAATTTTTAAAAAATACAGTCACCCCTCCAAGTCTATGGGCTTGAGATCTGCGGACTTGGAAATCCACGGAGAGGTGACCACCATCAACAGCAGTGGGGTCCAAGCCTTTGGCACGCACCCCGCATGCACACACTTCACTCAAGTCTATGGTGTTTGAATACGCATGATATTTGGAACTCATAGGGGTGGGGTCTGGAATGTATCCCCTGCAACTTCTAAGGGCCAACTGTATTTATTCTTTTAAAAATTTCTTTAAAAAACATCACTTCTTACCAAATTTTCACTTTAACCATACGAAACCATGTGCATATAAATATTTAGGCTATGCATATGATAATGTAATTTAAAGATATAGATTGTGCTAGCTATTTATGTCGCAGCTAGTGCTGTTACATTCAGTGATATATTGGAATTTGTGAGCAGACAAGCTCTAAGAAAAAGCAAGTCCACAACCTGGATTTCTCCTTTAAGGTTTTTTAGCAGCTTCCTCCATTCTGTCTACAAACTTTTGCCAGCCTGCTGACATAACTATGGAAAATTCAACTAAAATTCAATGAAAAGAAACTTAATTTGTAAATTTCCCAAACAATAAGTCTGTTAGTACATTTTGGGATAAAACATAGGGGGGGGGAGCATGGGGGAAGAACTCTGGTGCCATCTTATGACCAACTAATTCATTTTAGCATGAATGTTTGTGGATTAAAATCCACTTCCTCGTGTGTGCTGATGGAGTACAATATTTAACCCTGTAGCTACTTCATTGTGGGGGTGCCCTGAGACTCCAAATTTGGTCAGATAGCTATCATTATAAAAGACAGCAGCATTATGAATGCCTGTGAGAAACCGGTGTGTGGGCAAGAACACTCAATCTGGCTTTCCAATCTGGCTTTACTTCACGAACGAAGATTCAGATGGCTGGGCGAGGTGTGCCTGGTGAGCAGTTCTCTTCTTTGCCAACAGCTCCTGGATCTCTTGGTTGTTTTCATCAAACCAGTCTTGGTTTTTCTTGAGGGAGAGCAAGAACATTACAAACATAATAAATCCTTAATTTGTGAGAATAATGGGAAAATATTGTAAAGTTTTAATACCATAAAAGATACACATAATGTCGAATCTGTTTATCTACTCTGCTGCTGTGCATTCCCCACTGCTTAGAGGATTTCAAACACTGATAAAATATATTCTTTTGAAAATAATTACATTCTAAGCCAGATAGAATTGCTGGGTGGAGAGGAGGGAGAGAATACCCATGTTTCATAAGACTGGGAAGAATCAAGTTTAGCTTCTGGTCCAGTCTTTCATCCCTGAAGGGAGAAGGTTTTGAGTTTTTAGTAAAAGAAACACAGGTAACTTTTAGGCACTAAATTACACTATTTGAAGGATGAGCTTTGCTTTTTCTGGGAGATCTGAGGTCTGGGGAAATTGGAAAGTAAGGCAGAGGGATCCTGTTGTATGCAGTAAATTGGTTCCAGAAAAAAAGCATGTGTTCTCCACAGAATTTTGGTTAAAAAAATATACAATATGAAATGTGTGTGCTTTGATCACCACACAGAAATAGCAATTGCCAACCAATAATGGTTGACTGAAAAGCAGTGAGAGGGAGAAAAAGAAAATACCAAGATAGATGCTCATTTAGATTTAGGTTGAAAGCATCCTCAGATGGAGATGAATCACTCTCTATGAAAGAATGCTGTCAAAGAAACAAATGGTAAAAAGAAGCTCTGTTCAGAGCCAAACTCTTTTTAAGATGCATGGGCTTGCATATTCAGAAACACTTAGAACAAGTTCCATCTTTCCATGCCTGGGAGAAATCATACAGTCGGCTTCTAAAGTCACTCACATATTCCACACCAGGGAACAGATAAAGAATGAGTTTTTACAGAAACGTATTTTCATACACTGTTCAATTGTTTTGAAGGTTAGTCCAAACACTGTTTGTTTGTCTGACTCATTATAATAAGATGCACCAAGAATAGCAGCCATTTATCAGGTTTTGCTGACCAACTCATTAAATAATGAGACCAGACACAGAGAACTGGGTTATAAAATGGGAAACTTTATTAAAATTCAACTTATTTAACTTTATTTCTTGAGAACTGCAAGACCAGGGGGGGAGAACCTTGTGTAGGAACAGCTGGCGGATGGTCTGCTCCAAGACCAATTCCCCAGCTTCCAAAAAGGGCGAAAACACCTGAGCCCCAAGGGCAATCCATAATTTGGGTTGCCCCTGGCCGGCCCTCATCCGGAAGGCCAACCCAAGACTTCCCCACTTAACTCTCGAGACTTAAGTGAGGGTTTGAATCTCAAGCCAGCCCCAAGGCAAGTCTCTTTCCCTTCGTGTTTAGTCTCAAGACGTTAACCTCCGTTCCAGAGACCCACCTTCACCCTTTAGAAGGGTGCCGAGGTGCTCACCAAACCAACTATCTCCCCCCGCCTATGCATGAGGCCTATTTATGGCCATACCCTAAGCCAATCGTCCAATTCCCCATCCAACAGTGTAGGGTAGGCAAAAAACCCTTGGGAAAACAAGGGCAAAAATTCCTACCCACTTCCGAAGCAACCAGAATAAATCTTACACTGTCGTCGAGGTGGGAGGGTGGGCCAGCTCTTCAGAACTGACAGGGAGGCAAGGGCGGGAGAGCCTTAAATAGGCTTAGCCCCGCCCCCTCCCTGTCTAAAGCATGCCATTTTCATTTAAATATACTGGTCTCTCCAATGAGAGGCCAGCAAAACCTTCTCGCTGGGCCAATGGGCCCCGAGAAGCATTATTGTCACCTGACCAAATGGGGAAGCCCCTACTGTGTTAGCAGCACACTAATTCAACACACACTCACCACATTCATGTATTTTAGTGCTAATTTAATTAATCCAAAGCAAAAAAAAATCCCTTGGAGGTGATGGTGGTGTCATCATCATTATCATCATCCCCATTTCAATCATAAATACAAATGAAAAGGAACTGGGGAAAGGGGATATCCTATTTTCTCTACTCTGATTGTAAGTTTGATATTGTTACAGTAGCAAATTTACATAAGTGAACATAGCCAACCATTAGCCTAGCCTATTCCATAGGATTATTGTTGTGAAGTAAAATGGGGAATGATGACCAGATTCTCTACTTTGAACTCTATAGAGGAGGTGGGGATAACCAAATAAAAATAAAAATGTGCTAAAAGAGTTAGCGGTTGAATAAGAGAAGGATAACAGGGCACACCTAAAGCAGTCAAACTAGCTTCTGACTTGATACTTCCTTTGTGTGGGTGGGGTGGGTAAACCACAGCATATATGTTGTCATAGGAGCTAAATAGCTTCATAACACAAGATCATCAGAGGAATGTACTGAATAGGGAAAATCTAGTCAGAAAAGGAGCAGATCTCTCTCCATTAAGGATAAAGAAATATCTGTGTGAAAAGATCACAGGACCCTTTATACCATTTAGAAAAGTACATTTAACAATACATTGTATGGCTAATGGGCAATTCTAATCTCATTAAATCACTTGAAAATACAAACAAAGATAGGAAGGTGTTCAGAGGGCACTGTTACTGCTTTCCTTTAAGGCTGAAAAAGTGTGACTGGCGAAAGGTTACCCAGTGGGTTTCCATGTCTGAGTAGGGATTCAAATCCTGGTTTCCAAGACTCCTAATCCAGCATTCAAACCATTACACTACTAAGACTCAGTATCCTCTGCCTCCTCAATTTTCCTTCAGCCAATAACTGAAAAATCTCAAGTACCAATGTGAATTCTGCCTGTGTAAACACAGCAAAGATCAACCCCTCCCTCTTTGTGCATTTATAGTATTTAATCTTAACTAAATTATCTTCTGCCAACTGTTGACCTACCAGGTCATGCTTAAGTAACCTTTCCATTATATCTATATGCAGAAGTGTAAATCAAAAACAAAGAGGAGCCCACCACAATGCCATGTTCAGTTTACAGTTGCTAAGGGCATTATTTATTTGTATATGTTACTGATCTAAAAGATATGGTACCAAGGTAGTATGATTCATATAAACAAAACATTTAAAAGCATTGCCATGGTACAAATGATACTCCAAGTCAACAGAGATTTGAACTAGATACATGTGGGATGAAACACAAGTGATCACAAACATTGTCACAGGACAACTGAACAAGTGACACTCCTCTGGAGAATAATTGTATTAGTTATAAGTAACTGTACTCATAAATAAAATGAAGCAAAGCCATAACAATTAGCTTTCTGAGTCAATGAATGACAGACATCTTGCCAAAATATAGGCCTATAACTCCAACGCTCATCATTTTTTTTCTTTTTCCTGTTGATTTTTTACACCTTTGCCTGATGAAGAAGCCAGTGAAACTTCAAAAGCTTGCATCTAGTATTTTGTGCATTTTGGCTAACCAATAGAGGTACCTGTGTTTTGTGGGTTTTGTATTTTATTGTACAATGCCAGATAGTGTTACGTTCAAATATAATAACATTCATAGCATTAGGAATGCAAATTTTTGAGTACTGTGTAATAGTTGCTCAGTCATTCAAACCATTAGTTGGGAGAATGGGTTCCATTAACATTTATTTATTTAAAATATAATAAAAAAGAAGTGCAATACAACTGATAGGTAGTTTTAAATTTAAAAAAGAGTTAAAAACTGAGTCATTACAAATGAGTAAGGTATGTAACAGTCCACTAAGTAATGGCCAATGGCAATTTATTACTTTAAAAAAGGAACATTAATGTATTTTTAAAATAGTGCCCCCAAGCTCTCCAATACAGTGGGTCATTGGTATTTGCTGTGGTTTGGTTCCAGGAGCCCCTGTGTATACCAAAAGCTATAGATGCTCAGGTCCCATTATATACAATGGCATAGTAAAATGATGACCTTTATATAAATTAAGGTAAAGGTTAGTTTTTTGGAATGTAAAAGAAAATGTTTCCCAAGCCATGGATGGTTGAATCCATGGATGTAGACTGTGTGGAGATGGAGCTGTCTGTATAAGAATGAATGGATAGAATGATAGTCCCAGTGGCAAGTGGTAACATTCATGTTAATGGCATGGTAACCCCACTCCATGTTTCAGTCTGAACTTCAAAGCTACTATCTGAGGTAATGAACAGTATCCACCAAGTAGGGACAACAGCTTGGACAGGCTAAAATGTTAATTGGATTCATTGCACTGATGTGCAGGCAACCAAGTGCCTTTAGTAGACCACAGAAGATGTTGAAGGCAAGATGGCTGTATTCCTAGAAAAGCGCTAGGAACTACCACCAATTTTGTTTTGTTTTGGTTTTGGTTTTTTGACAGTAACTTCCATCAAACCCAGCCAAATGGGGCTAGGTTGGGATTATGGCCCAATTAATAGGAAAATCTGCATGATACTCACCTCTGTCCTAGATGGGAATGCAAGTTTTTGTATTCACTGCAGAAAGCAGTTTTATCCCATGCTAGTATTAGCAAGGCCATGAATGGAAGCCTCCCACTGTACAGAAAAATCACTATTCCATCAGGATGCAAAACTGACATGGGTGGCATACAGACTGCCCAAAAAGGGCGGTCTGCTGCCACCTCCATTTCCACCGGCGGAAAGCCTCAGCCTCCAAACGGCGAGCAAGTGATGCCACAGTGCAACATCACCTGGGCGCCGTGATGTGCGGATGCTAGGCGTCCGTTACGTCAAAATGGTGGGGCCCATGTGAACAGGGCACCGCCATTTTGTACGTACTCTGTACATACTAGGGTTGCAGGCGTCTAAAAGAGACACCCCCAGGCAACCCTAGTACGTACAGAGTATGTACTTGAGTGCCCGTTTGTACAGGGCCATGGTCTGCTAAAGCAATAAGGCCTGTGCCCTAGCGAGAAGTTGTGAAAAGATGCAATGGCACTTTAAAAAGGGAAACTGAGGCTGGATAGGTTTGATCAGCAGTCACTCAACAAAGTGCAACCATGACTAGTGGATCAAGATAAGCAGAATATCTTTTAAAGAATATTTTTCCCGTTAAAAGCAGAATCATCTACACGTCTATGCAACTGTAAGTCCTCCAGGATTCCATGAGCTTTTAATGTTTTTAGGACTGCAAGGCTTCTAGTGCAATCCTATACACACTGTCCCATTTAAATCACTGTGTTATATATAGTAGACTAGTATAGACTGAAACTATCTATTCAGTGCAGGCCTAAACATTTTTGCTCAGTTCAGTAATAAATAGATGGCAGGTAGCATTTTATTTCTTAAAAACATATTTAATGGACTATTGTTATAATATTTATTTATATCCCGCTCCCCCCCCCCCCCAAGTTGGAACTCAATTTTTAAAAAAATACAATTAAAAACATACAAAAGTCAACATTAAAATAGAATTAAACTGACACAGTATTAAAACATATTACCCATTAAAAGAATAAAATGCAGTTAAAAGCATAAAAGTGCTTAAAAACAATACAGTTATAACAGTGCAAAATCTCCAGCCTGTTCTTTAAAGACTTTCTGTTTCAAAACCCTGTCTGAATAAAAATGTCTTAGCTATACAATGGAAGGACAACAAGGAGTTGACCATTCTGACCTCCCTGGGAAGGGAGTTCCAGAGTCTGGGGCAGCCATTGAGAAGGCCCTCACTCATGTTTCCACCAATGGAGCTTGTGATGGTGATGGGACTGAGAGAAGGGCCTCTCCTGATGGTCTCAGAGTTCAGGCCAGCTCATACAGTGAGATACAGTCTGCCAAATAGCCTGGACCTGAGCCATATAGAGCTTTATAGGTCATAATCAGCACTTTGAATTGTGCCTGGAAACAAACTGGCAGCCAGTGGAGCTATTTCATGGTGTGGTTTATTTGATACTTGATGTTCTTAATCTGTTGCCTCCTGATTTAATCTAATTCTATCTTGTATTATTATCTATTGTTTTATATGTATTTTGTAGAATGTACGCCTTTGGCAGATTTCATTTTTATCAATTTTATTGTCTGTATGTACAGTGCTGTGTAAATCTACAGCGCTATATAAATAAAGTATAATAATAATAATAATAATAATAATAATAATAATAATAATAATGGTCTCTGTAAGTTACCCCATTTAATAGCCTGACTGCTTATTTATTTATCTCTAAAAATAACAACCTTTTTAAAAGGTTACACACACAGAATCCAACTATTAGTGTGATGTTCTTTAGACAGAGAATTTTCTAGGTCTGCTTGAATTCCTAGACCAACTAACTAATTAACTAAATCAATCAATCAATTTACAGTTGTGGATTGTCAGAACTGGAAAATAAGGTGAGCTAGAGCTGGAAGGTAAAGATTGTGTATCAGGATTCCTGCCCAACAATTTCCTGCCCACTGACCATCAATTTACCTGGGTTAGTTGTATGTCTGATGTTCTGCATGTTGGTGAAAAGGGCATTATAAATAACTGTTCATCATCATCATCATCCAACCTAAGATCTTCTGAATTCAGGACCATGGCTTCCTTTAATGTGGTCTTCCTCTTTTTCCACTGCCTTCAACTTCAATGAGTTTATTGTCTTTTCTAGTGAGTGATGTCTAGGATCACCAGAGTGAAAACTGGAGAAGTCATGGCTGTGTTAAAGAGGGCATTGGAGCAGGTGCAGCTTCTCACTCAACCAAATAACAAACATGTGGGAAAACACTCTTCTGCACAATCATTAAAGATATAGGAGCCCTTTCCAGTTTTCACTCTAACAGTCCTATCAGAATGCCTCTTATAGATATTTGACCTTGCAACAATCACTATTAACAGACAGTGAAAGATCTTGGAATGATACAGCAATCCTATATATGCCATCAATTGCTATGGATTTATTGTTCAATAGCTTTGATTCAGTGAGCCCAAATACAGACAGGACTTTCCTACCAGAGCCTATAAAATCCCTTAAAAACTAGATGAAATACTTGTTTTCCATAATCCAGTGACCATGCTGTTCATGCCATCAGTTCTAGGTCATCATCAAAGTGGTCCTTACTATAAACATTTATGTAGAAATTGCAAATCTCAGTTTTTCACAAAACTCATAGATAGATGCTAATCTGATGTCAAGTAAAGAACAGAAATACCTCACACCTTTGCAAGCATGGCATTACAGCCCAAACAAATCATAGGACAACTTACATCCCAGGTACTGGAAAGTGGCCACAATATATTTAACAGAGTGAATTTTAAAGTTTGTACCTGACATTCCCAGGATGTGCTGGAGTTATTATCCTCTTACTGGCTTGGAGTTTTTCAGTGAGATAAAGGAAACTGTAAAGAAGATTTTTTTTTTAAATCAAATCCAAAGATTCAAACGGCTTCCTTGGAACTTCTGCTTCCTAGATCACTCGTGCTGCTATGCTACACTGTAGACACACGCTCTCCCTAAGCAAATGTGTGGATGTTTATATAATATTCATGTCAGCATTACCTATAGCAACAACAAACAAACTTGACAATGAGAGTTATTTCTCTTTGGCAATGATTACTGCCACAGTTATTCTCTACAAAAAGAAAGAGTGGGGAAAGGATAGAAAAAAAGAGTCTTATATAGTCATACCTCAGTTGACAAAGCCTTGAATAAAGAAACTTCTGTTTTACAAAGTGCTTTTATGCTGCCAAGCCCTGCTCCATTTCCTTCTTGTCCTCTGTCTAGCTGAAAGTTTTTATCAGCATCATCATTTGGAGGATGGTAAAGGAGGGCTGGAGAAACACAGATTGATCAGAACAACTGATTTGGTCTCTCTATACAAAGTAATATGGGCCAGCGTTGCTCATGCACATCTTAGATTCTCAAGTAAGTCTCAATGTGAGATGAGGATTATGATCCACAGAAATTCTTCCATGAAATTCTCCAGTCCTCTTCTCGCATACTGTGCCTCATATCCATCCAACCTCCTTCCATCACCAAATACTGGTAACTATTATTTCCCCAATAGTACTGATTCATGTTAACACTAGTGGCCACTTTCCTTCCCATGCTAACAGCAGCTTTGATAGATGTATTTTTGCCAGGAATCTTGTGAAGGTATAAAGTATTAAAGGTTTTTCTACAGATCTGATTCTGATAGGAGGGCCTGAAACTGATGTGTACTAATACATCAGATAGGAGCCCTGGTTGGCGCAGTGGTTAAATGCCTGTACTGCAGCCATTCACTCGAAACCACAAGGTTGTGAGTTCAAGACCAGCAAAAGGGCCCAAGCTCGACTCAGGCTTGCATCCTTCCGAGGTCGCTAAAATGAGTACCCAGACTGTTGGGGGCAAATTAGCTTACTTGCTAATTAGCTTACTTGCTGTTCACCACTATGATCTTTGGAATAGTGGTATATAAATAAAACAAATTATTATTATTATTACAAAAATAGTGAGGAAATGCAGAGCTAAACTACATGCTTAGTATAATGTGTTAACTTGACACACAATCTCATTTATTTAATTGAAAGTAAGGTTGTGTTTTTACTGTTTGCTTTTAACTAGGAAAACTTCTTAAATATAGACAAGTTCTCACCAAAGCACAATCTTTACACAGTTGTGGGATTGTGTACTCCTGTGAGCAAGAGGCTATGCTGATGGCAGCAGTTCTGCTAGTAAAGAATCCCAAGCTTTTGCTCAGGAGCCAGATTAAATGTGCCAAACAGCTACTGGGCAGAGGCAATAGTGGGGTGGAGAGAGTAACATTGGCAGAGGATCTTTCACAGATAATGGAGGTGGCACCATAGCTAATACTGGTTAGTACTGTGCAGAAGGAGGCACAATAAACACCTCTTAAATGTCTTTTACCAGAAAAACCCTATGCTGAAACAATCCAAAATGAAACAAGAGATGGTGCCAGAAAATGAAATGGCCAGGCCAGATGGCACTCAGTGAGCTACTGGGGTACAGCAAAGGAAAACACCTAATAGCCCTGTGGCTAACGATGTGACTGGGCATGAACTGAAAGGAGGTTCAGCTGTTGATGTGCTCAGAGAATAAAGGAAAGCTTGAAGCTGCCTGACACATTATGGGGGGAGGGTACTAAGAATTTGATATGTTTTGTATTTTTAACTTGTTAGCTGCCCCAATTGTTCTCAGAGGGGCAGGATACAAATAATAATAATAATAATAATAATAATAATAATAATAATAATTAAAACATGGAATGTGAGAAGCATGAATTAGGGAAAACTACTCATAGTAAAACAAGAAATGGAACATATAAAGATACTTGGTGTGAATGAGTTAAAGTGAACAGGAAGGGGGCATTTTTAATCAGATAATTACACAGTTATTTACTCAAGAAATGAAATTTAAGAAGTGGGGTGGCATTAATAATGAGATGTAGCAAAAACCTTCAAAGGATATAATGTGAAGTCTCATGGAATAATATCAATTAAACTTCAGAGAAAACCTGTCTGTATAATTAATTCAAGTTTATAGTTCAACTAGAAGAAGAAGAAGAAGAAATTGAAATATTCAAGAAAATTGATAACACACTAAAACAGGACTTTTTGGTAATCTCAGACTATTGGAATGCAAAGGTTGGAAACAGGGCAGAATTAAAGACTGGAAAACAGTTTGGCCAAGGATCAAGAAATGAAGCAGGAGAGCAACTGATTGTGTACATTGACATCACCTGATGTTCAGTATAGAAATCAACTAGATTACATGATTGGAAGCATAAGGTGGGGAGACTCCATTCTGTCTGCAAAAACAAGACCAGGAGCAAGTGATAGGAACAGATCATGAACTACTTATATCAAAAATAGAGTAAAGTTAAGGAAGAACACTAAACCAGCTATTCTGCCAGACCACAACCTGAAGAATATCCTTGTAGAATTTAAAAATAATGTAAAACATAGATCTGCACTATTAAGCCTAATTGATCAGGAACTCTGGACTGAAGCCTGAGAGGACATTGCCAGAGAGGAATGAGAAGAAGAAAAAAAAAACACTGTAGACAAAAAGAAAGACAAGACTCGACTGATGACAGATGAAACTCTTCACACATTTCAGGATGGAAGAGAAGTAAAAGTAAAAGGTGACAGAGGCAGTTAGAAACCTGAATACAACTGTTCAGCAACTTGTGCATAAGGGCAAAGTAAGCTGTTATAATGCATAGAAATAGAAGATGACAACAAAAAAAGGAAGAAGATGAGAAAGGGAAGTGGGGATGTTATACAACAAGCAAGAGAACATATAACACGACCAAGTAGAAATAAAACAATTATGGAAACAATACACTGAATAACTATATGAAATAGGTGAAAAGATGACAGATTCATTCAAGGAAGAGCCATTTGAAAATGAACCTACAATTTTGGAAAGTGGAGTGGAAGCTACACTCAAAGCACTTGGGAGAAATAAATCACCAGAAATAGAAGGCATAAAAATAGAGCTATTTCAAGCTACAGAGACAGAATCCACTCCAGTTCTAACTAAAATCTATCAACAAATTTGAAAAACAAAACAATGGCCTATAGACTGGAAATGCTCAATAAACAATCCAGTCCCCAAGAAAAGGGACACCAGAGATTGCAGTAAGCACAAGATCATTACATTACTTTCCCATGCATGCAAAGTAATGCTCAAAATTCTACAACAAAGATTTTTATCATATATGGCGTGAGAAATGCCAGATGGCTGTTCTTCCTCTGGAGGAGGAGGAAGAGTAAGAAGATCCACTGCCCCTGCTTTCCTCACTCTGACCAGCCAGCCATGTGTCCTCAAGGGTGGCACCCCATGAGTAGCACTGCCCCAGCAAGCCATGAATATGGGAAGAGGGTTGTTGTTTTTCACTAAAGCCTGGCCTATAATCTTGTGCATCTAAAAACTAAGTTTTGGTGTCAGGGGTTTGTTTGACATCACATGCATGCCTGTGGGATCCCTAATTCCCATAACAGCTGCCCTCCACCTTCTGGCTGGTGAGTAGTGTGGCCATGGGGTGACACCATGAGCCACACTGAGGTGAAAACAAACCTAGCAATGCCACTGGGTATGTCCAATTTCTATGTATGGTTGTGAAAGCTGGACAGTGATTAAAGCTGATAGGAAGAAAATCAACACATTTGCTGTTGTGCTGGAAGAGCATTCTTCAGATACAGTGGACTGCTAAAATGATAGACAGACAGACAGACTCAGTCAAGGAAGTCATGGCCCTAGTTCTACAAGACCTGAGCAGGGTGATTTGGAGGTCTCTCATTCATAGAGTTGTTATAAGTTGAAGTCAACTTGATAAATAGTTCCACTTACTTTGTTGTTGTGTGACTAAAAGTCATTTTCACATTATGGAGAGATCCTTAGGTCCAAAACACACTGCAGAAATAATTCAGTTTGAAACTGCTTTAACTGCCCAGGTTCAATGCTAGAGAATCCTGTGAACTATAGTTTTGTGAGATATTTCACCTCCTCTGTCAGAGAGCTCTGGTGCCACAAGAAACTACAATACCCAGGATTCCCTAATACTGAGTCAGGGCTGTTAAAGCAGTCTCAAACTGGATTATTTATGCAGTGTGTTTTGGACCTTAGGCGCGTTACACACCGCCTTATGGGACATGGGGTGGTTTAACTAGGCTTCTGCTCTTTTGGCTCTTCTATCTATGGGTACATCTACACTGTAGAAACAATGCAGTTTGACACCACTTTAACTGCCTTGGCTCCATTCTACAGAATCCTGGATTTTTTTTTCTTTTGTGAGGCATCAGCACTCTTTGACAGAAAAGGCTAAAGACCTCGTAAAACTGAAGATCCCATTATTCCATAGAATGGTGCTACAGTACTTAAAGTGGTGTCAAACTGCATTATTCCTACAGTGCAGATGCACCCTATGACTCTGCACTAGATTGGCTTCTGATGTGCTTGTTTCTTGAACTAAGGGTATGCTCTACTGGGCACCTGCGATGCTAAAACACAGCAAAAAAGTAATGTGTTAACAGGTAATACCATTACTTGTAGTGCTCTGAGCTCAGTAGACTTCAAAAACATCAACTGAATACAGCAGATTTTAGACAAATTAGCTTTAAAAAGCCAATGTTTTCCTAAATGCCAAGCCTGTTAAATTCTCCAGATGTGTCACATATGCAATATTATGCAGTCATTACAAAAATATGTGCTGATCTTCTTAAGTTTTGTTTAAACAATATATTTAAAACACTGTTGTAATGAATCCTTCCTGACTTGCTAGGGATGCAGCCAACTGAGTATGATTTAAAATAGAAATAATTGCTGAAATTTTGAACAGGCTGCAGACATCTGTTTCATCCATTTCTAATTCCCCACCTGCGCTTGGAAATGATGCATAATAAATACTTCTAATCTGTGCTGTATGCTTTCTGTAGGTGACATCAATAGAGACTCAAAGGAATTAGTTGCACCTTCACTTCTCTTCAGCTGTGAATATTTAAGAACTGGTTCCATTGCCTTTACATCTACACTCATGACAACCAGCTTTAGCCACAATAATTTTTCTTTGGGTCTGTTCATCAGATAAGATGCAATTTTTATGTTTAAAAGCCATTTCCACCACCATGTATTCCTGCTTGTGTTGAAGCAGAAAGGAGTTGGTGCTCGCAGCTCCTTACTGTGCTCACAGAACATGGATGGAAGGACTGATGGTACAAATTTGCATCTCCTACTAGGAACTATTTACATGTCTTTGACCAGAACTTTAAAAAAAGTAATTAATTACAGCTATTGTACAAATGGATCACCCAAATAGTTACTTGCTATTAAACCTAGAATTTTCAAAATATTTCTTGCCTTTTCCATTTTCAGAATTACTTTTCAATTATATTTTTAAAAAATATATCTGAATGCCAGAATTGCTAGACTATGAAACAAAATACATGTTCCTCCTGTTATTGGTACCTCAACATCCATGAAAGAGCATGAGTAGATGCTGGACCTGTGAATTATCACATACTTATCATATAAACTATATCCACACTGCAGAAATAATAATCATCATCATAATAATAATCATAATAATAATAATTTATATTCTGCTTAATCACTCTGAATCCAAGCAGATTACAACAAATAACAAATTACAAGAAATAATCCAGGATGACACCATTTTAAGTGCCATGGAATTCTGGGAACTGTAGTTTTGTGAGACCTTTAACTTTCTCTGTCAGAGTGGTCTGGTGCCAGAACAAACTGCAGTTCCCAGAATTACATAGCACTGAGCCATGGCAGTTAAAGTGGTGTGGAACTGGGTTATTTCTGCAGGGTGGATGCAGCCTCAGTAACCCTAACAATAGAAGTAAGTAGAAGTTATAATTATACTGCAAAAAGACTGGAGTGATTCCTTCCTCAACTGCTGTTCTCATGTAACTTAGCAATGTCTTCTTGTTGTGGGCCTTCAAGTCATTTTCAACTTGTGGTGACCCTAAGGCAAACTTGTCATACCATTTTCTTAGTTACTGTGAAATGAAATTAATTACAAGTAACGAAAGCCTTGCTCTCTATCTTGACACCTATGCAAGCAGAGTAATTAGAAATGACAACTGCAATCACAAAAATAGTAGCTATCATCAATTCCATTAACACATGAACAGCTACAATATTTCACTGGACATTTGTATGCCTGCACTTAGAAAATATTTCCCCTGAGCTAGGCTTTGCATGAGCACCACTGCAGTAATTCCAGTTGTAATTGCAGCTTGACATAATGCTGATATAATTGTAGAAATTACTGCTGGCATTACAATCTGATTCAAAGTCTCCCCCTCCCCATGGTTGGGGGGGGGACTATCAAGCCTGCTTGTTTACCAAGAGATGGAAAACGCTAAACAGATCCTTAAAAAGTTACTTTTTCCCATTATGATTCCCAGAATCCCAAAAAGGAATGTTTCCAGACTCTGCATTTGAACAAATGTCATAAAAACTGTACATAACTGGCATTATGGCAATTTACAGAGATATGCCTGTATTTATCGGGGGGGGGGCAATCATGTAGCACCTTCTAGACCAAGGGTGGGGTAGTCTGACCCTCAGGACACATCTGGTCCCTTGAGCTGTTTTTTCTGGCCCTTATTTCATCCAAATTCCTCTTCTCCCCTCCTTTTTTTTTTTCAAAAAGAAAAGCTTATTACCTTTCCCACATGCCTCCAGAAGCTGTGGTTCACCTTTCAAATGAGTTGTAGTGTTTTTTAAAAAAATAAAATAAAAAAATAAACAGCTATTCAAACATTTCAGTATTACCATTCTTTTGGGGTTCATTTTTTGCATTCTGCACAGCTGCCAGAGGATTCCAGGGACAGGGTATTGGCCCCCTGACCCTGTTATGGATTATTAGATTTATTATGGCATAAGCCATTGGGGATTCAGTCCAGTTGATCGGATGTAGGTATAACAGATAAAAAATACATCACTTTTTCTCAAAAGTGTCATAGGCTGTTGGCCATTTCCACAAAAATTCTCCTTGGGTTTAGACTCAGCCTTATTGTAGCAATCTCAAAAGATGTCAGTCAGCCTCATCTGACACCTTTGCCCACTGAAAATCATTCTATTTCTCTATACTCTGTTTTCAGATGCATACCTTAAAGCGGTGAAGGGTTTTGAGTGTGCCAGAGAGATTAGAGATTATCAAGAGTCTTTGCCCATAGTAGGGTCACCTAAGGAATCCTCTTCAGGGACTAATGGACAGATCAGCAGAAAGTAATGAAGGTGGCAGAGAGAAGCTCCAGAAAGGAAGCTCCTGGACAGCAGTGACTGGAGATACTGGCTTGCTCTTTTTCAGAGACAATGAGTCTGGCATTTTACCTAATTCTTATTAGCACTGCAGAGGGGAAAGAGCATGAGACAATCTAAATCACAAATTCGGGATCTGCCTGGTATTAAAATTACCTTTTTTATTTTTATTTAAACATTCATGAAATTCCTGATTTTGTAAATGGTATTATCTCTCATTTTGATGTGATTCTCTTTCAATGTAATTTTTTTTGTTTTGTTTTAAAAAACTCACACAATTAAAACTGTAATCCTGCATGCACTGAGCTGTGATTAAGCTTCAGTGAAAAAAGTGGTACTTACTTTTGAGCAGACATGCATGGAATTGCACTGTGAGGCAAACATTTTGGCTGCTTGGGCAGGTTTCCAATATATTTTATAAATTTTTGTTTTATTCCCTAATCAGTTATTTTGAACTTTTGCTATGGATCTGAACGTTTGTTCACAGACTGGATAATTATCCAGGAAGGCAGAAAGGAGAGAAGGGGGGGGGGGGGGGACAGGAGGAAAAGAGGGAAACAAAGAAATGAAAGAGATTAATGGCAATCCTTTCACATCCACCATCATCTAATATCTTTCATTCTTTTATTTTCTGGATTCATACTGTCTTGACAGCTAACATGGTTGGGAAAGGCTTCATTCCTATATGTTGTGTTTCTTTATCATAAATGAATAATTTGTTTGTTTGTTTTTAAAAATAATGTATGTCTGCATGCCTATCGCCCTATGACAACCCAACAGCTTTCATGGAGCTTTTTTAGGCAAGGAATGTTAAGAAGACATATTTGTAATGCAATTTTGGTCTATCACAAAACTGCAGCAAGTATTCCACCTGCTGGACAAAGGCAGCAGTGAGTTTCCTTTACAGGAAACAGATGTAGCCAAAATCTATGATCTACACAATTAAGAAAAGGGGGGGGGGAGAGATTTCCTTGTCTGGGTACACTAAGTAAATAAATAATATGGGATGTGCAACCATATGATTAAAAGGAGACAAGGTCATGTATTTACCACAGATGTTCTAAGTTCCTAAGAAACTTTAACATTTATCAAATGTGGGGCATGTAAAAAAAACACCAGTATTTGTTTCAACTCAGAACTGAAAAATATACTTAACTATAAACAACTGTCTCCTGTTTTTTCATACTGAAACTTTTTTTGTGCAGTTATTAAAAACAAGAGAGAAAGAGTGCTCTGACAAAAATATTGGAGTGCATAAACAACAGCAGAGGAAAAAATCCTCCAAACCCCATGCATAATCTTACCCACAAAGGTTTCGCACCTGGCCCACACAAAGTGTGGTGTAGTGCCTCCTACTTGTAAAGTCCCAGCCCTTGGCATGGGGACCCATACACACTCATGCCACGTACTTCTCAGTTTAGAAGATAACTAGAATTGTTCAGTTAAGACTATTTCAGACCCAATACCTGAGAATTAGGAACATCTCCTTATCATATCACAGGAGGAGGTAAGGGTCAGATGATGTTTCATGGTGATGTTATAAAGATCAGCCCCTGTGTTGCCATTAAGTATGATACATGAAGCATCAACAACAGTTGTGCAGAGCCTACAATTCAAACAAAACACTACCAAGGCTAACAAATGAGCATATATTTACTGAAGTGATTAACAGACAGAATTAAAAAATATAACATGAGAAAAACATTTGGGCTTCCCTCTTCTCCTGCTGTAAAGATGAAACTGAACAGAGAACAAAGTAGCAGATTACAACATCCTGTTTACAGCATTATTCAGTGGATGGTGATATTATCCTTTAAGCTGAGGCCATGTGGTATGGGAGGTCTTAAACCAATAAATAAAAAAAATCCTTTTTGTCAAAAATGTCTGAGGGAGAAGGTACTTCAGTGCCACACAGGGACAAATCAGAGAGGCTGGTTTGGAGGGAGTGAGGGAGATGTGTCATAGCTCCACCTTTTAGAAATTAATGCTATGTCTCCCTGATTCAGAATCTCAGTCTACATGTTCTAATCTCTGTAGTCTGATTCGTATCTTCCAATCACTACATTTTAATTTTCTAGTTCCAGATGTTATGCATTGGGGAGATGTCACTGATCCCAAATTCCCCAGTACAGTGCAAATAGATGCTTTGAATACGTTTTCTTCTGGGAAATAATAATAATAATAATAATAATAATAATAATAATAATAATAAGGTTTATTTGTATACCGCCCTTCTAAAACAAATTAATCAAGGCGGTTTACAACAATTTGCATAACAATAACATAACACTGCATATTTCAAATACATCATAATATCAATGGCAATACATCTCAATACAAAAGGCAACAATACAGTTATCAATATAATATCAATGCATATCACAAAACAGCCAATATTACATAACAACAATAGCAATATCCAAACAGCATTAACCCTCCAACCCCCAGAGTTAAAACAAATACAAAAAAACCCCAAGAAACTGCCCAGATGGTATCAGGGCACAAACCACAGTTCTTTCAGCCGCGCTTACAGCAGCGGCAGTGGGGGCAAGTCCTCCGGCCGCCTCCCCGGTGGCATGGGGAGCATGACGGCGTCCTCCTTCGGGTGCCGGCAAGCCGGCTTAAGTAGGCTGCTCTCACCGGCCTCCTCCCCTCCGCAGGTTCACCGCCAGAGCGGCTTTGGGGCAAGTCCTCCGGCCGCCTCCCCGGTGGCATGGGGGGCGTGGCGGCGTCCTCCTTCGGGTGCCAGCGAGCCGGCTTAAGTAGGCTGCTCTCACCGGCCTCCTCCCCTCCGCAAGTGCGCCGCCAGAGCGGCTTTGGGGCAAGTCCTCCGGCCACCTCCCCAGTGGCATGGATAAATAAATGACATGAATATCTTCAGTAAAATGTTACAGTATGTATTTATTTTAAATTATGCCCCACCTTTCTCCTGGCATGGGACCCAAGTCAGCTTCCAACAGAAGTAAACAAATATGGCTAAAATTTTATTATAGCAAGGTTTAAAAACCACTAAATAAACAGTTCTATGAAAGACACATAGTTAATGTGATTTAAAAAGAATTTAAAATGTAATTTTAAAAAAATATAAAAGCACAGCATACCACATTCAGGCCCTGTACAGACCAGCACTTTGTGCCAGCCTGGGACCAGAGTCAGGGCATCACTCCAGATGCATGCTCTTGATTATGCCACCAGGGTGCCATAATGCCACATGCTGCTCCAGATGGCATGTGACATCATGACGCCACTCTGGCGCTGCGTCCAGATGTCACAGCACTAGAGGGGCACCATATAGCTGTGCCACCATGGTTATGGCACTCTTTGTGGCTCCTTTTTGCACCCCCCAGGAGCATTTTGTGGCTCCTTTTTGCACCCTCCAGAGGCCAGATTGGGGCCACGGTGTGAGGTTGCTGTGGCCCCAATTCAGCCAGGAAAGGGGCGGCTGCATGCCACCCCTTAGGGGCTGTTTGTACAACCCATGACATACCCTTCTACCCTATGAAGAAATGAAGTCCTGCCTTAATAAATGTAAATAATCTAAATCTGAATTTATCCATAGTAAATACTTATAAATTTACTTCTTCTGTTATGCAGATTTGAATGTTAACTGGCAGTAACCATCCAAATGTTGTTTTCTGTGCAGACAACTTATTTTCTGTGCAGAAATGCTGTTCCCTTCACAGGAAATTTTGTTTTCTATATCAAAGTGTTGTCTGCACAGAATAAATCTCAAATGCTGAACATTCTTATCTGTTTACAGTTCACCTTGTTTTGTATTTTATGCACAGAAAAAAATACATGCATTTTTAAATGTACAGAATAAATGAAAGAACTGTCTTCAAAAACTGTACAGGTTTCAATGGCTTTTTCACAGCAAGGAGAAAAATGATAAATTATTCATTCTTGCCTGTAAGAACAACATTTATAAAGATTTACATCCCTAGTTCTGACAGGAGGTAATGAAACATATCACCTTTGTACTCGATACAGCATTTTATTTCTTTGACAATAATGCACTGCTCAGGAGAATGGGACACTGGAAATTGACCCAGATTCTATAGGCATCCAAGTTGCCAAGTGTATTATTCTTCAGATTTTTTAAAACATTATTTTAGGACTCCACACATGGAATACTGAACAGAGAATTTCATACAGCCCCCGTGAAGATGTGGCAATAAAAAATAGGAAAAGAAGAAAAGAAAATAGTTTTTAAGAAGCAAAAGGTGAATGAGAAATATCTGGATCTATGGTCCAAATGTTTGGAACTGTTTGATAGGAATATATAAGAAAGGTAGTATTACCTTTCTTGTCCCCACTCCTCTCCTCCTGTTCTCTCCTTCCCTTTCTTTTGTTCCTTGTGTTTTTGTTTTGCCTGTTTATGTCTGTCTCTATATGTAGATGAATTAAATGTTGTTGAGTCAATGTGCTTATACAGATAAGATTACTGCTGAGGCGGCAAGCAATGGGGGAGCAGGGTGCGTGGGATGGGAATAACAGTTGGTGTTCTTTCACTGTGTTAATAAGAAAATCAAAAGTTTGAAACAAAAAAGCCTTCCTGTTTTGTTGTTCATATTTGCTGTGCTTGATTTACTAAACCTATTGTTGTTTTATTTTCTTCCCTTTCTGCACAACAGACAGTATCTAAAGAAGAACTCAAATCTCCTTTTATCCATGTTTTCTCACAGATTTAGCTCCCTTTAAGTAGATTAATCTCTTGCTTTCAACTCTTGACAGTTTCCCCAAACACAGAGAGATCTATTTTTGTCCCAAATTTTATTTTAGGATGTCCTGGCTCTCATGCTAAATTAGAAACCGTGGTGTGAATTTTATAGAACACTGTTTCCTTTTTTAAAGGATGTTCACAGCTAATCTGTCATCTACAGGGCAGACAGGGGTCAGTAAGGCTAGGAAACCAAGACAGGTGGGCTGATAGAAGCCTGAAGTTTGATTTCTTTTGTAGTATTAGCAATGCTAAATTAAAAATTCCCCTTTCTGTGTTCTTTTCCAAAACAGAAAGTTAGCTTAATTAGAAGAATCCACACAGGTTACCATCATCATTAGCTCTCTTGCTAATGATACACAAAGACAATTTGCCAACAAACTTTCTAGTTGTTGCTGTGATTGTTATAAATCTTTTATCATTTTTTACAATATGCCATTTTCCCCTCTTCAGCCTTCAAATACTCCTGGGATTCGACAACCTTTTTTCTGTGATATCTAATTGCTGTCCTTGCTGCTGTGATCAGCTTTCAAACTAGTCTACAACATAATATTTAACACACACACATAGACACACAATTCAACATAATATTCAACAAATGAATTAATTATTAAAGATGCTGACCATATGTTAAAAATAGCTGTAGACAAAAGGCCACTACAATGGAACTTTCTTGTTCTTGTTCTTGGATCAATGCCTTTTGTTGACCGTAGACTGATTGGGGATCTGAATACTTGAAGTGGTGGCTGGTGACTTCCATGTCACTAAGGTGCTGATTCCGCTCTGAGTTCTAGTCTGAACTGTAGATGAGCTATCCATGGTCCTGATCACTGTTTACAAAAGAGCTTCAGCACATTGGATAGCTCCTTTGAATTATGAACAAAAATGTGCAGTGAATTCAACATTCCACCATCACTGGAACCATTTTCTTCTCTTTTCTCTCACGGTCTGTGGTCTTTTCACCAGCACCCAAAATACATATTTTTTTAAAATAGGCACGCCTTTGTTTTTTAGGATCTGCAGTTACTAAAGGAAGGTTTAACTGGTGGAGTGCTGTTCATCTCCTTTATTGTTTAGTTTTTAATTGTGTTTAAAATTGTGTTATGCTAAACTTTAATTTATTCAGATCTCATTTTGAAAATTACTGTTAGACTTGCTAGCCACCTTGAATTTCCAAATAAACCTAAAGCATTGCTTAATAAACTGTGAATGTAATTACTTAGAAATAAGGACCTATGACTTCAGAGGTGGATTACAACTCCAAGTTATCATGTTTTGAACTGGTGACACTGCTCAGTTTGTGCTTCGGTAAAAGTGAGAATACCTGGAGACAAGAAAAGTCATCATTATCACAGACAGAAAAAACTGTTAGGATATTATAAAATAATTATTTTACCTGTAGAAATAAATAGGTTGTCCATCTGGACTCAAGATAGTCTCTATTTCAAATTCCAGGGAAAACCTTAAAATCAACTCCATTCACAAGGAGAATTGTTCCTGTAAGTACATAGTTTCTATCGTGTTACAAAATTTAATCATTTAATTTTAGTATGTTTGTATGCTTTGTAAATTATGTTTTCTTCAGAGATGCTCCTATTACACTTTTACCAAAATAATTGACAATAATTATGCCCTGAGGTTGGATAAGCTTTGTCCTCCACTAATTAGTGCCTCTCAAACACGATAATCTTCCTAGAGTATTTTAGCTCTGGAACCTGTCAAGGCCCAAACTATCAACAGCTCTACTGGTTACTCTATTTACACCTGCTAAGGTGGGATCAGCCATCATTAGTTTGGTCAAATAAAGATTCCACTTACATATTAGGATAAACAGTCACAGTGGGTGGCCTCAATAAACAGGCTTTTTTAAAAAAATGTCAGCAAAAGAGACTTTTGAAATGATGTTACTTCCATCCTTTAAAAAACCAATTCTAATAAAATGGAAGTTGATGCATTGACCTTTAGGATAGTTTAACTTATTTAAAAGAGGATAGTAAAAGCCTTCAATGAGTGATCACTGCAGCCATACTGAGCTCCATCTGCCAACAGAAGCCACATTCCTGCCAAAGGCTGCAGATCACAGTCATTATTGGACATATATGTCATTTTCTTGATATAGTAGGATTCTCACCGAAGATGAGAGGGGAAAAGAGACAAATATGACAACCCAAAGAAGGGCATAAGACTGCATAAAATGGTGAATATAAAATGAGAAACCTAAAACATAAAATACTGAACAAGACTGGCCCAGGAGATTTTGCCATTTGAGAATTCATGAAGAGTGGCTTGGATTCTGTTTTTAATCTTAAATATAGTAGACCTAGGTCCAAAACACACTGCAGAAATAATCCAACTTGAGACCTCTTCAACTGCCCTGGCTCAGTGCTAGGGAATCCTTGGAACTGTAGTCTATTATAACACCAGAGCTCTCTGACAGAGTAGGCTAAATGTTTCACAAAACTACCATTCCCAGAATTCTCTAGCATTGCGCCAGGGCAGTTAAAGTTTCCAACTGGATTATTTCTGCTGTATGTTTTGGACCCTAGTGAATCAATTGGATTTACCAATGTCTTGATCATTCACCATTCAACAATTTAGCCTTCTCTAATTGAATTGAGTAGCAAAATTTAGGCCATTTTTTTCTACCCACTTTGGATATGTATTATCCAAAGCCAGACTGATTGTTTTAGTACATGGGGCAGAAAATCCACCAGCTTTCCTCCCCTATTTCTGACAATGAAAATATCATAACACATTTTGAAAGGGATTATTTGCTGCCCTTTCATAACAACCTAAGGGTGGCATCCTGGTAGTAACATATTGCATATAAATGCATCTTACGCAACCTGCAGATCTCTTTTGGGACAGGGCAGAGGGAGCTATTTTCTAGCCCTTGGCACTTCATCCAAAACCTCTCTCTCTCTGCAACTGTCAAGCCCCATAGGGGTAGCAGATGCTATGGATTACCAGTGAGAAGAGGAATGAGGAGGAGGCAATTTAGTCTATAAAGATACAGCACCTCTTTTCTGGAAAATTCAAAAGAGGGTGCACTCCATCTTTCAGTAGGGTTGCCAGGTGAAATAAATGACAGGGTTCCTATCCTTTTAATGGTTATACAGAAAATGGAATTTCAGCAGCTGTTGCTTGCGTGACAAGCAACTCCTACTGAAATTCCCTCTTCTGCACAACCATTCAAAGTAGAGGGCCCCGTCCCTTATTTCATCTGGCAACCCTATCTGTGAATGCATCTTTGTTTCTTCACCCCTCAGTCTTGAGACCAACTGTTGTGTCTGAATTGCCTCCTTTGTCTATCTTCTCCCCAGTAGCAAGCAGCAGCAGCAGCGTATCTCTCTTGGGTTTTAACAGTTGCTGGTATACAGGGGGGACATGGAACTATTCAGGTAAAGCAGAATGGTCTACCTGCTCAGTGTAGGATCTCAAACCCAATCTGCTGCCTGATGTGGCTGCCCCACTGTGCCTAATGGTAGAACTAGCCCTAACCTTCAGCTATCTTCACAAGAAGTTCTCCTTTGGAATCCCAGTTGTCAATAATAACTCCCTTTCATTCTAATGGTCTAATAAATTCAACTAATTAATTAAGCCATTAGTGATTGTTCAACTGCTAGTGCTAGTAAAACAACTAGCACAGTCAATACTGAGTCCAGTGACATTCTAATGATCTGTGGAACAGATCATGCAATGATCTGTGTCATGGCTTCTGGAATAGTGAAACCAAAATCAAAGCACTGAGTTTAACACTTTTGTGAAGATACAACGTGGTTTCCCTAAGTGCTGGAAAATGTACGTTACCCAAATAACATCACTGACTAAAATGCATTGTCTAAAACAGGTTGAGTATGTAGATCAGGGTCCTCAAACCTGATTCCCCATATGTTTTTGAACTACAGTTCACATAATCTCTACATCTGAGAAGTGAACTTCAACAACCTCTAGAGACCCAAGATGAAGAGTCATTATTCTAGACCACAACCATACTCTTGCTGAATATCCAAAAAAATAAAGGTAGTTTTAAAATGTTTTAATTAAACAAATACTAGTCCTTGGAACCATGTATGAAGAAAGGTCTAATTATTTATGTGGTGGGTTCTCAGTGTAACTGGAGTGGTAGAGGCATTAGTTTTATGCAGATGATAGTTTAATAAAGTCTTTATTGACATAATAGAAAGCATAAAGCAAAGTGTTATCATGGGTAGAAACAAAATCTTAGATCAAAATATGTGTCATTTATTGGATTCTCTTGGTTAGCAGATTCTCCTCCCTTCCTCTCCCATTGATTGGCAATCTTCTGTCCATTGCACAAAGAAATTAGTGGTCCAAGATAGATAGCCACATATTTTTACAAACTTTGCTGCTGCTGCTGCTGCTGTTAAGACAATAATATTAGCAGATTTTTTAAAAAAATAAAAAAGACACAGCAACAACTACTATACAACATGTTCTATACATCGAAATGAACTTTAAAATTTAATTTTGATTATTTCCATATGGTGATTAAATCATGCATCTGATTCATTGGTTATAAGAATGTTGTAAGGCATTGACTTACAAAAAATGATGACATTATAGCCTAATAAACTGAAGATTTAATTGAATAATTACAGTCCTTAGAGCTGTGAAAACACAGGTTGTAATTAAAGTGTATCCTTCTGTTTTCTCATCAATTAGCTAAGATCAGATTTCCTAGCCTGAGGAGTAAGCAGATTCACCAGGAGTTAAACGTTTACTCATAGGATTAGACATGTTCTGTGGCACTACATCCTCCATGGTGGGATAAGACAAGGAAGACCAACTATTATGCTTCTTATATCTGATATAAACAAACAAAAACAAAACATTCAGATACAAGTATTTAGTTACACAGCCTCTGAAGGTATACATAATTTATCCATTCATAGTATTTTGATCCATCCACTTGCATCAGAAAATCATAGATATGAGATAATTTTGGTATGACTATAGGACTTTTGATTTGAGATTTAAGATGCAGACTTAGAAATATGGCATGTGTGTCTTTTTCTTCAGCATGCAACTGGCATGTCTTTGTATTTTATGCATAACTTAATCATGACGAGCAGATACACCATTTCCTTCCACCAGTGAGAGCAGGCATGTTTCTATCGGGGGCAAAACGAAGACCTTGCATCCCCGCAAAATGAAATTTCCCCTTCTAATGAATTTTCCCCTTCAGTCCTCAGATTTCTAATATTGTAATAACTTAAAAATTCTGTTGAATGTTTGGAAAGCCTCTGACTTCACAAAAGTGGCATGTCCTACCTGGAGAAAGCCTCTTCAGATGAAGAAGTGAGCCCAGATAACAAGATCTAATCAGAATCAGAGGAGGCTGGCAGTCCTGCCCTGGAAGCAGAGGGTGAAACATCATGTTCTAACCTTGCAAAAAGGGAACTGGAGAAAGAGATACTTTATCCTTAGATGATTGTAGGCTAAAGTGATAGCAGCAAAAGCATATGCTAGGGTGTGGACTTAAAAGAAAAATACTTGGATAATTAGGCCAACTTTGCTGAGTTACAGCTGGCTATAAATCAGCACAGTTAGGGCCATGTCGGTGCTGCAGAACAACAGCTCTGCTATTTTTGATAGCCCTTGATCTCTACTTTCCTGAACCATGACTTGCTTTTTGAATTCTTTTCTTTCATTTTTTACTAACTAGCTTTTGATCCTCTTTGGACTACCTTTTATGCTTAGACCCAGAAGTCTTAACCCCATCTTCTGCTCTTTCAGATCATCCATATATGGTCATTAATTGGCGTAGTTTCTCTTATGTTTGGTTTCTTGAAGTAAAGGTGTACTCTCTTCGGCACTTGCCATCCTGAAACAAGACACAAAGCACTTCTGAGAGACAGATATTCAACCTCTGTTTAATGACCTTCAATGAAGGAGAGCCCATCACCCTCCAAAGTAGTCCATTCTACTCTTAACAGCTCTTATGCTTGGGCAATAATTTGGGTCATAGGTTGTGTCCTTGTTTGTAGAGCAGCAGAAAACAAACTTGTTTCATCTGCTATGGCAGCCTTTCAGCTATTTGAAAACAGCTATCATATCACATCTGTTTCTTCTCCGAGCTAAACATAGTTCACTAAAAGCTGTTCTTCATAGGCTTGATCACCATCTTTTACCATCTTGGTTGCCCTCTTCTGGACATTTTCCAGCTTTACAGCATCCTCCTTAAACTGTAGTGCCTAGCACTGGATGCAGTATTCCAGGTAAGGTGTGGGTCAAATTGAAGACTGAAAGTTAGAACTTGGGCAAGGCTTGGATGCAAGGCATATGAAAGAAAACAATGGAGACTGAAAGCAGGATGAAAAGAAATTGGAGGTGAGAGTGGGAGGAGGCCAAATAACTGTACTGTTTTTTAATATTGTAAATTGGTCTGAGTTCCAGTTTTGGGGAAAAGGTGGGATATAAATAAATAGCAGGAGCAGCAACAACAGTTTGTACAGTTATAGGGTTATTTTCCTTTTCTGAATATGGAGCTGGAACAGGAATATTGTTGCTCTATTTGGGTGCTCCTATGTGTTATTTAGGTAATGCACAAAATATAGATGGTAACAAAAGCATCAGCAAATTTAGGAAGCACCTGGAAAGCGACATCTTACAGCACTGGGGCCTAAAACAATTGTACTAATTCAACTATTGGAAATCTGACCTTGCCCCTTCCTTCTTTTCAAGGATCTTCTTCATCAGTATAGCAGAAAAGATTGAGGAATGCTAAGCATCTTCAGTGTTGCATTAGACACTGAGTTCCAAAATGTCTGTGGAACCTTTTTGTCCATGGATACAAGGCTTTTCCGATTCTCTGCAACATGAACTATGAGTTAGCATCTAAAATAACTGGCCCTAAAGCAAAATCAGTAGACACGATACTATGTTAAAAGTGAGTTTTTGGAGGATTGTACTTGATCTGGAGAGAATGACCTCACTTTATTGCATTTATTTCATGTGCTTTCACACATGTAGTCCAAGCTCCAGCAGGTTTGTTCAGATGTGAGGTTCATTGAGTTCACTGAGTGTGCAAAGGCTGGGAGTGCAATCCTAAGGATTTTACTCAGTAACTAAAGCCTCATTAGATTGAAAGCTTTGAAGTGAGATTGCACTCCTAAGCATACATGCAAGTTGAATGTTTACATGCTTATACAGAATTAAACCCTATTAAGGTGGTGAGCTACAATAAAGTGGTAGTATATGCATTGGCACAGTATATTCTTGCTTTAATTGAATGGTTTACACAGGCTGCACTTAGATCAATATCAGTGTGCCCTTATGTACTGACAATTTATGCAAACTTTAGGGTTTCCTGAAAAGAATCCTGAGAATGATAGTTTTATTATCTCTAGTCCCTCTCCCATTGCTACTAGGTCCCTAGTGTTTTGCAGAGATGGCACTCTTAAGCCTCTTTGTGGTATAAATAACAGATACTTGGGGAGGAGAGACCTTGGAGGTTTTTCATTTAATTAATCAGATTAGAGTAGGAAACCAAGTGTAAATATGAGTCTGCTGTGTTAACCTTTCCCATATATATTTGATCTCGTTCAAAACTATGGCATACAGTTAACAACACTTCTGTCAGTAAAGCTCCTTTGTCAAAGGCACAGCCCCCGTTTTCCTCTTCATTCTCTATCTGCAAGTTTTTAGCAGCATCAGCATTGGGAGCATGGTTAAACACACATATTCTTTGTTATGTGGCAGTAATATGTCTGAAGTGATGCAATAAAGCTTGTGTTGGGAAAGAATTGAATTTTGCTGAAGATGATCCTGCTAATACTGTAGTTATTTATTCCTGTTTACAGCAGATAAGGTAAATAGCAGCTGCCTCCAGTATCCCTGACTAAGCATATTTGAACATCATGCCTCACCAACTACCCCAGCAAGTTTTTTAAAAAGTATAGATCTCTTAAGTATGGCCATCAAAACAGAAATCAGAAGAAAAGTGGAAGCTGGTGGGGGAAAAAAGTAATCCTTGTATGCAGTTTGGAAGAACCCTTCTAGTGGTCTCTAGGAAGTTCAAAATGTTTTTATTTATACAAACAAATCTGGTTGTTCTCTTTTATGCAAGCTGAAGGAAAAGAGATTCCACCTCAACATTAGGAAGAACTTCCTGACAGTAAGAGCTGTTTGACAATGAAACAAACTCCCTCGGAGTGTAGTGGAGTCTCCATCCCTGGAGGTCTTCAAACAGAGGCTGGATGGCCATCTGTCGGGGATGCTTTGATTGGATTTCCTGCATGGCAGGGGTTGGACTGGATAGCCCTTGTGGTCTCTTCCAACTCTTATGATGCTATGATTCTATGATTCTATGTGTGCCTGTTAGTTTTTAATAATATATTTGCTGAAACATGTTGAACTGCTCTTCTTTTCTTTTTCTGTTTGTTTGGGTAGTGCAGGGATCTATCCCTGTTAGTTCCATGTCATTCCTGTCTCTGGTACAAATTTTCTGTTAAAGAAGTAATGTCCAGAAAGCATTACTTTCACTCCTTTTACTTTCATGTGCATAAGTCAGAAAATGACATATTAATTGTCATACAACAATAAATGTCTGGGTGGAGTAGAAGTTTAAAAAAACTTTTTTCTCCAGGCCAAATTCCCTAAGGCACATCTTTCAGCAGAAATGAGTCACCACATCTTTTCTTGTTGCTGGAGGAGAAGAAGGTCAGAGCATGTTTAAGAAGTCTGCAATGTAAACACTTTAATAAGGTTTTGATATGACATGAGTTCGCACATGATGTAAACAAATCAGTGGGATTAGCAAATCGCAGGCTTTTCCGTTCCTCTGGTCTAGTTGGTCTGAGGTTTTATAAAGATCATATCTTAGAAAAGATACTTTTTGGACTAAATTTGGAAGTTACAGTTCAAAGCCTAAATCCTGTTATTTGTCCAAATAGAGTAAATCCATTGAATCAATAGATGTTCAGTCAGTTGGCACTTACAGTTAATTCAATGGGTCTACTTTAATTGGAACTAACATTAGAATTCAGGATGCAAAAAGTGACTTTTTTAAGCTCTGTTAAGGCACAGGATCATGATGCCACAACAAACTGCAATTCCCAGAATTCCATAACACTGAGCCACGGCAAGTGGTATCTACCTGGATTATTTCTGCAGTGTGGATGCAGCCAGAAAGTCTTTTGATCTGGTGTAATTCCCACTCAATTCAATGGGATTTACACCCGAGCAAGTCTCCAGAAGGCTGCAGCTTTCTTCAGCCACTGCCTTTTATTTCCCTCACCTATAAAGTGGGATCTGTCAAATTTCATTGTGGGTTAAGCCCCAACCTCTGCTTAGGAACAAGTCAAAGGGATCTCCTCCCATTTAGAATCATTACTATCCTCATTGATTCTCTCTATTTATAGGCTACCTCTCCCCAGCAGACAAACTAGCATTCAAAAAGGTTTATAAATCTTGGTTCCCTTTCTAGCAGAGAGGGGGCAGGGCAAAATTAATTTTTTGGCACCATCTCACCAAGACTGAAGAATGTAGTGTGATCTTAAGAGTTTGGAGTAGTTACTCTGTGAGGTTACAGGTTGTAGTATCCACTCTGCAGAATTAGAGCAATTTGACATCACTTTAACTTCCATGACTCTATCCTGCAGACTATGTCCTTGGGATTTGTAGTTTGGTAAGGCACCAGAGCTTTCTGACAGACCAGGCTGAATACCTTGCCCAACTACAAATGCCAGTATCTTGTAAGGCAGAGTCCATGCAGTTAAAATGGTGTGAAACTGCTTTAATTCTGGAGGGTGGATACACCCCAAGATGAAAGAATTCATGACCTGAAGGAAAAGTTGCAAGCAGAAGTCGTGTGTGTGTTGACTTTTTGAGGCTGGAATCTGCTTTTCTTCATCTCACTTCTCATGATAGAAGATCCCATTGATTGATTGATTGATTGACTGATTAACTGGATTTATACCCCATCTTTCTCCTGGTAGCCAAGGCGGATGATTCATTGTAGAAGGTAAGAACTAGAAACATTAGAGAGACGATGTGGCGACTACAGATGAAAAAATACAGTTTACCCTACCAGATTTTCTTTTATTTGCATTTGTTGGATTTATATCCTGCCTTTCCCCCCATCACTGGGTTTAAGGCGGTTTTGAAAAGGCCTCTCCCTTCATCCATCAGAAGCATCCCACTATTTGCTTGAAAGCATCAGTTTTAACCCCGAAACAAGAAAATCCCTGCCTATTTGGCTACTTGAAGGACCAAAAGAAATGCTTTATTCAAAGACAGTCCCCATTTCTCCTATAAATGATAGGACTCCTTGGAGACTCATCTAAATATTGATTTAAATATAGACTCAGCCTATAATTTTCAAGAACTCTCTGGTTCATTAACTTTTCCCGTTTGAGAATTTATCTTGTCACGATACTTGGAGTCCAGTTCTTTGCCCTCTCTGTGGATCTGGAGTTCTTTGGAACAAAATGACAAGATCTTTTAAAATTACAAAAATGGTTTGCATACATCTCCCTTTATCAGTTTACCTGAATCCAGTGGGATTTCCTTTTGAGTAGATGATACATCAGACTGCCTTGTCCATAAATTATGTTCAAAGACATAAAACCCTCTACAGATTAATATAGGACCTGAACAGACAGGCCAAAATAAAGCTGCTTCGGGTCACTTTGGAGGTATGCTGTTTAAATGCTGCATGCGTCCTAAGAGGCTGCAAGTCGTGCTTAAGTCACGGTCTAGGCCTAAGGACCAGAGCACATCTTCTGGTCTCTGAAGATGTGTGTGTCATTTAAATAACATACCTCCAATGTGACCTGAAGCAGCTTTATTTTGGCCTGTCTGTTTGGGCCCATAGAGACTCTAAGGCAAACCTATCATGGGGTTTTCTTGGCAAGTTTCTTCAGAAGGGGCTTGCCATGGCCAGCCTCTGAGGCTGAGAGAGTGTGACTTGCCCAAGGTCATCCAGGGGGTCTTCCATCCCTGGTCTCCAGAGTCCCAAAGCACCACACCAAGAGATTTTTAAATGAATCAATAAAAATTGCTATGATAGGAAGTGTGATGGAGAACCAGGACTTGGGAGGGTTTGGGGGAGTTTGGAGATTCAATATTTATATTACTGAATTTTTTTTAACTTGCGGGATTCATGTTGTAGTTTTACCTTTTTTAAATGATTGCAAACCACCTCGAATCCTGTTTTGGGTGCAAGGCGGGATACAAAGCCCATAAATAAATAAATAAATAAATAAATAAATAAAGTTTCTTGTTGCACCAGCACAACTGAGGACCGTCCCATAAAATAGCCCCCCTTGACATTCTTTTTTATGAGGAGGTGCCTGTTGAGGATGCACACTGAACCCCATTATGAAGTTTGTTTTTCCTTCTGTACAACCCAATTTCATACAGATCAGGATTTTAATATATTTTTGAATTTGGGGGTAATTGTATTGCAGCATTCAACAAATTCCTATGGGACTATGTTACTCAAATGTAGGAACATCTTTTGCTTGTACAGTACTTAGTTTTCACAATGTATGGAACTTTTTTATTGACCCCAGCTGCATGGCTGAAGAGCTAAATTCATTTGAAGTTCTTATGGTGCCACAGGAATTACATTTCACATCAAATTCTGTCTCTATCATGTTGTGGCATCAAATATAACCACAGTATATAAACTCCTTGGGCTTGCTTGCTCAGTGTGTGGAAGCAGTTCAGACACTTTTTCACATCTGCTTTAGGGGTTCATTACCCTGGCATGAAGTGACATAAAATTTTTAAAAGGATTAGTTTCCAAGGCCTGCAATTCAAGAAGATTCAACCTAATCCTATACTGTACCTGCTTACTCTGGAGTGCACCACTTACCTAAGGGTGCATCTACACTGCAGAAATAAGGTGGTTTGACACCACTTTACAGTCCTGTATGTCTATCCTATGGGATGCTGGGATCTGTAGGTATTTTGCCATCCCTGCCAAAGAATTCTCACAAAACTACACATCCCAGGATTCTGTAGAATGGAGGCTTGGTGGGTTAAAGTGGTGCCAAGCTGCATTATTTTTACAGTGTAGATGCACCTTAGCACAGCCTGGGTCTCAAGGCAAGTAACTTTTTCTGTTGCTAATGCAGATGAAATCTGACTGCCTGTGACTCGTATGATTTTAAAATGCAGGTGTCTTTAGCCTGATGAAAAAGCCAGTGGAGCTTCGAAAGCTTGGGTGATATATTTGTGCATTTAGGTTGGCCAATAAAGATCATCACTCTTTTGCAGATGTTGTTGTACTTACCTGGAAAGACCCTCTATTTCTGTGTCCCCTGGAATACGATTGCAGTGCATGGCCCAAAACACACTACAGAAACCATCCAGTTTGAGACCACTTTAACTGCCCTGGCTCAAGGCTAGAGAATCCTGGAAACTGTAGTTTTCTTGTGGCACCAGAGCTCTCTCTCAGAGAGAGAGAAGGGTCAATGTCTAATAAAACTACAGTTCCCAGAATTCCCTAGTATTGAAACAGAGCAGTTAAAGCAATCTCAAACTGGATTATTCCTGCCGTGTGTTTTGGACCGAAGTCTTCCATCTCCCCATCCCCATTAGTTAGTACTTTAAAAGTTAGTACACCGTATTTTTGCTTTGTTTTCTTAATGCACAATATGCTAGAAGAACCACACCGCACAATGCTAGCCTATACAACCACCTATGTCCTTCTTCTATTATTATTATTATTATTATTATTATTCGCGAGCTGTTTCCGAAGTCAAACTTTTATTGAGATAACCAAGTCCAAGCTCATTCTGTACAAAACAAACAAACAACCCCCATAACCTTCCCCCCCCCTCAAAAAAAAGCAGATGTATAAAAACCCCAGGTCCAAATCCACCAAGTGTGTGGCCAGGAAGATACATTAATTTTTATTTCTGCCTCAGAAGACAAGGAGATTTTCGTGGAAAGGGGCAAAAGAAAAAGAGTCCAAGAACCCTGCTGCCAGTTCTTTCCCCTCAGTTTCTTTTTCTTTTTCCAGCAGGGAGTCTTTCAAGAGGTTGCCCTCAGTCAATAAATTACAATAAATAAAAGCAAATGAGTCCATCTGTCCTTTTTGTTCCCCTCTTTTTGCAGCATCCCCCCCCAAAAAAATAACACAGGGACCCAGCTCTAGTCCAAGAGCCTTATCACATAATTAAACAAACACAGCAGGCAAATGAAAAGATGTGTTTTGTTTTTCTTCCCTCCACATGACTGTAGATTACCACATTACATACTTATAGCGCTGCTGTTCTACTTTGACTGATCTGGCTGCCTCCTGTTGCATTCTGGGATTTGTAGTTTAAGAGGGGGCATTGAGAATTCTCAGCCAGAGAGCTCTTAGGCCTCAGAATGCAACAGGAGGAGGCAGCCAGAGCAGTCAAAGGGGAATAGCAGCACTATAAGAGCAGAGTGTGGTAATGTGGTCAGATTCCCTTCGGGTTGTAAAAGTGTCCTTTGTGCCAACTGGGTTATTTCAGCCTAACAAATGGGACACTTCTACCACCCTCTCCCACAGTTTTACAACCAGAGGAGGAAAAAGAATGAGTTAAAACCACACCTCACGAAAGAGAATGAGGAGGGGGAAAACCCACACCTCTTCTCCTTTGCCTGCTGTGCTCCTTTAATAAGCTGCTAAGGCTCCAAAAGACACACTGCAGAACTAATCTGGTTTAAGACTGCTCGAACTGCCCTGGCTCAGTGCTAGGGAACCCTGGGAATTATAGTCTGTTGTGGCACCAGAGCTCTCTCTGGCAGAGAAGACTCAGTGTCTCGGGACCTTCACAGTGTTGCCAATCTGGTGACTTTCACACCAAAATGGGTACTTTTCAAAGCCTTTGGTGTGATTTTGGTGATTGGTTTTAATGGTAATTTTGAGAGTTGAACTTGAAATAAGTATTTGGTGAGATATGGGGGGGGGGGATTTAGTGAGTTTTGGCCAAACGTTTGGGGAATTATCTTCGAGGCTTGTTGGCAACACTGGCACTCCTTGCCCATAGGGAAACCATACTTGCCCATAGAGAATCATTGGAGAATACATCTCCATAGGGAAACATAGGGGAGTACTTGCCCATAGGGAAACATTGGAGATGTGTCCTCTGTTTCCCAATGGGCAAGTATTCCCCAATTTTTCTCTATGGGAAAGTAATTACTAATATTTCTCTAAGGGCAAGTATTCCCCAATGTCTCCTTATGGGCCAGTAATTCCCAATATCCCCCTATGGGCTAGTAATTCCCTATATTTCCATATGGGCCAGTCATTTCCAATGTCTCCCAATGGATAAGTATTCTCCAATGTTTCCCTATGGGCAAATACTCCCCAATGACTCCATATGGGCAAGTAATTCCCAGTATTTCCCTATGGATAAGGATTCCTCAGTGTCTCCCTATGGGCAACGACTGTCCTTTCTTTTAGTCCGCCCCCGTCGTCTCACAAAAAGGACGCTTCCCAGCATTGCCTAGCATTGAGCCGGGGCAGTTCAAGCGGCCTGAAAGCGGATTATTTCTGAGGTGTGTCCTCGAGGGCCTCAGAGCTCCGGGTAAGCGCTGCCTCCTCCTCCTCCTCCTCCTCCTCCGGCGCTGGCGCTGGGGCAGTAATAGGCGGCGTCGGGGCCCTCGTGTCCCGGGAAGGGGAGAGCCATCTCGGGGGTCCGTCCGGCGAAGGAGGGCAGGTACTGCTCGAACTCGGCCCGGTCCATTTCGGCCAGGAGCTCGACGTCGGGGGCCGGCAGGGGCTCGAGAGGAGGCTCCCCGCCTCGACGGCAGGAAGGCGGAGGGGGCTCCAGAGGGACCGGGAAGCGGCCTCGGAAGAAGGGGTACTGCTGGGGGGCTCCGCCGCAGGGGTATTCGGCCCCGGGGGGGCGTCGGGTAGCCGTAGGGCGGCCCCAGCAGAGCCCCCGAGGCTTCCTCGGACGGAGCGGGGAAGAAGGCCGGCTCCCCGCAAGCCCCGCTTTGCGAGTCGGGCTCCGGGGTGGGGAGGTTGTAGCCCCCGAAGGCAGGCAGCGAGAGAGGGCCGCAGTCTCGGTACGGGAAGCCCCCGGCGTAGGGCTCCGAAAAGGCCAGCCCCAAGCCCTCGCAGAGGGGCCCCGGCTCTCCTCCTTGGAGCCCCAGAGGATGAGGGGGGCCCTGGGAGGCCAGGAAGGCGCTGCTCCCTTCGGGGCCGCCCTCTGCCCCGCCGCCGCCGCCCCTCTTGAGGCGCTTGACCTGCTTCCTCCGCCTCGGGCGGTACTTGTAGTGGGGGTGGTCCCGCATGTGCTGCAGACGGAGCCGCTCGGCCTCTTCCACGAAGGGACGCTTCTCCTCCGCCGTCAGCGCCCGCCAAGACTGCCCTGTTTGGGTAGAAAGAGGAGTCAAGGACCTTCCTCGGGACCAGCGCCCTCCTTTTCCCGGACAAGGCCTTTTCCCTTCCCGCCTTGCTCTCTCAAAGAATCCCCAAGGATCCCCTCTGGGCCCCACAACAAACTCCAACTCCCAGAATTCCATAGCCTTGAACCAGAAAAAGTGAAAGCGCTGCCAAACCGGGTTATTTCTCCAGTGTGGATGCAGGCCAACTGTTCTTTTCCCCGCCTTTTTTTTCCTAGCAGGGAACCTTACATAATAAATCCAATCCACCTGCAGAAATAAGGAGGAGGAGGAGGAGGAGGAGAGGAAGGACAAGAGGGAGAAGAGGGAGGAGGAGAAGGAGAAGGTGGTGTCTGCCTTTCAAGAGGTTTCCCCCAGCCAAGGCTGCTTCTACGGCCACATCCGCACTCCAGAAATAATCCGGTTGGAGACCACTTTTTTACTGCCCTGGCTCCACGCTCTGGAATCCTGGGAGTTGTCGTCGGTTGGAGCACAAGACAGAGAAAGCTCAGTGTTTTACAAAACATCACTTCCCAGACTTCCCGAGCATGGAGGCGCTGAAAGTTCAGCCTCTATGAAGGCAGCATCCGCACTGCAGAAATGATCCGGTTGGACGCCGCTTTTTAACTGCCTTGGCTCCATGAGGTGGAATTTTTCCTAGTTTGCGGGGATGCCAGAGCTCTCCGACAGAGAAGGCTCAGTGTCTCACAAAGCCATGGCAGTGAAAGTGGTGTCAAACCGGATGCTTTCTGCAGTGGGGATGCAGCCTCGGTGGTCCCTGAAGTATGTTTTCCTTTTGGCATACGGGTCCATTGACACCGGAGATGATGCCTGATGTGTCTATTGCAAGACAAGGAATCTTGTGACACCTTTCCGAGTGAGAAAAAGGTATTTCTTATATCAGCTTTTGTGGGCCCTAGATTCCCATCTGATGAAATGGACTGAATGAATCCAATGAAAATGTAGGCCAGGATTTCCCCCCTCAGTCTCAAAGGTCCCTTTTTTAAAAATAAAACGCTTAAGTGCCTCCAGGGCAACTCTGCCAGAAGTTGTGCTGGAGAACCTAGAGGTTCCTAGAGAAAACCCATCTCTGGGCATTTCCAGGTCCTCCAGCATGATTCTATGACCATCCTCTGGCAGATGTTGACCATAGAGTTGCACTGGAGGAGCTGGAGATTCCTAGAGAGCCATCGGTTTTTCCACATTGATGGGGGTCTGCTCTGGGTATCACAACAAACTCCAGTTCCCAGAATTCCATAGCCTTGAGCCAGGGCAGTTCAAGTGGTGTCAAACCAGGTTATTTCTCCAGTGTGGATGTAACCAAAGAGTGTTGGGATATATAGCAACTTCGTCCCACGAAACAAAATTCCCATCTATCGAACTCTGCCTGTGGTTATTATTTGGATTAACTGGATTTTAGCATGTTTTAATCTTATATTGTTTAATCTTGTTTTAAGGGGGGATGCTATGTATATATGGATGTATTTTAGCTTCTTGTACACCGCTTTGATTGCCTGGCAAAAACCGGGATAGAAATACAAATTTGGACCAGTACAGCAGATACAGCAACGCACCACATCCGGATAGATGATAGATGGATATACACATTATATCTCTAGAATTCAAAGCTATTGTTAGTCCAAATTAAAAACCCCAATTGTGACGTGACCTGGCTTTAGCCCCACTGTTCTTGCCTGTATGCTCTCCTTTGAAGTAGGTTTTACTTTAACTTGTTTAATTATATTTTATTAATATGGGATTGAGAGTTTGGGAATGTATAACTTTGTAAGACGCCCTGATTGCGTTTCGTAGAGGTGGGATATAAATAACATTATTATTATTATTATTATTATTATTATTATTATTATTATTATTATTATTGGAAATCAGTCTGCAGTGGGATCTTGCCACACCTTTGCGACTAATTGAAAGAGAGAAGTCGGTGGCATGTGACAGGGTGAGCAGGCGTCCTGCTTTTTCAGGACCTGTCCTCCATTTCAATCTTTCTGTCCGGAAGGGATTCCAACATAGCCTTCATTTGGAGCAGGACTAAGAAGTCCGATATCTATTAAGTGCTTTTAGCTTTTTATGTTGGCATGCCCTCCCTTTTTCTCCAGGGGTGCCTTGTCCTCCTTTGTGAGAATGGCATCTGACCACCCTGGGGCACCAGCTTCCCTAGGCTTGAGCCAAATGCATCTGAGGAACTAGTATCAAGTTTGCATAAGCTCAGGCTAACCCCAACTTCTACTTTTCAGTGAGTTTCAAAAGTGCAGCGAGATCCCTTTTGCATACGAAGTGAGAGATGTGTGAGAATTTAAAGCCATAGCCGGGTTCGTCTGTGGAATCCAGGTTGTAGAAAGATCTTGCAGCACCTTCGAGACTCGCTCAAAGAAAGAAGTTGGCAGCAGGAGCTTCCCTAGAATTAAATCTATTTCCTCAGATACATCTACTCAGATACATCCACTTCCTCAGATACATTTACCTATGGCTTTGAACTTTACTTAAAACTTCCTAAATGTATCTGAGGAAGAAGACTCGAGTCTAAGAAAAAGCTCCTGCTGCCAACTTCTTTCTTTCGGCGAGTCTCAAAGGGGCGACAAGAAGGATTCCCAAACTCTAGCTTTCCAGCTGTTTTGGACTTCAGCTCCCGGAATCCCAGACCTTTGACCAAGGTTGCATCCACACTGGAGAAACAACCCGATTTGGCACCGCTTTAACTCTTTGTCTGACCCAAGGCTATGGAATTCTGGGAGTTGGAGTTTGTTGTGGGGCTAAGGCTTCTGAGAGATGAAGTCCAAAACACCTGGAGGATCAGAGTTTGGGAATCACTGCCCGGGGGTGTAAAATAGGGATAGGTGGGTGGAGGGGAGTTCTTCTGCGCCTCTTCCCCCCATTCCGTGGCAGACTTACCCAGCATTTTGCTGAGCTCGGCGTTGTGGAGGTCCGGGTTCTGCTGGGCCAGCCGCTTGCGCTCGTCTTTAGCCCAGACCATGAAGGCGTTCATGGGGCGCCGGATGCGGGCCTCCCCCTTGGCCCTGCCGGGGGTCCCTGGTTGCCCCGGATCCCCCGCTGTCCCCACCGCCTCGCCCTTGCCCTTCCCTTCGCACTCGGCCCATTGGCACTGCATCATGACCGGGGCAGGGAGCGGGCACCGGCCTTGGTCCTCGCTGCTGGCGTATCCCGCATCGGGGCTGCTCATCGCCACCTGGATCCACCGGGAGAAGCCCCTTCTTCCACCTCCTCCTCCTCCTCCTCTTCCTCCTTGTAGCTGCTCCGCTGCTGCTCACTTCTCTTTCTGTTCAAAGGCACCAAGCGGGCTTTCTTGGGGGAGAACTCCTAAAGGCTTGGTGGCCCTCCATGCGCGGCTTCGTTTAAACTGGGGCCTGGCCAATGGGGAAGCGAGGGAGGGTCCTCTCGAAGGGAGGGTCCAGGAGGCCAGGACCAGTTTGGGCTGCCAGCCACCTGCGTGGGACCACCCAGGCCGGGACCAGCCTCTTGCCAGCTAAAGAAGAGAGGATTTTTCCATGACTGGGACACACACACACACACACACAGAGGTTACTTTTGCATCAGCCGCCCCCAGACTGGGGAAGGACCTGCCCCAAGAGAGACCACAATCTGAGTTTAAAAGGGCATTCAAAGACCAGCCTCTTCTGGCAGGCTTACTCCCAGGGTTTTTAGACGGTGAAATCTGAAAAGACGAGTGTGAGACGCAGATTGTTTGAATATGTGTGCATCTTGTTGGTTCCTTGTGTGTTTTCGCCAGTGTCTTTTTAACTAATGTTTATCGGTTGAGAATTCAAAGCTATAACCGCATATACGTGTGTGTGTATTCAAAGATAAAGCCGTGTACATCTTGTTGGTTCTTTGAACTGGTGTGTGTTTTCGCTGATGTCTTTTGAACTAATGTTTGCTTGTTTAGAATTCAAAGATATACATAGATATAGATATAGATAGATATAGATATTTGTGTATATACGTGTGTGTGTGTGTGTGTGTATTCAAAGATGTAGCCGTGTTAATCTGTAGAATCGGTACCTAAAGAGATCTTGTGGCACCTTTGAGACTAACCAAAAGAAAGAAGTTGGCAGCAATGCATCTGAGGAAGTAGACTGAAGTCTAGCAAAGCTCATCCTGCCAACTTCTTTGTTTCAGTTAGCCTCAAAGGTGCTACAAGCTCTCTCTACCTATTATATATATAATATAGTAGGTAGAAAGATCTTGTAGCACCTTTGAGATATATATACACTACAGTATCTATCTATCTATCTATCTTTGTATACACACACACACACAAAGGTGTGTGTGTGTGTGTGTGTGTGTGTATATATATATATATATATATATATATATATATATTGTGTGTGTGTGTGTGTGTATATAATCACACACATGCATACAAGTACACACACACAGAGAGAGAGTAGTAGTCTGTAGAATAAGTCTGCAGAGAGATCTTTTAGCACCTTTCAGACTAACCGAAAGAACGTGAAGTCGAAGGCTTTCATGGTCGGCATCCATAGCTGTACAGATGCCCTCGAAACGTCAGGAATCAACTCTTCTAGAGCATGGCCACAGAGCCCGAAAACCCCCACAAAAAACATATAACTGAAAGAAGTTCGTAGCATGAGCTTTCCTAAAGTCTATTCCTCAGTTTGTCTGTTTTAATGGTTGTTGTTCTCCGCCTGGATCCGTGGGGAGAGGCGGGTAAGAGATAAATATTTCTGCTGCTACTACTAAGTGGAAGCAAATCCCCTTGAGACCAATGCAGGCTGACCCGACGTCCTCCTTTTCCAGGAGTTATCCTACCTTTCAACCTTCTCTCCAGGAGGAGTTTCATAATGTCCTTCCTTTTGATCAGGACTAAGTAGTATAGAGGAGTAATACTCAAAGATACTGTATAGCAGTGTTAGTCTGTTGAGATCTTGCAGCACCTTTGAGACTAACTGAAAGAAAGAAATTGGCAACATGAGCTTTCATAGACTATGTCTACTTCCTCAAATCCATTTGAGGAAGTAAACTGAAGTCTACGAAAGCTCCAATTCCTTTCTTTCAGTTGGTCTCAAAGGTGCTGCAAGATCTCTTTACGGATTTAGAGGAGCGGATTCGTTTTCTCTTTCTTTCTTTCTTTCTTTCTTTGTCATGTCCTCCATTTTTCTTGCAGGTCCTACATTTGGCAGTGCCTTCTCCTCCCTGGATCGAGGGGATCTCCTTTCAAGGAGGTGGGAGGAAGCTCTGGATGGACACACTGCATCGGCACTGGTTTGATCCCACTTTCACCGCCGTGACTCAGTGCTATGGAATTCTGGGAAGTGTAGTTTGTGGTTGCAGCCTTCCTTATCAAAGCGTTGTGGTGCCACCAACAAACTGCCAAGTCCCAGAATCCCACAGCATGGATCCACGGCAGCGAAAGCGATGCCAAACCGGATTCATTCTGCAGTGCCAGGTCTATTTAAAATAGGAGGAATCGAAAAGGAGGAAAGGACCGGTCGCTATGGTAGTTTTTATAGGCGGCCAGACATTGGGGAGGGGAGGCCCTTTCGGCCTGTTTTGTCTCTTTCCTGTCTGCTGGATGTGTTTGCTAGACAGGAAATGTCGGGATAAAGCCCGTGTTAAGGAATAGGCTTTTGCAAGGATCGTCGCTCGCTTTGGAAATGTCGTTCTCTCATATCGCAACCTGTCGGGTGTCATATATAGTGAGCTGACTTGGTTTGTCGCACCAGTTTAGATTGACACACCTGGCTTTTATAAAACGTTTCAAAATCTTCTGTTCCCTGGTCAGTTCTTCAGAAAAGTTAAACCGTAGTTACTTGAGTATTAAAGCCATAGTTATTTGAGTAAGCCTAGTTTAAAGTAGAGAGGAGGGGGGGGGGGGTAAGGGAGAGGCTTATTTAATTTTTACTTCTCTGTATTTTATTGATATTTCTCCGTTATTGTAACCCGCCTCGATCCATAGGGAAAGGCGAGATATAAATAAACATTATTATTATTATTATTATTATCCCGACATCCTTATTTTGGACGTCAAAAAAGAAATGTATGTACTGTATTGAGTTCACTTGTGGCTTGTGTATAATATTTATTTCCCTGCCCTTCTTTGACATTTTTGAACAGAAATAGCTGCAAAAATAATTAATAAACGAGAATAACTTCATGCGTTTTCGCTTTAGTTCCGATTATTTCAGCAGCTCTGAGGTCAAAGAAAGCAACGTTTTACTAAGGCTGACTTCAATTTTAAGGATTGCAAAGGTTTTTACTTGTAAAGCGATGCCTTCTGACCATCAAATGATGTATTCTGGCTATGTTAGTCCACAAAGGGGAATAGCTTAGGTAAAAAATTCCTGAACGACTTCCTACCAAATAATTCTGCTTAATTCAACCTTCTGCAAATACAGCAAACTTTTTTTGGGGAGGCAATGCAGACATATAGGATGCAAAAACCAAAACAACGGAAATAAGTGATCCGGATTCCAGTGACAAATGTCTTTCCAAGGGCATTCAGGACTTCAGATTTGGTTGCATACTCATGGTCGGTTGTGAGTATTAAATACAGCAATCCTGATGTCTAGACAACATTGAATATGTTTACTCCATTCTGATATTTGGATCACAGCTACGTTAGGTCAAATATAACATTTCCCAAGTATTTTGTGGGTTTTATAATATATTTATAATATAATATTTATAATTGGGAAATTCGCCAAAAAAAATCACTTTAGGGTTTGGAAGGTGGGTGACATCAGAATGCCTAAATTCAACCAGAACTGAATTTCGGATCAGCTCACCTTTGCTTTACTATCGAGTCTGATCCTCTTTGGTTCCCCAACATTATTTCCATCCTTCCCAGAAGACCTGAACTTTTCTAGAGTTTTGCGTTTACTTCTAGACAAAAAAAGGGGCTTTTTAGAACCGGGAATCCCAGCATAACCTGCCCTGGAGCAGCCAGCCAAAGTGGACGGCGTGGCTCTGAAACGACTCTTTACCATTGAGATTTGTGATATTTATAACGCAATTGAGAGCCAGAGTTGGGGCAGTGGTTTGAGGCTTGGACTCGGACACTGGGAGGCCAGGGTTGGGATCCCTGTCGGATCGTAAAACCCCGACTTTGGGCAAGTCACACTCTCTCAGCCTCAGAGGATGGCAATGGCAACCCCCCCCCCCTTGAAGAAACTTTCCAAGGAAACCCTTGTGGGTTTAGGGTCGGAGTAGGTCAAAAAAGACTTGGAGGCACATAGCAAGCCGATGCTGAAACATTTGATCTTAGAGAATACATCTTTTCCCCATTCCTTGGTTGCCAAAGCCGGGGGCGGGGAGGGAGGATTAATTTTGAATTTTACTGTAATTTTGGTGTATTTTTTTTTACTGATGTAATCCGCCCTGATTCCGTGTGATTGGGAGGGCTATAATTTATTTATTTATTTATTCGTTTATTTATTACTAGCCTGCCTCTCCCTACGGTTAGAGGCGGGTTACGACAAAAGAAACAAAAATACATAGCATAGTATAATAATCAATACATAACCCAGCAGAATAAACAATTGGACAATCCCCACCCCTCTACCACCAACAAAATAGTAACAATCAAATACAAATTGCATAGTTACAATCATTAAATAATGATAAAACAGTTAAAAACGGCTCTTTGAAACGGCTGTTTCAAAGCCCTCGGCTACATCCGCACTGTAAAAATCAGCCGGTTTGACACCGCTTTAACTCTTTGTCTGGCTGAAGGCTATGGAATTCTGGGAGTTGGAGTTTCTTGTGAGCCCTCCGCTCTGGACCCTACAACAAACTCCAACTCCCAGAATTCCATAGCCTAGAGCCAGACAAAAGTTAAAGCGGTGCCAAACCGGGTTATTTCTCCAGTGTGGATGCAGCCCTTGTTTGGCATGTGTCTAATGGAACCCTCCCATGAAACAACCTGGATAGTATTACTGATAAAGGCAAGCAATACAGAATTGACAATAGCTATAGAAAGAGCACAACAGCAACATGGAGGGAAAGGTTTAGCACCCGCAGTGGGGAGGGTTGTGTTGCGGTGTGCTCCGGATGTAAGTTATTTAACTATTGTGTTGTGCATCAACATTATTACCAAGAATGGCCTAGATCCCATTGTATATAGTGACTCCATTCAATCGGTGGGGACTTGAAAGGATCAAAATAGATGGAAACGCATTGATTCCCTGAGTCTAATCTATTTAAGACTAACAATTGGATTTAAGCCATAATAGCAATGGCATTGGTGAAAGTAGCACAGTCGGCCCTCCTTATCTACTGATTTTAAACTCAGGATTCAAGCATCTGCAGCTTGAAATTATTCAGAAAAAGGATAAAGTCCAAAGAGCAAACCTTTGATTTTTCTTTCCATTTTATACAAGAGACACTATGCCTTTGGACTGAATGGGACTGGAGCATCCACAGATTTTGTTATCCTCGGGGTGTGTGTGTGTGTGTGTGTCCTGGAACCAAACCCCAGAGCATAACAAGTTGTTGTTTTTTCTCATGGTGGCCTGGACTTTGTGTGTGTTTTTGGGGAGACTAGCTCCAGTTGTGCTTGCAAGGCCGAGCCAGGATTCGAACCCTGGACTACAGTGCACAAACCACTACGCTGCACTGGTGTTGGGCCTTTGCTAGAGCATATTCATAGAGCTCATTCAAACCACATAATTTGCGACGTATGGTTTAACAGATAGATTCCAGGACTCTGGAGACTATGGAAATCCACTGGGTGGACTTGGGCAAGTCACACTCTCTCAGCCTCAGAAGAAGACAAAGGCAAATCCTCTCTGAACAAATCTTGCCAAGAAAACCTCATGAAAGGTTCATGTTAGCATTGCCATAAGTCCAAATGACTTCAAGACACACAACAACAACAACAACAACAACAGTAGCAGCAGCAACAACACTAACCTTTATTTCTTACCCACCTCTCCCCAAGGAACAACAACAGATTGGGCACATAACACCAGTTAAAAACTCACACAACACAAGGTTAACCACCACCACCCCACATAAGTCAGTTAAAAGGGCACATAAAGAAGAGCCCTCCCTCCAGTCCATCTGCCTTGGTCCTGGCCTCAGAGGGAGAGAACTGCTGCACCTGATCCCCCCCCCCCCCCCCCCACCATTGCCTTCTCCTTTTGTGTCCTGTCTTTTTAGATTGTAAGCCTGAGGGCAGGGAACTGTCTATTATCCCCTCTGTTGTAAGCTGCCCGGATTCCCAGTGATTGGGTGGCATATAAATAAATCCTATTATTATTATTATTATTATTATTATTATTATTATTTGCTGTAGCGTGAGTGGGAAGTTAAGGGTATGATCAAGAACAAAACAGTTTTCATTCCAGTTCTCTTGATTTCAGTGGAAGGAAAGTGAGCACCTCAAGATGATCCTATCAACATTGTTTTCAGTGGGAGGTACTCCCAAACAAGTGTGTTTTAAATGTTTGCTTTACCCTCACTGAACTTTGGTCAGATCATACCAGGGGACACCTAGCTGAACAAGACTAAGTGTGAAAGGGATCTAGGAGTCCAAGTAGACCACAAGTTGAACATGAGTCAACAGTGTGATGCTGCAGCTAAAAAGGCCAATGCAATTTTAGGCTGCATCAGTAGAAGTATAGTGTCTACATCAAGAGAAGTAATAGTGCCACTCTATTCTGCTTTGGTCAGGCCTCACCTGGAATATTGTGTCCAGTTCTGGGCACCACAATTCAAAAAGGACATTGAGAAACTGGAGCGTATCCAAAGGAGGGCAACTAAAAAGGTGAAAGGCCTGGAAACCACGTCCTATGAGGAACAACTTAAGGAGCTGGGGATGTTTAGCCTGGAGAAGAGAAGGTTAAGAGGTGATAGGATAGCCCTGTTTAAATACTTGAAGGGATGTCATTTTGAGGAGGGAGCAAGCTTGTTTTCTGCTGCTCCAGAGAACAGGACCCGGAACAATGGATGCAAGCTACAGGAAAAGAGATTCCACCTCAACATTATAGCAGTGGTGGCGCAGTGGTTAAATGCCTGTACTGCAGCCATTCACTCAAAACCACAAGGTTGCAAGTTCAAGACCAGCAAAAGGGCCCAAGCTCGACTCAGGCTTGCATCCTTCCGAGGTTGCTAAAATGAGTACCCAGACTGTTGGGGGCAAATTAGCTTACTTGCTAATTAGCTTACTTGCTGTTCACCACTATGATCTTTGGAATAGCGGTATATAAATAAAACAAATTATTATTATTATTTAATATAACAATAGCAAGTACATTTCTATACCGCTTATCAGTGCACTTAAGCACTCCCTAAGCAGTTTACAATGTGTAAGCTAATTGCCCCCCAAAATATTAGGAGGAACTTCCTGACAGTAAGGGCTGTTTGACAGTGGAACAAACTCCCTTGGAGAGTAGTGGAGTCTCCTTCCCTGGAGGTCTTTAAGCAGAGGCTGGATAGCCATCTGTCGGGGATGCTTTGATTGACAGTTCCTGCATGGCCAGGGGTTTGGACTGGATGGCCTTTGTGGTCTCTTCCAGCTCTACGATTCTATGATTATTTTCTTGAGGGACAGTAACTTTAAAGCACACACACTGTACCTGCCCTGTCTGTTTTTTAGTTTGTTACCATCTGGTCTTGAGGCAGCATCAGGCAGAGCATAAGGGTAAGGAAGAAACCTCCCTATGAACCTGACAATGGCAGCTATTCCTGCAGCCTAATGATGTCACTGATCTTCTCATAGCAGCAATATTGACAGTAAATCTATCCTTGGCATCAGAATCAGTGTTGGTTTCTTCCTCCACCACCTTTGCGCCCAACTAAGCTCTTCTAATTGGGTTTCTAAGCTTCTAATGAGTGTGCTAGACTTTGCTTTCAATTAAATTGGTGTTAAAATTGTCATTCAGGGAGATTTTGAGTGGGACCATTTTGAAGGTGATCCCCCCCCCCCAGGGATGAATGTAAAAGAAAGAAGCAAAGATAACCAGTTGTGTGTTTGGGGAACGTCAATCCACAAACACTCCCAGCTCATATGACACCTAAGCAGAGTTTGGAGAAGTTACTGTGCTTGATTACAACCCCCAGAATCTCCCAGCCAAGTACAGAGTTGTGGTTTAAATTAGCAACTTTCCCAAGTCTGTCTCTTTGTATTTATTTAAGGCATGCATCACCATTCAGCCCTGAGTCAATGCATGACAGATAAAAATGATTTAAAACATTAAATGCAGGGGGGAGGGGGGACTATAAGATATAAAACATTTATTAAAAAATACCAATTAAAACCAAACAGTTAAAACCACAGGGAAATGTTAAAGACCAAAGAACAGGGCCTTGCTGAGGATCTTACATTTCAGGCACGTATGGGAGGAGGCAATTTTAAGGCTCAATGCACACTTTTTTAAAGCCCAGTCCAAAACATGCTTACATCTCCTTTCCCCAAAGGACTCAGGGCTTGGATATTTTACCCAGTCCTTGTTTTACCCTTAGAAAAATGTTTTTTCATACTGGATCCATTCCTACACGTTAACCAAACTGCTACATCATATTGAGTGATATAAATGGATTTAGGACTACAACACAATCACCTGCTTCTGGGGACTGTGATAGCTGTAGGAACATAGGCGCCTACACTGTTCATGCCTATCTGGGTGTAAGCGCCATACCTACTTCTAAGGAAACACATCTGGGATGTATAATCCACAGATCTAAAGGATTTATACTCAGGCAAGCATGTACATGAGATTACAAGCTTAAAAGGAAGCAAATCCATGGGAAGCATAGAGACTATGTTTAAGTGACCTGATCCACCACTTGTAGATTGAGGTGCCCTCCTTCCTCAGACTGAGCCACTGGTCGATATGGTGTAGGTCTAAGATTATATCCCAAATAAATTTCTGCTTTAAAATGTAAGAAACAAAAAACAGTCACCGTGAAAAAGTGCAACCCAGTTCTCTACATCTTTCCCTCAGTGGGGTTTACTCCTAAATAAAAGAGTAAAAGGAGACTCAATGTATTTGCTCAGATAAAGTTCTGACTTGTGCTGACAGGATTTACTCCAACATGCATAAAAGCTTGGTTTGCATATCAAAGACTGAGAGTGATGTGATGCAGATAGCATCTCTGAAGTGGTCTTATTTGCCAGTAGACAATCTCCTTGTTATTGGCATATGACACTTAAATTAAGTTGACATAAATGCAAATGATTTTAAAGGTATTGCTTATTGCTGGATGCCTTCAGACTCATGGTGTCCCTGTCATGAGGTTTTCTTGGCAAGAATAGTTTAGAGGGGTTTTGCCTTTATCTGCCTCTGAGGCTGAGAGACTGACATGCCCAAGGTCACCCAGTGGGTTTCCATGGTCGAGCTGGGATTTGAACCTTGGTCTCCAGAGTCATAGTGCAATGCTCAAACTGCTACACTACATTTTAAAGGTGTACCAAGTACCAAGTGGATATATACTTACTTGGGATAAGATTCCATTAATTAACACAGAATTAACTAGTTAAGGTGCAAGATTAGTTTTCAGTTTGAACATTTCAATTTAACCAGATTATGGGTCTTAAACCTAGAAGATCCACCTAGAAACATTTCCAGATAAATGTTATGAAAATGGCATAGCATACTACACCTAACAGTAGCCCCACATTTCCAGGTTCATTGTATCATCATTCCAGTTTTTTTTCTTCAGGTCCTTAAATTTTAAATGTCTCATGAATTGCATCTCAGTGACAAAATTCATAGACAGCTTGGATAAGAAGTGTATCATTGTAAATACTGTTAAATAATCACTCAAATAATTGAACTAGGGGAAGAATTTGCTTAAAGAACTCACTACCCAGCCCGAAAATCTGCCTTCTATACCCCAAATTGTTGGGCCATGATGTTATTATTTAGTGGTTAAGGACTGAATCTTCATTCTTCTTCACTTTCCATGAACTTTTGTTTTCAAGATAGACATCTATTCCCTCAATCAGCCTTCAGCTTCCACTGTTAGCTTAGTGTGTATGGTACTTTATATGGTACTTTATATTTTTCTTAATAAACTGTGTAGAGTTCCTTATGCCTAGTGTCTTCAGAGTGAGTGCTGTTATAGCTGGATGCTGGATCCTGCATTACAACATCTTCCATAGCCAAGTTGAGCGTTTCCCCAAATTAATTCAGGTAGATTACAGTTGCTAGTAGAAGATCTCTGCACATTTAGAGTAACATACAGTGTGGTTTGGATGTTGGTCTAGGATACTGGGAGACCAGGGTTTGAATCCCAACTCAACCATGGAAGTCCACTGGGTGGCCTTGGGCATGTTACGTTCTCTCAGCATCAAACTATGGCAATGGCAAACCCACTCTGATGCAACTGGCCAAGAAAACTCTATAATAGGTTCACCTTAGGGTCACCATAAGTCAGAAACGACTTGAAGACACTCAACAACAACAACAACATGTCCAAAGATGCTCTCTTCATTACAGCATTTCAGGGCAGAATCGTGGCATGCAAGATAGATGCTGGGGCTCAGTGCTATTGATACCTAATGTTTAAGTCTACATAACAGGATTATATTGATTAACTCAGAGCATTAAAGTTTGGTTCTATTATGCAAAAAAAAGTTCCCAGGCTTGATTGATTGGGTTTGGAAAATCTCCACACTGTTCCTTGAGCTATCATTATCTTTCAAATCAACACGTGATTCCCTTTGAAAGTTGTTTGCTGAAGGAATGGGAGTCAGACAACGGTTAGCTCTTGGAGCCAGAATCAGAAAAAGGGAGTTTACATCTGGGGGAAGGGGACCAGTTTGCTACATCCACTTCAGATAATCTGCAAGACCATTTCCAAAAAGCTGCACGCAGCTCTTTATACTAGAATATAGTTTATGTCAGGTGAACTAAAAAGGCACAAAGTCATCTTAATGTGGATTTTGTAAACTCTTATTTTGACATGGCTTGCCACTATTGTGTGTGCATAGGGATGCCATATCCCGCCTGTAGGCGGGGCAATCTCGCTTTGGGTAGTGCTGTCCCGGTCTCGGTCCGGTTTGGCGCCAAGACTGGGACGGCACCACTTGCGGCCACCTCCGCCCCCGTGTGCGCCGTGGGGTCCTCCAAGGCCTCGCTGAGGCCTGGGAGCGCTCTCCGCGGTTGGAGCTCTGGCCGCGGAGATGCTCTCTCCCAGGCCACAGCGAGGTCTTGGAGGCGGCTCTGCAATCGCGGGGTCTTCCAAGGCCTCCGCGAGGCTGGGGAGGAGGAGGAGGCCGCTTGGCACCGCGGTGATCACCGCGATGCCAAACGGCCCCCGCGCCCCTTCCCGGCCTGAGGGGAGGCCGAGGCTTCCTTCCAAGCCGAGAGGAGGAGGAGGCCACTTGGCACCGCGGCGATCACCACGATGCCAAGTGGCCCCCGCACCCCTTCTTGGCCTGAGAGGAGGCTGAGGCTTCCTCCCAAGCCGGGGAGGAGGAGGAGGAGGACAAGGTTTAAAAATGTAGGACCTTTTTGTTTTAATTTCCTGGCCAGGGAATTAAAAAAAAAGTCCTACATTTTCAAACCTTGTCCTACATTTGTCCCGGTTTGGAGGTCCTCAGGTATGGCAACCCTATGTGTGCACAAGTTGTTTCTGATTTATGGAGACCATAAGGCAATTAAAATAATGGGATTTTCTTTACAAATTTGTTGGGGGTGGGGTTGCCATTGCTTTTCTTTGAGGCTGAGGATGCATCTACACAGTAGAAATAGTGTAATTTGACACCATTTTAACTGTCATGGCTCCATCCTAACAAATCCTATAATTTGCCGTTTTGTGAGCCACCAGTACTCTTTGTAGAGAAGGCTAAAGACCTTGTAAAAGAACAAATCCCAGGTTTCCATAGGATGGAGCTACAACACTTAAAGTAGTGTCAAAATGCATCATTTCTATAGTGTAGATGCACCCAGAGAGAGTGTCAGCCAAGTTTCTGTCAATGATTAATTAATTAATTGTGTTTTATTGATTTTTAAAAAGTGCTTTGAGATGTTAATTGTGAAATAATTAATTAGTAATGTTTTGTTACTTTTATAAAAGTGCTTTGAGATGTTTAAAGGAAAAACAGTCAACATCATTTACTTACTTATTTTTTTTAAAAAAATAATCCAAATAAACCTTTTAATGACTGATCTATCAAGCAAGATGAGGAAAGGGAAAAGACTCCTCTCCACCGCTGACCAGATATAAGCACAACATATCAAGTGCAATGCACTAGTACTACCTGAAATTCAGAAGTCTCCAGAAGAATGCCATAAAATATTCAAAGTTGTTTTTAAAGCCATGATCAATAAACCTCTGCCAGTTCCTCTACTGTACATCTTGTAGTGGCTAATTATGTGAACATTTTGATATGTTAATCTTTTAGAAAATTACACAGAAGAACCACTGGGCTATTAAGACTATGCTTAGGTTTTGAAATAGGATGCTTATGGAGATATGCAAACACTGTTTATGGATATTTATCAGAATATACTGCACATGGAATCTGTAAACATCCACTGTTGGTGTCTCAGACAAGGAGCTATGTCTTATGGCCTTGGGAAATATCATGATATTACCATTCTTTACTAGCCTGTTCCATAAACTGACTTCTGATAATGTTTGGTACACATCTATTTTCCGCACCTAACTGTGACACAAGAGACATGATCAGATTTTCTGGCCACCAAAAGCATTAGCAAAACATCATGAGAAGCACTGATGAGAAAGATAAGGAAGATGGTATGGTGACCATAGAGATGTAACAGTGCACTCCTACATTTCTGTTACTTAGAAATCCCATTGAATTCAGTGGGCTTACTCCTAGATATGTGGGTATGAGTCCAATCGTAGTTGTCCATGATCTGTTGAACAGTAGCACCCTAGAAATATTATTTGAATAATACTACATATCCAGAAGTTAAGCCTATTTATGTTCATTATGTCTTACTCCCTACCAGAGTAACTGAGGATTATCAGATTGTATTATCTAGAAGTATGAAACTTGTCTCGATCTAATAAAGGTAAATTACTGTGGGTCTACTATTACTACATCAAAAATGGGAACAGAAGTGAGATTGCCTAGTTCATTTCTGGAAATGTACCAAGCAATAACCTAATGAGAGGTGCATGTGTGTGGAAAACATTGTTCAGAGCTATCTGTTTAAAGACTTCAGCAATATCTATGTTGCTTATACCATCAGAGGAACATAACATTATTAAGGCCTCCAAGAGATCTACAGTGTAATTTGGAAGAACCAGCTAAGCCATTCTTATGGTAATATACTTTGTGGGGAGATTGCATGGAAATTTCCTTCTCTGCTAAAGAACACCTTTCAGTGTTACTATCTTCAAGCTCCAACTGGAGATACCTCAGGAGCATGAGGAAGAAAACACAGCTTAGAGGTTTTTTGGCAGTTCAAAGAACAGAGACAAACCACAGAATTTATGAAAATGCCATACTGGTTTCAGTATCACAAGGAAGACTCTGGAGATGCAATTTTATTCTACATTTTACTCTACAATTTTACTCTAAATTTCCTACATGGAGCTCCAGGTGGCCCGGCAAAAGGAATCATGAACAGTAACATCAAATGCTACAACAAATTACAAATTGTAGGATTCCACAGAATGGAGCCATGACAGATAGTGTGGTGTTAAACTGCGTTAATTCTGCAATGTGTTCAGCAGTCATATACATGGAGTTTAAGATTTTCTTCTGTGGACTGGATAGGACTTAAGTCATACTTAAAGCAGAATCTGAACAGGTTAAGAGTAGGGATGATGCAGCTCTTTTGATATTGTTGTAATAAAGCTCTCAGCGTTCCTCAACATCAGCTAGGCTAGGTCTCATCAGAGTTAAAGCCCAACTATATCTGGAGGGTCTCACTGAGGTAAGTCAAAACGATTAGACTCACTGAAGTTCCATTTATTTCAGAGAGTATATTCTAAGTCTGAATCCAACCATATAAGAGGAAAATTTCAACACATACATCATTGTTTAGAAAGTATATACTTCTCAAAGTAGAAAATCAATTTTTGTACATGTCTTAGAAACCTGGTTTACAGCTATTTAGTGGAAACTGGACCCCACTGACTATATAAGTCTGAATCATTCTGGTAGTCTCGACCAAAGTAGGCCCATTGAATCACTAGAATCTACAGCGTTGACTGTAAATGTTGACTCACAATTCAACAATGTATTCAGTAGATCTACACTGGGGGGACTACCAGTAGGATTCAGGCCCCAGATTGTACTGTAAAGTGAGGGTGAGGCAGTGAAGACCTGTACTACTTTGGGAGAGAAGGTTATGTTCTAATGTAGCACAAACTCTAAATTCTCTGACCCTTTAAGTAATCATTGAACTGAATTTGACCCAGGTTATTATGTTCTATAGCCAGAGAATTTATTATCTCTATCTGCTTGCCTTTATGATCTGCTTTCTGGGTCAAAGAGGAATGTTTTGCATTTTAGCTCTTATTGTTGGGTGCCTTCAAGTTGTTTCCAGCTTATGGAAACCTTTCATGGGGTTTTCTTGGCAGGATTTGTACAGAGGGGGCTTTCTAGTGCTTTCCACTGAGGCTGAGAGAGTATCACTTGCCCAAGGTCACCAAGTGGGTTTCCGTGACTGAGCAGGGATTCAAACCCTGGTCTCCAGAATTGTCGTCTAGTGTTCAAACCACTACACCACACTAGCCCTAGTGAAAACAAAAACATGTTTTAAAAATATTTTTGTATCTTGGTATTGTTTTTACTTTTTAGTTGTCTCCCTTTGCCACATGTCAGGCTTACTTCTGCACTGACTAATGAGACCGCCCGATTCACTGGGCCGGTCCTGTTGCTGTGGGGGGAGAGCAGGGCGGCTCTTCCAGGTAGCCTGGTGGAGGCCTGCTCCTGTGCAGTGGCATGAGCATCCGGCTCCATGTTGTGGCAGGCAGACCAGCACAATCCCAAGTGGCACAGATTCCAACTCCCAGGTGCTTCAGGAGTGGAAGTGCCATGCTATTGGGTGGCATGGCCACTTCCAGTCCTGGAGGGCTTCAACTCTCAGATTCCCCTGGGGGCAGAAGTGGTTGCTCAAGCGGCCCCTGAACCAGGATTGACAGGAGGCATGGAGGGGGTGGCCCCCCCAGATTCCTGGCTTCTGATTGGCTAGATGGGCTATTTAGGGCCGTACGGCAACAGAATCGGCACCATTTTTTGCTGGCTCCCCACCCTCCCTCCCCTTTTCTGGGTTGGTGATTTGCTGTCACAACTTGTCAAGGCGGTAGCATAGGTCTCGGATCTGGTGGGCGTGGTTTCCTGTGCTGTGGAGCACTGGATCGGAAGTCCCATGGGAACTCAGGGGTACTGAGGGCCTTGTGATGTCACCATTGTGGGGGCGGCATCGATTCAGCGTTCTCCAGTGACATGGGGCAAAGATGCGCATATGCGCATAATTGGTTCCCAAAGTGCCATGCACACTTTAAGCCAGTTTCCCATCTGTCATCCCGAAGCCTGGCCGTGACCAGGCATTTTGGTTCATTGACCAACATGGGTTGGCAGATGACAGATCCAGACCTCATGCTTTTGGGCCTCTTTACTTTTTCTTATATTCAATAAAGTTGTGGCCTTTTCCCTGCCAAATTCATTGTCTGTTGTGTTTTTGCACCTTCTCCCCTTCCTCAGCGATATAGCCTTATTCTCAAACTATATTTTGAATAGCCTCTATCCTTCTTTAATTTTTTGATGTTGGGATATTGGTAACACTTGCTACTTTTATTTTAAAAACAAAGATTAGAATATTATCCTAGGCTGCATCCACGCTGCAGAAATAATCCAGTTTACCATGGCTCAATGCTTTGGAATTCTGGAAACTACTTGTGGTACCACTCAGAGTTAACTTGAAAGCATATAACAAATGTAACCCAAAGAGGATTATAGTGTGCTCCAACAGGTGATAAAGGAACTGAAGCAGATAATACATTTAAAAATAATCAAACAATTAAAAAACAGCTATTTTCCTGATGATTGTTTCTAATATTGGTTATTTTAAGCTCCCTTGACTACTTTTTTCAAAAGTGAAAATTTGAATATTAGAATTTTAAATGCTAGTATCCTGATATTGAGATACTGATCCACACGTTAGATAAATTTAGTGTTTGGACTTCAAATCATTCAGAACAGAGTTCTTATTCCAAATGAAACTTTTTTCCCTAATTGAAAACAGTGCCACAAAATCTGAATTTGCTTCCCATTAGGACTATATATTTTCCCAAAATAAAAGTTGTAAACATGGTTTGGGTATACACCTAAAAGGAGAAAATGAAATAATTTGTACAGCTAATGGGCTTCATGTTTATGCTTTGGGACATGCCTTTTCCCACATAAATAACCTCTTGCAGGCATTTGAGCAACTATGATTGTACTGAAATTATCTGCCATGCCTTCATATTCTTGAAAACAAAACTTACCAAGGTAAATAGCTAAGACAATAGTAAATTATGGAGTGGATCAGTGTAAGAACATCAAAGCTTTACCTAGGGAACTGCCCTGTAAGAGATGCTTTGAACCCAGGTTAAAATGTCACAAGGTTGCTACCTGACCACTGCTTTTATCAGTTTAATGCCTTCAGAATCAGCAAGCAAACATTGTGGCAAAGAAGATAAAAAGGAAAAAACGTGAATCCAAAGGAGTCAGAGTGTGAAAGAATGATTGTCTGGAAGGCATACTAAAAATACCTTGAAATCAAGAGAAGTCTGTGATTTCATTTCAAATTGATTCACATTTGCAGACAAATCTACAAATCATTCCATTGGAATCCACAACCTTGAAAACATTTACACCTCCTTCCAAATGCATTTGCCCAAACAAGCATTTCATCTGGGACACTAAAATCTTGCTAGCTTGCTTGCTTGGGATGTCTATAACAATACACAGTTGTATCAATCCATCAACAACATGAACGAGATGAAATAATTTAAGATTGGTGATGAGAGAGGTTTCTCTGTGCACTCTTGGCTCTTCTGCTAGATAACTGATGGCTATTGGCTGAGTATTGCTGACCCAGAAATTTTATGAAACAGTACCATAACACAGGTGACTTTAGGGCCATTTGCACAACCATTGTCCTCCATCTGTTTTTGGACTACATCTCTCATCAGCCCTAACTAGCAAACCCAGTGGTGAGGCACCAGGGCCTCATCTGAAGGGCCATGGTTGTCCACCAGTGATTTAGAGGGTTTGGTATAAAGACCAGGGTGGAGTAAGACAAAGGTGATGCCAGACTTTTCCCAGAAAGGTGGATTTATTGTTATAACAGAATAAAAGGCCTGTTCCAAGTTATCAACAGACAACAATTCCAGATTGTAGGATGGGAGACGAGGGAAGAAGAGAGGTCCTTGGCAATGAGGTCTGGGCTGAGATAGCATTTAGTGTATAAGGAAGAATAAGGATGAAGCTAAAAGTGCTGGGAATCTTTTCTTCCTGTCTCATAATGCTAGGACCTAGGATTGTCCAACAAAACTGAATGGTGGGAGATTCAGAACAGACAAAAGGAAATAAATTCTTCATACAATGCATAATTAAACTATGCAAGTTGCTTCCACAAGAAGTAGTAGTGATGGCTGCCAACTTAGACAGTTTTCAAAGACCATTGAATAAATTCACAGAGAATAGGGGCATCAACAGCTACTAAATATTACATATTAAAAACGCACTATGCCACTGTATACAGGTTGCCAGAGAACAACAGGGGGAGAGGACTATTGTCCCTGCATCCTGCTCTTGTGTTTCCCAGAGGTGACTTGTTGGTCACTGTGGGAAACAGGATGCTGGGATAGATTGGCCTTTTGTTTGATCCACCAGGGCCTGCCTTTCTTTCTTTCTCTCTCTCTTTCTTTTTTCTTAAGAGAAGAGAGAATCTGGAAATGGAAGAAAAAGTTAACCTGTCCCTCTCTTATGATCTGCCAGGAGCTGAAAGTAACCCATTGCAAAAACTGAAAGTAAATTATACTGTGAGATGCCTTGGGTCCTGTATTGGAGAAAAAGGCAGATTAGTGAATAAATAAATAAAGTTGATTGCAATTAATTGTTTATAATGAATTGCAAAAAAGAAACTATTACATTGTGGCTGGCACAATGTAATTGTGTTACTGAATTACAGTGGCCTAAGAGTTATGCCATCTCAACTCACCTGTATGCTTGTTGCATAGTTCTGACCATAGAACAACCCATCTCCCAACTCACTTTATAAAAAGCACACTTCCCCACAACATAGCCATTACCATGTTCTTCGGACGATATCACACAACTGAAATTTGAAGTACAATCCAGTGTCATCCTGAATGCAATCATGCGTATTCCTGTTATTGCGTGAAAGGTTATCAGACGCATTTGCTCGCATTCCGAACACACTCCAAACGCAATCACACATCAATCCACACTTAAGTAAATTTGGTGAACTCTCTCTCTCTGGCATTACTTCGCGAACGATGATTCAGGAAGGACTCATCCCGCACTTTGTACAAGTGCGTTGGTGACTAAAAAGGCCAATCCGGGACAAACAGGTCCGGTTGCAGAAAGCACAGCGGAAAGTCTCCTTGGGTGATGTTTCTGGGTTGTGGTTCTTTCTGCGTTGTCGTTTCTCTTCGAGACTCGATCGCCATGAGCTTTCGAAAAAGGCTGCAGCATCGTGGATAGTGCGTCTCCATGCCTCCCGTGTGAGGCCAGGGTGGACCATTGTTGGGGATCAATTTGGACAAGCCTGAGATGTAGTTTCAGGGATCCTTGTATCTCTTCTTGGGGCGCCCCTCTTACACTGACCCTTGGCGAGTTCACCATAGAATACTATTTTTGGGAGGCGATGGTCCTTCATCCTAGAAACATGTCCTGCCCAGCGCAGCTGCGTCCTCAATAGCATGGCGTCAATGCTGGTGATCCCTGCTTGATCAAGGACAGCAACATTCGTCACATAGTCAGTCCAGTGTATATTTAGAATTGTGCATAAACAGCACTGGGGAAAGCGTTCAAAGAGTCGTAGGTGTTGGCGATAGGTGACCCATGTTTCAGACCCGTAGAGGAGAATAGACAGTACAATGGCTCTATACACACGGATTTTTGTGCTTCGCCTCTAGTGTTTGTTACTCCAGACTCTTTTGTGAAGCCTTCCGAATGCACTATATGCCTTTGCCAGTCTATGATCGATCTCTTTATCAATCTTGGTGTCTGAGGAGATGATGCTTCCCAGGTAGGTGAACTGTGGGACGGACTTAAGCACAGATGTGCCTACAGTGATGTGGGGATGGTAGTGTTCTTCCTGAGGTGCCAGCTGGTAGAGAACTTGGTGAACTAGGGAATTCACAAATCTTATTCCTAGGCTACTTCACATTCAATGTGGTGTTGTTTGGTGTGATATGCATGTCTGCTGTGGCCCTGGTATTCCCTCCACATCAATTCCCATGATCCTCCATTTTGTTTTGGCTTCCAGGGCTCCTAGGTCTTTCCCGGCAGCTGAGAGGAAAAGCAGCTGTTTTTTACAGGAAAGAGTGTGTGTGGGGGGGAGGCTTTCCATGAGGCACCCAGCAAGCTCTCTCTCTGCCCAAAATGGTGGGCTTGTGCCCCTCAGGGATGTTTTTGCCTTCCTGCCTTCCTTCCTTCCTTCCTTCCTTCAGGGCCAGGGGGCTTCAAAATGAGAGAACCCCCCCCTTTTTTTTATTAGCCCCAAAGAGTTGTTCTTCTTCCTTCATTCCTCCTCCTTTGTGGGAGGATGGAGTGAGGCAACCTGGGGAATGGGAGTCTGTTTTCCTCCCCTCAGGGGCATCGTTCTGGGCTCACAACAAACTCCAACTCCTGGAATTCCATAGCCTTGAGCCACAAAGGGTTAAAGTGGTGCCACACTGAGGTATTTCTCCAGTGTAGATGTAGCCTTAGTCACCAGCTCTGGTTCCTGCCCAGATTCCCCTCCCCTTCCCCCCCCCTCCTCCTCTGACTCATGGTGAGCACCACTGCTTTCAATGGGACTCTCAATGGACCAGGTTAGAACCAGAGAGGACCCACAACCTCACTGCAGCCAAGCTCTCTCAAATGGGTGGGACTCCTTCTCTCTCCCCCCCCCCCCCCCCCCCCATAGCTGGAGACTTAAAGGCACAGACACAGACAAACATACACACACAATCATCTGGAGACCCCCACTCTGCTTTTTGGGTTCTCTTGACAGGTTTATTCAGATGGGGTTTGCCATTGCTATTTTCTGAGAAGTCTGAGAGTGTGTGACTTGCACCAGGTCATCCAGTGGGATTCCATCCCTGCCTTCTAGAGCCATAGTCCAATGCTCAAACCAAGCACAAGGTTGCTTTGGACTGATTTTGAATTGGTGAATTGCCTAAATAATGTGAATTGAGGGGTAATGAATGACTAAATAACGTGAATTGTCTAAATAACATGAAATAAGGGGTAATGAATGAACAAATAATGTGAAACAAGGCAAAATCATGGGAACTGGAGTCAAGCCCCGCCGGAAGTGTAAAAAGGTCATGTCTGATTTTGCCCTCACTGCGCATGTGCAGGGATGCTAATTCGAATTCTAGACTATGAAGGGTACGTACTCATATGATAACTTCTTTTGCATTCACACTACTTTGGCTTTGGGGTGGGCGCTGTGTTCTTCTATGCATTTGACAACCATTCACGTAATAGCGTTCATTTTCGAACTGGCCCTACTTTCTTTTTTTCCCCGAAATTGGGAGACCTTCCTCCCATGTGATATCGTCCTTGGAGAGTAGAGAGCTAAGTGGGGATGTATCCAGCTATTTTCTTGCGGAGGGCTTGCAAGGAGTCCCAGAGGTCTCTACAGATACCTGTGGCAGTACATCCAGTTACAAAGAAAGACATGAAGCTTTCTGACTTCATTTCAGTGGAAACACATTTCAGTGGAGACACATGGAGACACATTTTAGAAGTAGACATAGATATGATGTTGTCATTCCATAGATGATACTGGTTTCATATTTAGAGAAGGGGGAAAGTGTACTGAAGAGACCAGTTCCCCAATTCACTTCCAGACTCCTGTATTTGTTTCCTAGTGTCCATCTTATGTGTCCTGGTTAGCCTTCAAGGATCAGCTTTTAAAGGCAGTGCATTTTGCTGTACCAGTCACTGTACTCTACTAATTGCATAAAGTCCTCCATAACTCACTGGGGATATTATGATTGTCAAGATCAACACCTTGATACTTGAAAGCCCTTCAAATTAATTGTAGAATGGTGGTAATTTGGGCTACCAATAGGCTCCAGGCCATCAATATACATTAATAGACAAATGAAAGGACTGAGGTTTTGAAGATTGCATGGTAAAATGTTTTTATGTCTACATAAAAGAAATGTGTTATTCAATGGCTTGTTTTTGTTCAGTTTTAAAGCCAGAAATTGACTATACAGAACTATACGGAAACTGAAATATTACACAAAACACTGCTAGGAGGAAGCAGTTCTTCGTTTATCCAGATTTATCCTGGTGAGATGCCTGATATTAGTCCCTCATTCAGATTTTACATAAAAGGTTGCTTCATCCATTATTTAGAGCTTTAGAGGGGATGATTTTCAGCCTGGGAGCCATTTAGGAAGGGCCTTGGTGACACATTCTTCCATCAATCAAGACTAAGAGCAAAGCACTGTTCATTTCTTCATTTGCTCAGGAGTAAAACTCAATACAACAGTTTCCCAGGTTGCAAAGCTCAGTTCAGTTCAAGGTATGTCTACTCAGGAGGTACCTCAAGTGCAATGTGTTCTCAATATGCAAAGCACAGCTTAGTTTCACAGGTGAGATGCCTGTGAGTTATTGAGGTCACAAAGTACAGTACAATTCTATGCAGGAGCTTCTTGAGCTGCAATTAGAAACTCATTTCCATCCAATAACCTCTCTAAAAAAATTCATATTCTCTTATGTGCAGAATGCAGGGGTATAAATCCTGACTTGTTTTGTCCTTGTGTGGTAAATGAGTCTCATTTAAAATATTTTATGCAGTGAGATAGCAGTTATTTTTAATTGTTATTCTTAAATAAAATGTTCATATTTTTTGAGGTTTTTTTGTGCATTTTTGTAAAATATGCAGTATTGGAAGGTGTGATAACTTTGATCTTGTGGTAAAAGTAATAATGGGCCTGTACATACAGGCCCTTTGTGATGTCCTTGTCACATGCTAGGGTTACCTCGGGGCGCTCCGCCCACACACCCCTCAACCCTAGCACATGACGAGGACATAAAAATGGTGGTGCCCTGTATACATGGGTGCCGCCATTGTTACGCAAGTGCCGTGTGGCATCCACACGGTGCCACACAGTGCTTGCGTAATCAGTGTGCTAGTGGTGCACTGGTTACTCTGCCACCGGGGCTTGAAAAGAATACGCAAAAAGCAGGTTCTTTTTCTGCCGGTGGGAAGTTGTGCGGTTTGGCAGCTGCTGCTTCCCTCCGGTGGAAAAACAGGCACCAGGAGGCCACCCTTTTTGGGTGGTCTGTACCGAGCCAATACTGGATATGTTCTTTGTGACTTTTTGACTGATTAGCCTTTCCTGTTGTGTTTGTTCTATGAACCTGCTTCTCTTCACAAAGGGAAAAAAGACACTAGTTTTACACAGAAACAGAAGTTTTACACACTGTATATTTTGTGCAAACTGCAGAGACCAAGATGAGGGGAAACCCCATTTAGCACTTGGAATTGCTCTAGAAATGATATCCCTTAAGAGAGTTGGAGAACCTTCAAGCTGAGAAAAAATGATCCTGTCTCCATGGTGAGTGAGCCATCTTGACTGGAATCTTAGGCTCGTTCCGCACGGGCACCCCAGCATGTGCCGAGCATGTACTAGGGTTAGAAAGGGGCATCCTTTCCGGATGCCCCTAACCCTAGTACGCGCTCGGCATGTACAAAATGGCAGCGCCCATTCTACACGGGCACCGCCATCTTGACGTAGCGGGCGCTTAGCGTCTGCACGTCGCGTGGCGCTAATGACGTCGCAAGTGCACCATTGGCACCTTGCGACGTCATTAGCGTGCTGCAAGAAGAAGCTGCATTTTGCAGCTTCTTTTTTGTGGCGTGGAGGAGTCGCGCAGCTTGGCCGCTGGGGCTCCTCTGCACCACAAATGAGGGCACTTTGCAGACCACCCTTTTGTGATGATCAGATTTTGTAACATTCCTAGTAGAGTTTATTCTGATGACAAGGGTTTGATGGGTCATTGGGAAGAATAAAGCCCCAAAGTAGTACCCAATTGAAATTAGCTTTTCTGTGAGATTATACTGGGAAACTGAGGTCTGGATGCTATTGTTAGTCCCAACTACAGTGAACTCATAAGTGTGATTTGCCTAAGTGTTGACTCACTACTCAACAGTTGCCTCAGTGGATTTATTCTAGTTGGGATGAAGCAGAATTCTGCCCCACTTCTCCAGCTATCACACCATCCCAATAGATATAAAGCATTTAAAACCAAACAGTAATGGAACAAACTGTCTTAGTGGGTGATCCACATATGAAATAACATGTTACAGAAAAACCACAGGTATATATTATTTCCCTTGCCCAGACACTGTTAGATTCTGAATAGACAACTTTGACCCTATACTTCTGTCAGGCTGTGCTGGTTCATTACCAGCAATCTGAAAATGAAGCTAAATTTTCTGCTTTCTGTTTTTGCAGATTTTTAACCATTTTTTTGGTGTGAGTAAGGTTGACATCTCTAGATGTCAAAACACCTGTTTTGTGGTGGTTTTATGTGGTTTTGGCAATTTTGAAATTGAATATTGTCCAAACAATTAAATGGGGGAATGCCAGAAGCTTTCAGGGTATTCTGCAAAGGGTGGGAGAACTGTAAATGAGATATTAGGGAATAAATTAGGCTCACAGGGTGCACTTTACTTTAGAGAATCAGGGTGCATCTTTACTTTAGAGAATCACATCAGGTTTTAAAACTGAGGAGATCAATGTGGTATATCTAGTTTTGTTTGTATATTTCCTGGCACCAAAGCTGCAGGTGGATCTAGCCAGTTAGTGTTGTGTAAAAGATTACTTGTCTAGGCAAACATGCTTTTATCCAGCAATGGAATGTATCAAAAACAAACGTGAAAGACCTCTGACACTAGAAAATTAGCTGTTGATTTTGGAGCATCTATATCAATAACAGCAAAACCTATTATGGATGTTCTTGCTTTTCACCTGCCTTACGCAATTCAGAAGGAATGTTTTGTTTTAAGCTGGAGAACAAATTAGACAAAGGAAATGAAAACAAAATTGCCAAGTGAGAAGTAAAATTTCCTTGTTCATTTACCATCAGTTATAATTATATACTTAGCTTTAGTTCTCTGACAATTCTAGGATGTTGGTTTGAATGTTTTTCAACCAGAAAAAAATAAATGCGTGGAAAATATCTTCCGATTACTATACACACACACACACACACACACAAGGGGGGGGGGGAGAAGAGAAAGATAAAGAAAAACACCTCAGCCAGTACCTTTCCACTGTCATTCCTCAGTTTCAACCTTGTCATAGAATGTCATAATATTCTTTTCAGGAAAGTTAGAAAATACCAACTGAAGCAAGTAGGGTTTAAAAAAAAAAAGACTAAAGACAACTGGATTCAAGAAGATTCTCTTATCATGCTACAACTTATGTCCCCATATGCATAAACTTCTCTTTCTTCAGTCTTGTGAGCTGTCTATACCTTCCTCAGGAAATCAAAGTTGCCTGTAGTCAGAAATTTAATTAACACAATCAAAAAATATGCCAAGGGGGTGCCACAGGTAAAATCTTGTTGGTAACATACTTAGATGTAAATTGCATTACACATATGGAGTAAATTTTTTGGTAATACAGAACAGATGTTTGCAACTGAAGGGGCAGAGTTTTTCAAACTGGAACCATTACAGATACAGAAGAATGTGCCTAGAATAGTATATCACTGTGCACTGTGCACTGCCTTTGTGCACAATTGAAATGTATAGTGCTAGTGTAGTATAAATCTCCTGGCAATGCTGATAGGATGCAGGGTTTTGGCTCATGCACTCTATTATCATACACTTTTATGGTTGTTTAGAGTATAGCTATGTGGTGAATAACGCAATAGACATATTATTCTAAAGAAACTATAGTTGGCAGTGATTTCTGGAGATGGAATTTCATATAAAAGTATAGAGCCTAAAGTAAATATCTAGAGCAAAACATTTTCTCTTCACAAGAGTTCATTCATTCAGTTGCTAGTTTCATACTAAGTAGACCCATTGACTCAAGGAGAACTTGGTAAGTCACCAGTTGAGTCAGTTAATCTTCTATGGATTTATACCAGAGATCCTTCAGGGTTATATTGGTATTGGCTATACTTTGATACTCTGTGTGACAATGAGCACTAAAAATACCATTCTACTTAGAAAAAAACCCTAATATCCTAAGTATGCCATCCTATATACACTTACCTATCAGTAAGCCCCAGTGGCACTTGATTTAAGTAGATATGTATATGATTGATTGTTCGGAAGTATGAACAATGTGAGCATATCAGTAGTCATAGCTATAGGTTTGAAAAAAGAAAAGGAAGGGGAAAAATGGAGTGATTGCAAATGTCATACAGATCACTGCTACAGTCTGAAGAGTTCCTCAAAACAGTTTTATATTATGACATATTTGTGGCATGTTCCATTTGTACCAATTGGAGAGATAAGGACCCAATTCTAGGAATATTTACTTAGACGCCACTGACTGCTGGTAGGTTACTTCCTAGTAACATGTTCAATTGAGCTGTGCTATTGCCAGATTGCCTGACATATACTTGCAGCATGTTCTAATAACAAGCAACAATTCTCCTCGCAGAGAAGTAGGATCAGGATGCTTTAATAACAAGAAGTTTCCTCTTTTGGAATATCTGACAAAGCTAACGAAATGAATTTCAACACGGAGAAATGTAAGGTACTGCACTTAGGGCAGAAAAATGAAATGCATAGATATAGGATGGGGACACCTGGCTGAATGAAATTACATGTGAAAGGGATCTAGGAGTCCAAGTAGACCACAAGTTGAACATGAGTCAACAGTGCGATGTGGCAACTAACAAGGCCAATGGGATTTTAGGCTGCATCAATAGAAGTATAGTGTCTAGATCAAGGGAAGTAATAGTGCCACTCTATTCTCTGGTCAGGCCCCACCTGGAATATTGTGTCCAGTTCTGGGCACCACAATTCAAAAAGGACATTGAGAAACTGGAACGTATCCAAAGAAGGGCAACTAAAAAGGTGAAAGGCCTGGAAACCACATCCTATGAGGAACGACTTAAGGAGCTGGGGATGTTTAGCCTGGAGAAGAGAAGGTTAAGAGGTGATAGGATAGCCCTGTTTAAATACTTGAAGGGATGTCATATTGAGGAGGGAGCAAGCTTGTTTTCTGCCGCTCCAGAGACTAGGACCCGGAACAATGGATGCAAGCTCCAGGAAAAGAGTCTACCTCAACATTAGGAGGAACTGCCTGACAGTAAGGGCTGTTTGACAGTGGAACACACTTGGAGTGTAGTGCAGTCTCTTTCCTTGGAGGTCTTTAAACAGAGGCTGGATGGCCATCTGTTGGAGATGCTTTGATTGAGATTTCCTGCATGGCAGGGGGTTGGATTGAATGATCCTTGTGGTCTCTTCCAACTCTATTCTAACTAAACTAAAAAGATTGCATGTACAGCGCTGTGTAAATTTACAGCGCTTCATAAATAAAGGT
>NC_056525.1:198713244-198744661 GCF_019175285.1 Sceloporus undulatus | reverse complement strand
TAATAATAATAATAATAATAATAATAATAATAATAATAATAATAATAATAATAATAATATTGTATGATTCTATGATCTGTGGAGAAATATCAGCTGGTAACTAAATCAGACTGGGCCATATATAACTGTGGATTTCCATGGGTCCCAGTAAAGGAAACTTCCAAGATTTTAGTTCAAGTGAATCAGATAAACTGTCTTAACACTTTGAACATGTATTTATGAAAAACACCCTCAAGGTGCCTTTCTCTATTTAGACCAGCCTCTCCCAACCTGATGGTCTCTTAACGTGTCAGGCTGCATTTTCCATCATCACCTGATGTTCAGTTTAAGAGTATACATTTGACTTGATGTGAGAGTGTTCTGGCAGTAAAATACTGTATATATTTACAGATTTAGGCTCAGGTTTGCATTACTTATCACTTTCTCAAACAGCAAGACTATTTAAAAATATTGTTTTAAAGGTGAGCTTTTGAAGCCTTATATATGTTTAATCAGTCTCAATGTGGTGGGAGTGTAGGGACAGAAAAGTTCAGTTTTCTGCCCCCATGCCCAGACTGATGAAGAGATGAAAACAATTTTAATAGTATTTTGAAAGTTCATTTTTTAAAAAAGAAGAGGGGGGGGGTGTTTTGTTTTTTGTTTTGTTTTATTTTTGTTTTTTGCTGATGATGCCAATGATCAGGGGGCTAGCACCTAACAGGTGCTTACTATAATAGCTAGTTGGCATTTTCTGTTCTCCCAGCAGAAATGAAAATGTAGAGGCAACTGTGATGTTTATTATAGGCATTTGATGTCTGGGATAGCCAGGGACGTAGCTAGGATTTTAGGAAGGGGGGGGTGTGTCCAGACTAAGTGCCACCATTATAATGGGGCTTGGGTGCAGCGGCGCAGCAGCACACACCATTCATTTTTCTAATGGAAGGGGGGGTCCGGACCCCAAGAACCCCCACCCCCTTGGCTACATCCCTGGGATAGCCCTGGTAAGTTGCAATGGGATGGTGTGGAAGGTGGAGAGTCCACTCATCCCTACATGAGCTATATATTCACAAGTAAAAAGCTAGATACTTAAGATGTAGTCAGATGCATGCCACTCCAGGAACAAGCCCCATTAAAACACAGAGTGATTTGCTTCAAAGTAAATATGATTAGACTTTCCTAATTTTTAAATGAAAACTAAACATTCAAGATGTTGACCTGATATATCCCAGGTGGCTCTGCTGCTTCTTGCCACACTCTGTGTGGTTGTAGGTCTGGAGCAGTAGCTATCACAGAACTAGAGGTGAGCTTTTTCATCTCAAACCATTTAATCATGACAAAGATCTCCCATCCCATCCTGTCTCTAATCCTAGTTCAAGTCTTTCTCCTGTTACAGGATCCCTTTTCATTTTTCTGGAACACAGCTTCCAGAATTGCCAATCAACATGTCTGCCGGCCATGTTGATGGGGGACACTGGGGTCATAGTACAAAAAGTGATGATCCCAAGCTCTTCAGGCAGCAACATATTTAGTGCAGGGTTTGAGTCTGGGGGACTCATTCAACCCTAAAAACTACCCAAGTGATCCTACAAAAGTCCTGCTCTCTTGGCTTTAGGGGAAGATAGTGACAAACCTCCCCTGAATAAATCTTGCCAAGAAAATGTTATGACAGGTTTGCCATAAGTTGGAGCAATAAAGAACCAATCGAGATGGTCACTGCCTTATCTACAAGTCATAGAAGGAGAGTTTTGATGCCTGAGCATGTCATGGTGACCACCTAGTAGTGACAGGTGGTGTTATTTGGGAAGCTGAAGGCATTTTACTGTAACTGCACTCTTTTCTGGCACAGCAGAGGCTGAACTAGGAGTGACTCCCTTTTCCATATGACTCATTGCCATGTAAATCATGATTGACCAAAGGGGATAAAAATACATTTGAGGTGCAACTTGCCGAGGCTGTAGATCCCCAGAGGGAATGTATCTTTTAGACGGACATTCATGCAGCTTGCCTGGCGACCGAGTGCTGGTGAGTGTGTAAGAAACTTGCTTGGAAAGCGGACAGTTTGTGCTGCGACCAGAAGGACAGGAAACACTGAGACTTTCTGCAACGGTGGTTAGTCTGAGATAATGCCATTGTATAGCCAGGCTAGCGACCTCTCCCAGTGCTGAGAGCCCAGAGGCTGGCGTCGGCCTGCTTGGCCTACAGCCCAGTCTTAGACTCTCCAGTCTTCAGGCGGAGGAGAGGGTGTGGATCCCTCCCAGGCAGCTCCCCACAAAGAGGCAACCACACCTCACCTTGCAAAGGAAATCTGGCTACAGCTCCAGACTTTGTGACTTCTTCTTTATGAAGGCTGCTCCCTCAGCCCACCCCTCACTCCACCTTGCTGTTTTTGTGGAGAGTCTTTCTTTCTTTCCTTCCTGATATCATTTGTATTAGAATATGAGGGGGATATTTTTTTTCACCATTAATTTTTATTCTTATATACAATTTATCACTGACATGTTTAAATACATCCATATGAGGGGCATATTTAAGGTTGCTAAGGAGAATAGCCTCATGACAAGATTATTAGGAAATTCCTGCCATGCTGTCACATCTCACATTTAGGCTATGAAATTGCTCTACTGCTCCCACCAATGGCTTAGGCATGATGCATGGTGTTCATTTCAGATGATATTCTTCCCAAACCAACAGGAGTGGTAGTGTATGCACTGCTTGTATTCAAATGGTTTAGGATCTTGTTTTCAACCAGACTTCATAGCAGAGCACATGATTTGGACATAGCAGGTCCAATCCTTCACATCTTCAGTTGAAAGGATCTCATAGAACAAGGGGAGCAAGAGAAAGGCCAGTTGGAGGCAGGCAGACAGGTGGCTGTATGAGCTCAGAAGCTTAACCATGGAATACAGTGCCTAAAGCCATTTCCCAAAGGATGCCATAGTGTTCTAGCCACTATGTTTTGTATCTGGACCTCTGAGCTCAATGCTTCATCTATCTGTCACTTGTTCTTCTTGAGCAAGTAACAATAACTGGCACACTGAAAGAGATACTGGGAGATGGTTAAAATAAGGCCAAGGGTCTCATGCTGCCTATCTCTAGCCTGTACATCCCATACTGAGATTGATGCTGACTTGAACAAATCCATTCTAAGAGAATGACCACAGTCGAGTGATAGAGCATATGCTCTGGCAGCAGCAGAATTCATAGCAGAGCACATGATTTGCACACAGCAGGTCCATTCCTTTACATTTTCACAGATGAAGCAGACGGTGCAAAAGATGTCTGCTCAAGACCCTGAAGAACCACTGCCAAATTAACTAGAAAGTACTAGACTAACTAAACAATTTGATGTGGTCTAATGCAGTTTTTGATATCTATCTCATATATCACCTATTCTCAGGAACCAAGATGACAACATATTATTATGGAAAAAATGAGTATCAAAAGGCTGCAAATACAGACTATTTAGATGTAGCTGTTGACATGGCCATTACATCACAAGCTTGGACCAACAACAACTGCCTTGTAAGAGCAGGTGTCATTCAATGAATCATTCATTACAACATTGATACAGTAACTGATTGGTATTCACCAAACACCTGTAAACAGCCATGAAAAAACAATTGTGGTAGCATTTCTCCTGATTCACACAGTGAACTGCTGTGCATGAATGACTCAACAGATGGTAACATCTGTTAAAACAGGAGTGGGGCAACATGTGCCTCCTGTAATGTTGCTAGATTTCAACTCCCATGAGTCCTAGCCAGCTTAACCAGTAACGATAGAAAATGGGAGTTGTGGTCAGACAATAGTAAGGCCCTATGCTCCCCATCCTTGGGTCAATGAAGGAATGATTGCCAGTTTCATCCCAGTTTTGCTTTAAGACGAATTTACTCAAATGTGAGAATTTTATCGTATTTGTGATGGAAAAGAACCCTTGTGTTTGAAAAAAAATGTATGTGAAATCCAAACTAAGTGATTCATCTATCCAGACCAAAAGATTTCATTGCTTACTCCATAAGCCCTGGGATTTGAACCTCTATGTATTCAGGCCTATTAGTATTGAATTAAAGATCATAGAGCGCAGATAAGCTCATATAGGGAGATACAGTTCTTCAGATATTCTGGACCTGAGCCATATAGGGCTTTATAGTTCATAACTGGATGTTGTTGGACTCCAACTCCCATCTAAGCCATGCCCATGGTGAAAGATGGCTGCCATAGCAGTTTTTCAGTATCTGGATGTTCCCTGGTTCTCCAGCTGTGCTCTTTCATTTTGGATCTGAAATGGATATTGTTGACTTGAATATACCAAAATGATTCCACTGCTAAAAATAAATTAGAATTTGACTAATTAAAAAGAAATATCCATGATTTGATGCATGCACATTTAATTACAAGAATCTAGCTATAGAGGCATCTGTAGAAATCTGGCCCCCAGAGATAGTCAATAAAGCAAGCCAATAGGTCTTTCACTTGTGAGATATACAGAAAAGAATGCAGGTAGTATTCTACCCATTTATTAATTACAATACTAAACCTACTCCTAGCCAGTGTTCCAACCAATAAAGGAAAGCACTAGGGCAATAAATAAAATCACTTAATTATTTTGACATTTTATTGAAAATAATTTGAATTCCATTAAATAATTTCAAACATACTAGTTTACTATATTGAGGCCCAGGTGGCTTTGCGATGATTCACTTCACCCACTTTTTCCTTATGGATGCCTGCAGCACAAGTTACTAGCAATGGGCCTGGTTAATCCACAAAAGGAAGGCTGCAAGAACTGGTATCTAGCTCAACAAATGCCTTTATTTTATATGACATCTGGTTTAGCTGGCTATTGCCTACAAACACTCAGACTAAACATGTTGGCTGCAACATTGAGCATACTTAATGGGGGTGAGGGTAAAGCATCATTGAAACCTCTTTAGGGTGTACAATGTTACATGGTTTCTGTCTTTAGAAAAGAAATTCAAGTTTCAAAAAATATAGCCAAAAATTTTACACCTCATTCATTAGAAAACATTCAGTTCAAATACATCTTTTACTGGTGTGAGCTTTTTTATACTAGATATGAAGGTTTTTTCTCCTTTTCTGCACGCACATGTGTGTGTCCGTATATGTGTATCCGTATTTGTCTGTATATGTGGTTTCTGAAGCAACCTCAAAACATTTTTAAAGTGCTTACTTATACAGGCACTAGATGTATGGTTGCTGCAGCAAAAACACTAGAATGATCTATTGAGGTAAGGCCCACCTTATCATCAGGTAGAGTGAGGCATTGCCTCATTCAGCAAATTTTGGCTCTCACAAAAGGGCAATGAATTGTTACTATTTAATTTATTGTGGTTGAGGTACTTATTACCAGGAAAGAGAAGAAGGGCTTGTGATATTTTTTGCTTGTGGTGTCAAAATAACTTGGCTGGTTTAGGATATTACGCACCTTAGCTTTAGGAGGGGGGATGCACCATTCTTTTGCTGTACCTCAGACAGCAAAATGTCTTGGGCCAGCTCTGTTCTCAACTGATGCACACATAGACCCACTGTCCTGTGCTATACTCTTTATGTATACCATAATCAGAAATGTCATTTATTTGAACTTTCCACTAGTATGCCAAGTGCCAAAGTGATAAACCAGTCCATAGTGGCAAATATATGCCACTATCTAGAATCAGAACTGGCATGACCAGATTTTCCTCCAGCTGCTTATTACACTCCCAAGCAATTGTGTGAAGACGCTCCTTGAGGTAGCCCTCCTGTGACCTTGCCATCATTTGCCAATAGTCTCCTGCTTTGCAATGTTCCATTTGGTTGCTTGTAGAGATATTTGTCATACTGGGTATGGAAACAAACATTTCTGCAGAGAGCCTGTGGCAAGACACAACATCTCAGCTCTCTGTGTCAACACTGAAAAACAAACAATAGCTGAGAAAAGAGAACGTAAGCATTCATGTGACAGGGTGCACACAGTTACTCATGACCGTGACCTACACACTTTATCACTGTTCAATCTGTATTGTGAATACTGGGACTGTGTCAGGGAACTTGGCAGGAAAAGCACCCTGGGGAGGAGTGGAGAGTGGGGGGTGGGATAGGCCTTTCCTCATTGTTCACTGCACACCTAAATCCATTTATAAAGCTTCTCCCTCACTGTGCAGCTAGCTTTCCTCTATGAAGTAGCCCCCCTTCTTGAAGAGCTCTTAATTCATTTTAGACGCTGCTCTCCCTCTCTTTTACATTTGTGCAAAATCACGTCAAAAAGTGACTGTGTGTGGTATCTTTGGTCTCCGATTATTTCAGTACGCGATGATGGGGCCTTTTCCTTCTCCCAAGAACAAAGAGCAATGCATAAAGCGAGGAACCATTTGGGGTTTAAAGGCTGGATTTGAAATGGCTTTAATGGCCACATTCCAATCAATCAAGTCTCCTTAATTTCAGGTGTAAAATGGGAGAGGCTAAAGCCAGAGACTGGGTCCTTTCCCATTTTATAACTGCTGCCACAGTGCATAATTAATGCAGTATTACACTGTTTTAACTGTTGTGGGTCCATGCTATGAAATCCTGGGGCTTGTAGTTTGCTGTGGCACCAAAGCTCTCTGACAGAGAAGGCTAAATATCTCACAAAACTATAAATCCCAGAATTCCATAGCATTGAATTTGGCAGTTAAAGTGTGGTCATTAATTCTGCAGTGTAGATGCAGCCATAAAGTAATACCTCTGCTAGTTCTGCAGTGTTTTTCACATATACCCTTGTTTAACACCTAGTTTTACATTTGCTCCATCATAAACAACCTATAAATTGTTGATTGGGGTAAATACTTTAGTTTCTTCCTAATATTTCAATGAGAACTCTTATAATCTCTGACTATTGACAATTCTGTCTGAGGCTCAACAGCTGTAGTCTCAAGTAGATGGGACTGGTAGTTCCAAACACTTGTAAAGCACTAGTATGCTTAACTTTGGGTCAGATCCAGTGGTGGAAAACCTTGTGAATGCTTGAAAATCTGGCTGTGATATATCAGGCAGTAATTTTTGTTTTGTTTTGTTTTTAATACCAACATATACATAATGTGGCAGGCATCAACTCGAAAGAGGGATGCTTTACCTCACAATTCTCCCTAACAAAGGAACACAAATTGTGGGTTAAGGAGAAGCTTTATTGGAGGGGGAATAAAAGTGTTCTGCTACCTGGCAGAATAGACAAGGGAGTCTTAAAAAGAAAAGCTCAACTTGCCCATTTTGCTGAGTGGTGCAAAAAGAATCCCCAAACATCTCCCCATTCACACATGCTTCTACTCTTCATTTAGTTCCCACCTCCAACACACAATGAACTTTATCGCACTGCGTTCCTTCCACGCGTTCTGAGAACGGAAGGAGCAGGGCCGAGTGCGGAACGAGTGGGGGACGGATTTTACCGCACACATCCGTCCCTCATTCGTTCCGTTCCCCCTCTCTTCCATTCATAATCCGTTCCAGAGGGGTAAATTTTTGAGAACTGTTCTGAACAGTTCTCAAAAAGCATCCCCTCTGGAACGGAATGGGCAGGGAAGAGAGGGGGAACGGAATGAGTGAGGGACGGGTGTGTGCGGTAAAATCCGTCCCCCACTCATTTCCATTTCCTGCTGGGCCGGGCCGAGAACCCGGTGCGATAAACTTCATACATTGTAACTACAGTCCTCCCCCTGTTCTTGTGGACTTGGGATCTGCACCCCTTGATTATCCACAGGGGGGAAAGTGAAGGAGTTAAAATGGTGTGCGCCCCCATGGTAATAGGGCTTGAATACCGTATGTGCGGTTTTCCTTTTCCGTGTGTCCGGAACAAATTCCCCACTAAAACAGAGCGAGGACTGTACTTAGGACAAATTAAAACAAATTACATGTTAAAATATCAAATAGTTTAAAAAAGATAAAAATGGCGCGTTACAGACGCGCCTATACTGCGTACTAGAGTTAGGAAGGGGCGTATTAGGGTTAGAAAGAGGCGTCACTGAGTCCGTACAAAATGGCGGCGCCCTATGCACATGGGCACCGCCATGACTACATCACGACCGCGCCGTCTCCAAATGGGGTGGCATGGAAGTGATGTCCTCACACCGCGCAAGGGCGCCTGGGGCACACTTTCAGCGGCCCTGGAAGGAGCTCCATTTTGGAGCTCCTTCCACGATTTGCATCGCTGGTGCAGCCTCTACACGGCTGCGCCAGCGACGCAAATGAGAAAGGGGCCAAGTGGCCCCTTTCTCTGCATCACCGCCGCCGTCAGGTGTACTTGGGGCATGAAGCCCCAAGGACACCCATTTCCAGGCCGCGGGGAAGCGGCCTTTTGCTGCTTCCCCGCGGCGTGGAAAGTGGCGGATCGGGGCATCAGAGGCTGCTGCTGTGGCAGCTGAGGCCCTGATCCGGCGGGGAAAGGGCCAGTTACAGGCCACCCCAAATGGGCAGTCTGTAATGCGCCAATGTTTAAAACACATTAGAACAAAATAATACCCCAGACCATACTTTAAAAGCTTTCTGTTTTGAATTCGTCTGAAGAGGAAGGTCTTTACCTGTCAGTGGAATATCATCAAGGAAGGGGCCATTTTGGTCTCCACAGTCTAGGGACAACCATAGAAAAAGCCCTCTCTCGTGTCCCCACCAATTGTGCTTGTAATGGTGTGGGATGTAGAGAAGGGCCTCCCCTGAGGATCTCAGAGCCTGGGCTGGCTCATATAAGGAGATACGGGTGTTTTCTGCACCGCCATTTGGGACGTCCTCCGGACGTCCCATTTTAAAAAAGGGGCGTCTCTTATAGACGCCCCTGGGCCTAGTACGGACTCCGTCTGTACAAGATGGCGCCGGCCCTTCTACATGGCCGGCGCCATCTTTGCGTATCGGACGCTGAGCGTCCGTACGCGTCGCGCCGCTTGTGACGTAGCGAGCGCGCCCCTGGCGCCTCGCTACGTCGCAAACGCGACAGAAAAAGAAGCTCCATTTTGGAGCTTCTTTTTCGGTCCACGCGGGAGTCGGGCCGTGTGAAGGCTCCGGCTCCCCCGCGGACCTACTGGCGGCAGCGGCAGACCGCCGCAAAGCGGCGGTCTGTACCCCGCCATGGTCTGCCAAATAGTCTGGACCTGAGCCATATAGGTCTTTATAGGTCATCACCAGCACTTTGTATTATGGCTGGAAACAAACTGGCAGCCAGTGGAGCTGTTTCAACAAGGGCATTGTGTGATTTCTATAATCTGCCCCTGTTAGCAGCCTAGCTGCAACTCTTTAGACTAGCTGAAGTGTCCGAACACTCTTCAAAGGCAGCCTCAAGTAGTAGTAGTAATAATAATGGAATGGCGCAGTTGATGTACAAATTTTAAATGTCCAAAAGCACTCCTGGGCGCTGCAAAGACCTGAGCCTCCAGGTTGAAAGCTGAGTGCAGGAAAACCCCCAAACTGCGAACCTGTGTCTTCAGAGAGAGTGTGACCCCATCTAACACAGCCTGGATCCCTATTTCCTGATCTGCCTTCTGACTGACCAGGAGCACCTCTGCCTTATCTAGATTAAGTTTCAACTTGTTTGCCCTCATCCATTCCATTACTGATGACAGACACTGGTTTGGGACCAGGACAGCCTGCTTGGATCGGGGTGGAAAGAAGTAGTAGAGTTTAGTGTCATCGGCGTATTGATGGCACCATACCCCAAAACTCTGGACAACTTCTTCCAGTGGCTTCGTATATGTGTGCGTTAAATAGCATAGGGAACAACACAGAACCCTGAGGGACCCCACAGGCAAATGGCCAGAGGGTTGAGCAGGAGTCCCCTAGCACCCCCTTCTGGGTTTGCCCTTCCAGGAAGGAATGGAGCCACTGTAAAACAGTACTAGTCCAATCCCAGAGAGGCGGCCCAGAAGGATACCATGGTCGATGGTATCAAAAGCCACTGAGAGGTCTGGCAGAACTAATAAGGACACACTCCCCCTGTCCAGTACCCTGTGTAGGTCATCCACCAAGGTGGCCAAGGCTGTCTCTGTTCCATAGCTAGGCCTGAAACCAGATCGAAATGGATCTAGATAATCTATTTCATCCAGAAACCCCTGGAGTTGGAAAGCACTCCATATTCCAAAACCTTGTCCCAAAATGGTAGATTGGACACTGGCTAATAATTATTCATTATAGCAGAACCGAGGGATAGTTTGCTTAACAAAGGCGGGTTACAGACCGCTCATTTGGGGTGGGCTGTACCTGCCCCTTTCCTCGGTGTATCGGGGCCTCAGCTGCCAGAACGGCAGCCGCTGAGACCCCGATCCGCCGCTTTTCAGGCTGCGGGGAAGCGGCAAAACGCCGCTTCCCCACAGCCTGAAAAGGGGTGTCCTTGGGGCTTCAAGCCCCAAGGACACCCCGCGGTGGCGGGGAGGAGGAGAAAGGGGCCGCTTGGCCCCTTTCTCCCTTGCTTCGTTGGGCGCAGCCATCTGAAGGCTGCGCCCAGCGACGCAAAGCGGCGCCGCAAACCAGGAAGGAGCTCTGAAATGGAGCTCCTTCCTGGTCCGTGCTAAGGGTGCACTAGGCGCCCTGGCGCGGAGTGAGGACGTCACGTCCGCGCCGCCCCGTATAGAGGCGGCGCAGCCATGACGTCCTCATGGTGGCGGCCATCTGGAACGGCCGCCGTCATTTTTTACTCGCAGAGCGTGTATTAGGGTTAGGGAGGTGCGGAAGCACCGCACCTCCCTAACCCTAGTACGCGCTCCACGCGTACTTTAATGGCGGTGTGTAACCCGCCAAAGGCCTCACACCTTACTCCTTTAGGCAGGATGCAACTCTACCTTGCATCCTGTAGGAAGGCACTGACTACCTCCTTTACCCACTCAGCCAGTCACCTCCGGCCTGTTTAATAAGCCAAGAATGACAAGGGTCTAAGACACATGTGATGGCTTTTACCTCTCCTTGAGCTGCATGGGGTGGGTGGGGATGGTTCAAGGACAGAGCACTAAATGAAAGATTTAAACAAACAGCTTCATTTATATACCTCTTCATACTGAAGTAGCAGTGTCTAAGCAGTTTACAATTGTAAGCGAATTGCTCCCATCAATCTGGGTACTCATTTTAGTGACCTTAGAAGGATGCAAGCCTGAGTCATGCTTGAGCCCTGTAGTATTGAACTTGCAACCTTATGGTTTTAAGTGAGTGGCTGTAGTATAGGCATTTAACCACTGCACCACCAGGGCTCCTAACTTGCCCCCTGAAGCATTTTTCCATATGTAACAACTCACTCTAAGCTTCTATTAGCTCCATAAGAGAGAATATATATATATATATATATATATATATATATATATATATATATATATATATATATGGCATTTAAGTACATCAAGAAAAGGTACAAGGAAAAGATCAATCTTTCTTTCAAAGGCATGATTCCAAACTAAAACTAGATGAAGAGACAGTGTTGGCAACTTCCAAAAGTCAAAAGAGATGGGAAATCTGATGATAGATCTCCAATAGCACACCCGTTTTGTCCAAAGTCAGTTGTCAGTTGTCTAGTAGAGGGTGGCGGGAGGAGAGAAAGAGAAGCAGAAAAATGTGAAGGAAGTTGTTTTGGGCTTATTATTAATCATTGCCAGATAGGATGCTTTTATCTGTGACCTTTCCCCTCAGGAAGGGCTCTGTTTTGTAGCTCAGGGTGTATGGAGAGACACTCTGCATGGCAAATATACATTCTGCTGGCGACAGGGAGATGGAGATCAATACACCGTGGTGGTTGGTGGCCATAGATTTTTCAGGAGATGCCACCGCAAGGTGTAGTAATCAATATTCAGGTCTACAGGCAACAGATATGATAATCACCTTTTATCCCATATCCCAAACATTAAAGCTGGAAGAACTCATAGTTTACAAAATTCTGATGGTAAGGTGGGTGCAAAGCTTGAAAAATCTGACATAATAATGTGATTTTTTGAAATTTTTATTTTTACATTTATATCTTATTCTGGTTGACCACCAATGAGCTCAAGATGGCAAATACAGCTCTTTGTAGTCCAACCGTATCTTCTCAGTAATTCTGTGAAGTGGGCCAGCTAGGAAAAAGTCACCAAGGCGGGTTACAGACCACCATTAAAGTATGCGCTCCGCGCGCAAAAAATGGTGTCGGCTGTTCCACATGGCGGCCGCCATGATGGAGTCATGAATGCGCCACCTCCAAACAAGGCAGCGCGGAGGTGACGCCATCACTCCACGCGAGGGCGCTTAACGTGCCCTTTCTGCAGAGCAGGAAGGAGCTCCGAAATGGAGCTCCTTCCTGGTTTGCATTGCTGGGCGCAGCCTTCAGACAGCTGCATCCAGCGACGCAAGGGAGAAAGGGGCCAAGCGGCCCCTTTCTCCTCCTCCCCGCTGCCGTGGGGTGTCTTTGGGGCTTGAAGCCCCAAGGACACCCCTTTCCAGGCTGTGGGGAAGCAGCCTTTTGCCACTTCCCCACGGCCCGGAAAGCAGCGGATCGGGGCCTCAGCAGCTGCCGTTCTGGCCACTGAGGCCCCGATACACCGGGGAAAGGTGCGCCTACAGGCCGCCCCAAAGGGGCGGTCTGTAATGCGCCCAAGTGACCTTCATGGCTGAAGGATGATTTCAATATGGCTCTCCCAAATCCAGGTCCAAGACTCCAACCATTTTGCTACACTTCTTCTCTATTCTTGTTTACAACTCTGGCGTTATTGCCACAATCAAAATGTCTCCCCCAAACCTAAACTGCCAGCAGCCACACTGAGTGATGGAGGTCCATTCTGATGAAGACTGAGAGCAGCAAGATCACATTTCCAGCCCCTCGTGGCAGCAATCTATGGTAGAACAACTAGAAACTGGCCTCCTGTCACACTTCAGGTCACTGGTGGAAAGGGCTGTAAATGTCATACTGCAGTGTCCTGATCACCAGCAGAACAGACCTCAATCATTCAGCGTGGCTGCTGGATGTTAAGGTAGGTTTGAGCGTTTAGGTCAGGAGATGATATGTACTTATTGTGATATAGGATCTGTGATGTAGTTAAGCATTCTTAACTGCACCTGAGATGTAGGATCTTGGTGTTTGTTGTTTTGAAAAATGTGGCTTTGTTACACTCTCCTTTCCCCAAAATACCTAGTTAAAGGTAACTGTTATTTGCAACTTGTTTCCTCCAAATGAAGACAGTATTGGACCACAGTTTGGTGAAAAGGGGTATTTTTCCAGATCAGAGATGTGTGTCATTGTTTTTGTTTGTTTTTAAGTGAAAATATATTAAAATGTGATGAACATTTAATGAAGCTTGCTGTTTAGTTTTTTAGTTTTATTAAAACTCAGGACCTTTTTTGGTAGGGCATCATGAGATGGCAACAAATTGTTTCATTTATTATCACTCTTTTTTATTTATCAGTTCTCTGCTTTCACAAGAAGTACACAACATTTTTTCTTGTTCACATTCACTCTAAGACAGATAGTTTAACGTGTGTTTCTTGAACCAACTGTAGCAAATGTATCCAGACTGCAGGAATGCATAGATCAGAAATATATGCTATATTTCTTTCAATATGTCAACTGTCAAATTCCTTTTTTCATTTTTGGTACTATACAAGAGAGTGGAAAGTTGGCTCACACCCACAAAGCTGCCGACAGATATGGCAAGGCCACAATGTAAGGAAATAAAGCAATCCGCAGCAACTGTAGGCTTTATGCAGCAACCATTCAAGCTCTTCCTGATTCCAAATGGCACCAATGTCATGCTGTCTGAACCTATTTTAGGGTCATTGTGCAGTATTTTAACTATATTTTTTCTATTTAAATTAAACTTCCTTTAACCTGTAGCATTCATGCTCACTTCATCTCAGGTGTGTGTGTGTCTTCAAGTTGTTTCTGACATATGGTGACACTAAGGTAAACCTATTACAGGGTTTTCTTGGCAAGCTTCTTCAGAGGACGTTTGGCATTGCCATACACTGGGGCTCAGAGACTATGATTTACCCAAGGTCACCCTGTGGGTTTTCATGGCTGAGTGGGGATCTGAACCCTGTTCTCCCAGTGTCCCAGTCCAGTGCTCAAACCACTACACCACTCTGGCTCAGATGAGTCCACGATAATGTAAAGGTATAGATATATTTTATTGCAATTTTGATTTTATTTATAAGCTTCTTTAGACAGGTCCACATCTTTAAAGTCAAGATTTTTTTTAAAAAAATCTATTGGCTCTTTAGTATGCTTTACAAAGTGTCAATATATATTTTATGGGGGTTTATTATTAGTTATAATTTGATAGAGAATGCATATAGATAAAAAACCACAGCTGTTTAGCTATGATCATAATAAGCAGTCATTCTCCTTCTGAATACCAATTCTTGGACAGTACAGATGGTAAGTTATCATTGTACCCATATCCCTTTCGCAAGGTGTTTCCAGGAATTTTTTCAGGTGGTGGAGAAACAAAGCTGTAAAATAGTAAATGAGTATGCATTTACAACATACATGAGTATAACACATTTGTATATTACCACCATGTCTGCGAACACACACTTTGTACATCAGAATCACATTGCATGACATTCAGAAGCCTAAAAACTAAATCTACATTATACTCTTATTTACTTATTTATTTTTATCTCGCCTTTCTCTCAAATTGGGAATATGATACCACTTTAACAGTAATGGCTTCATCCTATGGCATTGTGGGACTTGTATTTTGATGAGGAAACCCTTTAGTAGAGTTTGAATCCACTCACTTGAATTACAACACTGAAGATATCTGGTGATACTAAACTGGTACCAAACTGCAATTACTATGTACTGCATATACTCTCTGGATTTTTTGTGAATAGAAATGGCTATGCTTAGTTAGGGTTGGGAATTACTGTATAGAGAATCTTGAATTGTTGGTTGTACTTTTCATATTATCAGCCAGTTTTTATACCTGAACAGAATTTTTGCATTACTTGATTTCTGAACTGTACAAATGTTGTTTTGTAATTCCTGTGGTAAGAAGGTTATACCCTAGGTTTGGTGCTGGGCAGCCCAGACATTGCCCAATGTGTTAGTATCAGACTCAGAGACTGGGTGTTGTCTGGTCCTCCCACCAAGAGGATGAATGGGGGGGGGGGGCATTTTATTTGGCCTGTACGGACAGGCCCCTGGTCTCTGATAAATCTATGCCAGGTTAACGTCTCTTTTCCCCAGTGAGTACATCTAATATCTGGAAGATGTACTTCCACTTGTAGCTGACAACCATGCATTCCATTCTATATCCCATTGGGCTCCATCTCTGCTCTCCTTTCACTGCAGGTACAGACCTTTCTGTTTAAGTAGGCTTTAAATCTGTAATTGCTCCCAGGGTGTGAGACTTGTATTTATACACATGCATACATACATATATAACTTTTGTATACTATTAAAATAATTTTATACTTTTTAATGCAAGTATTTTGTTTTAATTTTTTATTTGTTTTACATTTTTTTATTGTGCTTCATTGATTCCTTTTGTGAGCTGCTTTGTCCTCTGCAGGATAAAGATGGCATATAAATGATGATGATAATAATAATAATAATAATAATAATAATAATAATAATTTTTTATTTATATACCACCCTGTGGCGAACCAATCCGGGCAGTTTACAACATTAAAATAACATACAGCATAAAAACAATATATTTCCCTCCCCCCTTAAAAAGTTATTAAACAACATATCTAATTTAAAACCACAATAACTAGTTAGAATAACAATAAATTAAACAAAATAATACCAACCAACAAACCACTGCAACTTCAGTTCTAAAGAAAAGGGGGCTTTGGAGACATTACTGAGGAGGGGGGAAATCCTGAGATCCTGAGGCCGGGATATTTCAGTCTGGGAAGGCCTGCCTGAAGAGATCCGTCTTGACAGCCTTTTTGAAGCTGTCCAAAGATGTTAATTGACGGATCTCATCCGGCAGGTCGTTCCAGAGCCTGGGGGCGACAACAGAGAAAGCCCTCCGGGAGGTCACCACAAGCCTCGATTTTTGAGGCTGCAACAAGTTCCTCCCAGAGGACCGGAGAGCGCGGGGAGGATTGTATGGGAAGAGGTGGTCTCTGAGATAGCTTGGACCCAAGCCATTTAGGGCTTTAAAGGTAATAACCAACACCTTGTACTGGGCCCAGAAACCAATAGGCAGCCAGTGGAGGGACCTCAAAACCGGAGTGATATGGTCCCTTCTGGATGTTCCTGACACAAGCCTGGCTGCCATGTTTTGAACCAGCTGTAGTTTCCGAACCAGGCACAAGGGTAGCCCCATGTAGAGCGCATTACAGAAGTCAAGGCATGAGGTTACCAGCGCGTGCACAACAGTCTCGAGATCCCTTACTTCCAGAAAAGAGCGCAGCTGGCATATCAGCCGAAGCTGATAACAGGCACTGCTGATGGTCGCATTCACTTGATCTATCATCAGGAGCGACGAGTCAAGGAGCACCCCCAGACTGTGAACACAGTCACTAGAGGAGAGTGTGACCCCGTCCAGGACTGGTGGTTGCAACCCAATTCTTGGTTTCGGGGCCGCTAGCGTGAGCACCTCCGTCTTGTTCGAATTCAGCTTCAATCTGTTTTTCCTCATCCAGCCCATTACCGCCTGAAGACATTCATTGAGAGAAGAGATGCCATTAGAATTCGAGGCCAACGAACGAGACATGGAGAAATAGATTTGGGTGTCATCAGCGTACTGATAGCACCCAGCACCATAACTCCGTATGATCTCACCCAGCGGCTTCATATAGATGTTAAACAACATTGGGGACAAAATAGCTCCCTGAGGGACTCCACAAGGGAGCTCCCTCTTTCTGGAGCTACTGTCCCCGAGCAGCACCCTCTGGGACCTGCCTGAGAGGTAGGACCGGAACCACTGCAATGCAGTGCCTCCGATACCTAATCCTCCCAAGCGGTCCAGGAGGATGCCGTGATCTATCGTATCGAAAGCCGCTGAGAGGTCTAAGAGCACCAACTGGGTCACACTACCCCTGTCGATGCTCAGACGCAGATCATCAGTCAAGGCAACCATGGCAGTCTCAACCTCAAAGCCTGTCCTGAAGCCGGTTTGAAATGGGTCTAGATAATCGGTTTCATCCAAGACAGCTTCCTTCAGACAAGATGGAACATGCCCTTCCCTAAAGGATGCATTGATGATATCCGTGAGGCATCTCCTCAATGCATCCCCCCCCCCGGACGGCCAGCCATGATGGGCAAGGGTCGAGAGGGCAGGTTGTTTTCCTCACCTTACCAAGCAGCTTGTCCACGTCCTCGGTACTCACTGATTGGAGCTGATATAGAATAACTTCGTCGACGGAGTCACTGGACACCTCGCCTATAGATTCTGTTGCAACAGTGGCGTCTAAGTCGGCTCTTATCTGAGAGATTTTATCTGTGAAGAAGTTGTTAAACACGTCACAGCAGGCCGTCGTCGGGTTAAGCAAGGGATTTGGCACAGGAGGTACCTGCGTCATTTCCCATATTATCATTGTATTTCCAGGTTTCTAAATCTTACAATATCTAAAGGGTCAGGATCATTAAAACAGGAAGGCCCTGTCCTCTACCTCTGTTGTATTGCTTGTATTTACAATGAGTCTCTTCTATTTCTAAGACATCTAAATTTCATTAAAAAAATTGGCAGGAACATGACAATTAAAAGTTCCAAAGAGGATCTTCTTCAGAACTGACTCACAGTCAGAGTGGTTTGACAGATCACTTTAAAAATTCTTCCAGAATGGTCCGAAGAAGTGTGCGCTTTTGCAATACTGGATTTTCCTGGAGTCTGCCAGTTGTTGTTCACTTGTTCCATATCAATGAGGCTTTTACCATTCTTTTGGGAAGCTGTTTTGTTGTGAATGTAACTTCTTTTTTACACTGGGGGCATGAGTTGAGCTCCTACAACAGGTAGACCTAGACAGAGTGTAGTACTCTGGCCATGTAAGTGTTGTAAACCCAAGGCAGCTGTTGAGCCCTGGGAGAATCCATTGTTGCTGCTTATTGGAGAGAAGGGAAAGCAGGGAGAGAATTCAGGTGATTAAGAAATATCTTGTCTTGGCTGGGGATGAGGGAGAAACAAGGGTATGTCCAAATAAGTGTACCCTCCTTTTCCTTCCACATGGAGCCCAGAACAACTACATCTTCATCATATGAATTGCCCACCTACTCCATCCTCACCAGCAGCCACTCCTCCCAAGGTTTGACAGATGACAGGAAGAAACTTTCTCTGAGGCAAAAAAAAGACTAGATAATACATCACTGAACCCCATCCAAAAAGAGACATATACACATAAATATGCATGAACCATACATATGCATATTTATGATAGTAAATGGTTCCTGCCCATGGTTTGTTGAGAATGGTCCTATCATTTTAAGGACAAATTTTCTCTTCTCTAAAATCTATATTATCCTTCTTAGCCTCATAGCATTATAGCAGAAAAGTGATTTTTATTTAATTTTTCCTTAACCATAATGTTATACAGCTGGCTCACTATCCATGGATTCTGTGACCACAGATTCAACCAATCATGATTCAAAAATATTCCACCCTCCAAAAGAATTCTAAAAGCAAACCTTGATTTTGCCATTTTATATAAAATGATGTTACCCTAGATATTATGTTACCCTGGATGTAGACTTGTCCTGGGCGGACAGTCCAACATGATATGCTTATTTAGACGGATTATGTTTAGCTCAAATGTAGAAATATTTAATGACTGGGTAATTCAGTCTAGGGGACCAATCCCAATGTATACCAAGTCCAGAGGTACACAGATTTATTTTATTTCCAGAGGCAAATTTTTCCAATGGTAATGATTTTTATCTGAAAGGGGAAATCAACACATGCACATAAGCAAACAACTAGAAAAATAAAAGGTGTTAGGCTGGAATAGAAATGAAACTTCATTAACAGTGATACTACATCTGAACAGATCTTGACTGCAATTGCTGGTGGTCTGGGTATGGACTGAGGGCTCAATTGCTCCCTTGGCAAGCAGGGGTGGTGAGTGATAAAAGTGCTAGCCTGGCAAACTGACAGAGATTCTGCCTGCTTGCTGGACTAAGCCAAAGACTTGGTGAAAAGCCCTGATATTTATACCAAAAATATGCCTTGGGGGTAGATTCCAAGGGATTGAAAAGACCAAATGGTTCTGGAATACTTTGAAATGGGTTTGGATTCACTTTGAAATGTTGGTGCCACTTTGAAGTAGTTTTCCAAGATGATGTCACTGAGGTGTGAATGGAGAGCAATAGACGCACATTTCTAGGCAGAGGAGATAAGCGTGCAAGATCACCCAAACTTGTTTACCATATCTGCAGCCCTTAGTTCTCTAGGTTTGGGTCTCCTCAGCTCCTTCAGAATGTCCAGAATCAAACAATTTACTCGGGCCCCCCAGTGTACGTTCTGCTTGCTAGCCTATGTGCAAGGACTGCTTTCTAGTCACGGCATCCACATCGGGGTATAGAAGGGTCACCCAGCCTATATTTTATTACATTTCTAATATCAAAAGAGGAGGACTACTCATGGGCCTAAAGAGGGACTTGAGCATTTGCCATTATATAATGGGACTTGAGCATCCATGGATTTTGGTATCCACAGGGAATCAATACCCAGCAGTTACTAAGGCCTCACTGTAATATGGTGCTAAAAATGTTTTTAAAAGAAGGAGAAAAGGAAAGAGAAGAGAACAAGAAGAGGGGGAAATTTCAGCTGGCATGCAAATAACACAGATGACATAACTATGCACATCAAGGGGCATGTCCAAATATACGGAATGAACCAAACACATGGAATAGTCAAGTGCCCATCACCAACTTCTGTTGTTTTCAGAATTTTTGGAAAAATCAAATCAAACCCATTGTGGTAAAACCATGGGAATAAAAAGCTGCTGTTAGTGTTGTAAATTGTCAGAAAATAGTACAGGTGAAGAGAACTGCAGCAATAAATACTGCAACATCCAGCAAACTCCCAATCTGAGGCAACCTCCCAACATATTTTTCTGGAAGATCCTTCTATTTATTGCTGGCTAGGCTGATGTGCATCTGTCTATGGAAAGTAAAATAAATACATTTTTTGAATGAGGGGAAAACCCCCCTCCCCCATACACTTATATCTTCTTCTGGACCTTTTGAGAACAGTTGGAAGGCCATTGCTAAAAACAGGATGTTGGAGAACCATCCTTATGTATTTTGTTGCTAAGAAGCTCTCCCTAACCATATGTTAAGGCCCTGCTGAGGGTTCATTTGCAGCAAAGTTTTATATTTATCTTATGAGTTGGTTTAATACAGAGAATTATTGGCATGTGTTAGGGAAGGCACAAAATTATGTTGGTAGAGGAACTGCTGTGTACTGGAAGGAGCTATTGACAAGACTGGTGTGTGTATGTATTCATGGTTTTTTTCATTCAAAGCTAGGATTGCAAAGCATGTACATGGTGCTTGCACACTATAATATAATAAGAATAAGATCAACCCTAGATTTTACCTTTGTTTTTTCAAGAATATGAAACAGCAAATGCAAACAGAAGAAATGTGAACATTTTCAATACTAACCTATGCCTAAAGATTAGACAAAGAGGGATGAAATCATTATAACAAGTGGAAGGTGATCACTTGATAGCCTACAAAAGGGGAAAGAATACTCACCAAGTTCACTTTATTTTTAAACCTGAGTTGTCAGAGATTAATTCTGGAGCATTAATCTAGTAATACATTGTAAACAGGATAGCCAATTGGATGAAATAAAACAGCCACAAAAATACTGAGGGCAGCTTGTAGCAAGCTGAGCATGCTGACATTCTGATGTGGTTCACTAGTTTTTCTTTATGGTCTCCATAAATTTAACTTGTTATAATTACTGTCAATAATATTAATGAAACTGCAGGCTGCTCAACAAAAGGAATATCAATCTGTAGCTTTTTATTAGGTCAGTGAGACCTTAATTTATCACAGGTACATTTTGTGTGAGGCAGAAATTTGGCCCTTAATTTGTAACTGCTGTACCTTCTTCAAGCTGTTTCCCAGAAACTCAGAAGTGCCACAGATACTTACAGTGTGCAAGCTTGACAGTTATCGCCCCAAAAGTAATGGGACTATGCTGGCCTGGGGGATACTGGGAGATGTAATCCCAAAAAAGCATCTTTTCCAAGCTCTGTCCAGGATCGTATGTGTGAATAAAGAGCTCTGTTTTCTGAATGGTGGTCTCTATTATGTTAAAATAGCATCACACCATGCACAAGACGCAGGAGCCAACAGGCTTAGGGGAACCCAAGGTTATAAGAAGCACAAAGCATCTTTAGAAAACAAAATTTTAATATAGGGAAAACTCACAGAAATAAAACAGTTTGACACTACTTTCACTGCCATGACTCAATGCTGTGGAATTCCGGTATCGTTGTTTTTGAGTTTTGTAAGATATTTAACTTTCACTATTTGAGAGTTCTGGTACCTCACCAAATTACAAATCCCAGAATTCCATAGCATTTAACCATGGAAGTTAAAGTGGTGTCATATTGCTTTATTTTTGCAGTCTGGCAGCAGCCCCAATGAATAACTTAACTTGCAAGATGACTGACAGTTCAATATGAGGTGGAAAGAAATATTTTTAACAAATCCACTCCAAGCAATGCCATTTTATGGCAGGTGGCACTTGTAATTATTTATTTATATTTAATTTATATCCTACTCAGTTAAAAGCAAAATGCATCTAAAACAATGTGCTATACATGAATTTTGTTTTAAAATAGACAGTTACCAGTATCCTACATTGGCTACATAGTTAAGAATGCACAACTAAGTAGTCTCCTGACCTGGATTTCCAAACCCATCTTAACAGCCAGCAGACACATTGAATAAAGATCTGTTCAGCTGCTAAACTTCTTACATTACTGAGCCTACAGAGTTTATGTTTTGATTACAATTCCCACAATCTCTGGACATTTAGCCAATGCTAGCCAAAGTTTATGGGAGGTACTCTCAACACATCCAGAGAGTAATACATTGTCTATCTCTTTGAGCCTCTAATAATCACATACAATATATGGTCCAGACACTCATACATATCAATTTTTTTACACAGGATTTCACAGCATTGAGTTATGGCAGGTAAAGAGGTGACAAACTGGATTATTTCTGCAGTGCAGATGCAGCCGGAATGATGTGGGGACACCAACCAGGTGGTTCTTCTTAAAGGATGCTAATAAAATATATTTCTGAAAAGTATGTTCTATTTAGTTTTAAAACATTTTTGTCCATTCAAATTTCCCAGAGACCTTTTCCCCCCAGATTCCAGAACTGTGTTACTCACTCTTGCAGTCTTGACTATCTCTCCTGCTCCAGCTTCCTTCTTGATTCTTTGCAGTGCAACTGCCGTCTTCTGCATTCTGATGAAATTACTCACTCAAGTCATCAATGTTTTACATATGGACAAGTCTAAAGAACTCTACTTATTGCTCACTGACTTCCCAATTGCCTTCTCATAGCTCACTCTGCTGAAACACTTGCTCTCTCTAGACCAGGGGTGGGGAACCTTTAGGCTTATAGACATTTTGGCCTACAATCATCAACACCCCCCCCCCCACTCAGTATGGCCTATGTAAAGGACTTTGGAAGCTGTAGCCCAAAACATCTAGAGTGCCAAAAGTAAAGTCCCCACTTCAATATAGATTTTGTTTTCAGCTGATTCTTTTCCAAACTGCCACTTTTCCATAGGGAGAAAATTTCATTTATTTCTTCCCCTTGGTGGTAGGTCTGTTATTAGCCTTCTATTATTACCTTTGTATAGTGGCATCACTGGAAAGGTGCAGGGAGGGGGATGCAAACCATGCAAGGTGACACCTCAGGAGGGGTTACACCTGGTGAGGCCATCCTCCTACTGCAGTGGAGGCATGAGTGTGCCCATCATGGCTTCTTTGTCAGCCAAACTTCCACCCTGGTAAAGGAGTCAAGGCTTCAGCAGGGATGGTAGGTGAGCAAGGCAGAAGGTGGGGAGGGCAGGGTGGATCAGGCCATGTCCCCCCTAGGCAATCTCCCTTACTTCCAGTGTCACCAAATCTGGTGATATTACTACCTTTTGTACAATATCCCCAAATGATTGCATCAGATCTTGTGACACTCAGCACCATCTAAGATTTGCTTTTCCCAGTAGACTCAGGCAAAAGCAAATTGCTGCACCTCTTCTAGCTTGTGGATCCTTCCTTATTAATTTGCCATCTTGACCACAGTATGATATTTCATCTGTAAAATGTTGGAGGGTATGCTGGAATACCAGACTGGGCCAGGGAGACCTGGATGCAAATTCCTGCTCAGATAACGAGTTTACCAGGTGATTTTGGATTAGTCACTCCCTCTCAGTCCACTTGACTAAAGAGCTGCTAGAGGGGAAATGAACATGAGAATTTTTATTTTATTTTATTTATATCATGTCTTTCCCTAACCTTAGAGCTCAAGCTGGTTTACAAAAATTAGAACAAGTCCAGCTGAAACGACATAATTCAAAAGTTAAAATGCAAGTAGTATATCAACAGAATTAAAAGAAGTTTAAAAGCATTTCTATTGAGAGGGGGGACCCCTACGAATAAAGACAATGCAGCATGTTATTAAAGTCCCTGCATCCATGAGCAATCAGTCCTCAAAAATCAGTCTCAAAACAAAAAGCCTTCACCTCCCCCATAGAGAGACAGTAAGCCAAACACCAACTTCACCTAATCTGGGTCTGAACGTTGTATGCCATCTCTGAGTCCCTTGGATGGCAGGTGAGCTATAAATATAATAATTGATTTAAAATAAATCAATTGTTTTTTCTTTACAAAGGTCATTTTTAACAAATAGCCTATACTTTGGTCATAGAACACTGATTTTCTGAACATATACAGAACACCATTGTGCCATGCCCTCTAACTATCCCAATTGGCAGGATGAACTCTGATTGATCCTCTGTTCCACTTTTCATAGCTGTTTTTAAAATATCTCTGTCTTTCTCCCACTTTCTTTTCTGCTTACTTCCATTCCTGCAGACAGAGTTCAAAGTGCAAAGAGTAATTTGTATGCAGTTAGCTCAACAGGAGGGAAAGGAGAGTAGAAGGTGAGATCTTTACCTTCCAGTTAGGTTCAGGCAAAAGCAAACTTCTGCAGCATCTCTTAGCTTCTGTGTTCTTCATCATCATAACTTTTGCCATCTTGAACATATTCTGATGTTGCTTATCTACAGTTGTCCTAGTTTTATCTGTGAAATGTTGGAGGGTATGTTGTGCTATAAATATCAATAATACATCAATGGTTGGTTCATTTGAAAGACTGCTTTTATTCCTACAGCCTAATGAATGTATAATGTTTTTTGTTTGTTAGGGAAGTACAGCTTTAATGCAGACAATATCAGCTACACTGTATTATGTCTTATTTCCTTTTTCCTGGATGCAGCATTTTTATTAGCATTCTTAGTGATGAATAATCCCATGTTTAAGAAAACTAGAACAAGATCACCATAAGTTTTATTGTTCCCTGTGGAGGGATACTGTTAACTTTCTTGAATTTTTTAAATCTGAGAAACAATGAAAGCCTGGTACAAAAGAAAGCAACACTAATGATTTTTCAGAGTTTGCATTTGAAGAATAGTGGATAGGTCAGTGGATGTCAAAAATTCACCTACAACCAACTTTGCAAAAACAATACCCTTCTAATATGTATTTATTTATTATTTACGTTGTTCATGCTAAACATTCCAGGATTTACTCAAAGCCAATAGGAATAATTAAAAAACACAAACTACATCTTCAGCCAAAATAAAAACATTGCAAAAGCTAACATTTTGAAAGCCTGCCTTATACTTTTTCTGCTCAAGTTCCTTTTGTTAATAAAGATTGCATTTAAAAGGTAAATCTATAAATAGTTTCTTTAACTGAAAGAAAGAAGAAAACTGATGAATCTGTCAAGGAAATCTGTTCTATAATACAGGAGCCACTAATAATAAATAAAAAATAAAACTTTTATTTGTATCCCGCTTTTCTGTTACAAGACAATCAAAGCGGCTCACAACATATTAAAATCCACATTTACAAAATTATGTCCCAAATTCCCCCCCTTAAAACAGGATTAAACATGTACAATTAAAATAGCTATTAAACACACACACACAACGAGGACAGAGCGGTGGGCTAATACATGATGTGGGGGACAGTCATTCTGTGGCTACTACAAAAAAATATGCTATTCCATCCTCCACATCAAAGCATGAGCATGGATCTTGTTACATGTTGTCATCACCTACTGAACTGATACAATAAAATAAGACATCGCTGATATCTTTGGCACTGACTACTAGAAATGACGTTAATCTCAGAGCAGATCTCAGCATTTTCATTTTGGGATGGGGCTGAATTTGAGTCCCTTCATATTGTCACATGAGATACTCTTCCTGTCCAAATATGTGAACCAGAACACAATTACCATGTAATATTCACATTTCCAAGCATTTAATGATCCAGTCCTATAAACAAACAAATAAGTCTATTTATAAGGTGAAAATGTACATATATGACAAATAAGGGAAATGATAAACAGAGGAAACTATATAATACAAAAATTATACAAAATTTGATTCATGAGAACTGTGCTCACAAATATGAATATTATTTTTGTAGAAAGATTATATTTTATAAGGTCAACAAACTGATGTAGAAATGAGATGGAAGAAAATAGATGGAAAAACTGGAGAAACTGAAACCAAAGATATCTGTTCATCTCTAGTTTCTGTTAGCAAAGTAATAGAAAACTTCAGTTACTGCAAAATGTTTGGACATCAAACTCTCCTAAGAGGGAAGAGTGTCATACATTCCTGATATGTTTTGCTGGCCACTTCATCACCCAGAAGGTAGAATAGATAAGCTCTCAGAGACTCACGAGAATAGTTGAGGAGGCAACTGTGTCCTTGCACAGAAGTCACATTACATAGCATCATCTTGTAGTGGTGGCTGTTAGCTTACATGTCTCTAAGGCAGTGAGTTTGCTCTGAGTTTTAGTCTGTCTAAGATGCTGACACCTATCTGCAAAATAACTTGTTTAAATTAAGTAAATTACAGCAGTAGTAAATGATAGCCCAGTAGTCTTGTCCATCAAAGAGCATTCCTTCACCTTCACAACAGGTGACTAAATACCATAAACAATATATCGCTTCTGCACTATCCAAGCTTGTTGATTCACTAACAGTAGGACTAAGGAATTGGGGATCTTTAAAAATTAAATTACTTTGATAGCATGAGCAAATTTGGCAAACCTCTACTTCTAAATCCATGTCATTTATAAATGGCGAGGGGGCTTCAAGATGATTATCCCTCTCACAGTTTACTGCTGTAACCCACCCTGATTCCACGTGATTGGGAGGGCTATAAATAAATTATTTATTATTATTATTATTATTATTATTATTACTACTACTACTACTATTATTATTCTGTCAGCAGAATAATACAATTGTTTCAAGCCCACTGAATGTTATGTGTGACCCCCCTTAAATCTGTAGTCATTACTGTGAAATCACAAACAGGTTCTGGTCTCTGATTCTTATACTTGACTCAACACATATGCACATTTTTTTTAATATTTATAAGACTAGGAGCATACCAGTTCCTTCTAGGCTGTTCATCTATAAATGTCAAATTTCTCCTATCTTTTCCTATTCGCCATCATGTAAAATGACACCCGACTCTATAATTACACAGTATTTCATCAACACAGCCTAACAACAGTGCCCAAAACAACATTAGGGCAAAATGGAATGTCTCCAGTTTTCAACAGGGCTGAACAGGTATTGTCTCATAGGACTGAGCTTAACCAAGTTCAAAATGTTCTTCTTCACACTTGCAGAAGCTGACCTAGGGACAAAGTCTTCTCTGATAAGAAATTCATAAATCAACATTCGTTAATCATGTTCCAATGTTAAATAGAGTTGTACTCAGAGGACATATTTCTATCTAAGCTGAGAAAGGCTGACCCCCTGAGGAGCAACTTGATGCCATGTTCTCAGAATCAAAGAATTGCTATCAATAACCACATGTTGAGGTAGGCCACATCTCTTCTTTGGAACATAAAAATGCATGCCGATCCTATCTTCCTAGCAATAATTCTGATATCTTCAGAATTCAGTATCAATAATTCAAAATATCTTTGAAATAAAGATAAAACTGGTTACCGATGTATAGTACAAACACACCTCTACTGTATTAAGTATACTTGCAAATCTGGAAACAAACCTTTTTGAATCCATCCCATTTTTAACCTATTTTTACTTTCAGTTTTGAAAACATGGTTCTATTGACCAAAGTAGCTTATTCTTATGGCAGATGCTGGCTGGTGGCTGAGACAGTGTGGTGAATCTATGCAGAGACTAGTCTGAACTATAATGGAACTGTCCAACCTGTCTCCAGAACAAATTCTACACCTTGTATAGATGTTTTAAAGTTCAGACTCAAACCCAGAGCAGATTCACTATGTACTGATGCTTGTCCCACCAGGCCATGGCACTGTTGTCTTCAGCCATTTCTCAGATAACCTTGAACAAATGTGTGAGGCAGATGACTAGAGCCTAGGATGAAGCTCAGCACACTCTGCACCTGACTGGGGCGCGTTACAGACCACCGGATTGCGGCGGTCTGTCTCCGCCTCCGCTTGCAGCGTCCGGGAGCCACAGTGGCCAAACCGCGCGGCTCCCGGATGCTCCGAGGAAGGAGCGAGGAAATCGCGCTCCTTCCTGGGCCCCGGAAGAGACGCTGCGAGGTGCTAGTCGCGCACTTGCGGCGTCACTTCCGGGGCACGATGTGCAGACACACAGCATCCGCTACGTCAAAATGGCACCGGCCGTGTGGAACGGCCATTGCCATTTGTCACGGACTCTGTCCATGATAGGGTTAGGGGCGTCTGGAAGAGACGCCCCTTTTTCAAACTGGGACGTCCTCAGGACGTCCCTTATGGCGGTCTGTAACCCGCCTGAGTTCTAATGATGATGAATGGTTTAGAAAATGAATGGGCAGCTATGGTCCTCCAGATGTTTTGGAACTACAGTTCCCATTCCCAACCCTTACTGACTATGCAGGCTAGGGCTGATAAGAATTGCACTCCAACAGCCTCTAGAAGGCCACAGATTCCCGTCCCTGTTCTGAGAAATTCCTATCTCATTTTGCTATCTCAGCTAATACAATAAAAGTGAAAACAACAATACATTTACACGCAGTAGTTGTTTACATTTTTTTTAAAAAAAATAAGCTGGTATAACGGTTATCTTCTTTTCATCTCTGTTTCCTGGCCTAAAGGAAATAATACTACACTTCTAAGATCTTTCTAGAGAAACAGTGAATTATTTATCAGAAAAAGTCCAGTGGTTTGTTTAATTAAGCTTAAATCCTCTATTAGGCTTGATTAGAATAGACCTGCTGAATCCGTTAGTGTTATCTATGTGTTGACCTACCATTTCATTCAATGGGACTATCTTAGTTGGGTCTAACCAACAGGATGCCAGCTTGTGTGTGCTATTTGTACATTTATGCTCTAGAGTGATTTCAAAGTGGATGCAAATGATAGCTGATGTACATTGGAGACCTCAAGATCAGAGCTAATCTCATTCCTACACTGGCCAGGACTGCTTGGTACCAATTTTGGCTGATATGCCAGCTGCGTACCTACCTCAACCAAAAGGATCTAGAAGCAGTGGTACATGCACTGGTAATCTCTCATCTTGATTTCTGTAATGCACTCTACATGGGGCTACCCTTATACCAAGTCTGGAAGCTTCCTTTGGTTCAAATTGCAGCACCCAGACTGGTCATCGGTTCTTCCAGGTTTGACCATATAACACCTGTGTTAAAATCTCTTCATTGGCTGCTGATTTGTTTCTGGGCGCAATATAAGGTGTTGGTTATTACCTTTAAAGTCCTACATGACTTGGTCCCAAGTTACTTGCAGGAACGCCTCTCTCTACATAATCCACCCTGCACTTTCAGAACAACTGAGAAGAATCTGTTAGAGCATCAGTCAACTAGACTTGTATCAACTTCCCAAAGAGCTTTAACTGTAGCTGCTCTGAAATTGTGGAATAGTCTTCTAGGCCTTTAAGAAGACACTTAAGATGGATCTCTTCTGGCAAGTCTACGCACCTGATCTTGTCCAAGAGACATCGCTCCACTCCTTGATCATTGTATAATTTTATTGCCACTGTCATGCGATGATGTGTTAGTTTTTAATGGCATTATCACTGTTATTGTATTTTATTGATGTGTTTGTAGGTAATTTTTAGATTGGAATCCTGCCTTGATCCATCTGGGAGAGGCGGGAAAATATAAATTATTATTATTATTACATTGGGAACATAAATATTAATGGGCAAATTTCTCAGAGTTCTCAGCAATAACCATGGCCTAAAACATCTGCTTCTTCATGAACAACATTATCAGTCAAATGGATCAACTAGGAAATAGCTGAGGCTATGTTTTTCTCACTGACATAACAGGATTCCATGTCTTTAAGCCCCCTCCTCTGCTAGGCTTTTGAGACAACACATAAACAAGTGTCTTAATTGAAAGGCCAGTGTGGCTCCACTGTTGAGGACAGAACATGCCAACAAAGCAGGGAAATGAAAACTTCAGTTTATTTTTAAAGTCTATGTGGTGCAAGTGATAGAGATAAAGGCTACTCCCACAGGGATTTGGTGAAGCATATTAACAAGTTGCTGGACTCTTTCCTTTGTTAATCTATTAAACCATGCAAAGAGTGTGTGTATTCCAGATGGACATTTAAAGGTCTGGCATATTGCAATATGGTCTAAAAAAACCCTATTTCCCAAGGAACAAAGGATGAATTTATGACAAAGTGGGTGCTGTTCATGGCATTTTGGAACAAGAAATTTCATAAAAGAGTTTGAAAAATGATTACCAGCATCAACACCACTACTATTATTTATATATTAGATTATTTGATTTTTCTGGAAGCTGGTAATCAAAAAATATTGTATACCATGATTGAGATAATTATAAAATTAATTTTATAATGAAAGTCAGATGAATTTTATGCTGCACTTTGTACATAATTTACAATATAACATATACTTAATAGGCAACTTATATACATATATCAGTGGCAACTCATGGTTTCCTTGTCAGTGAGGCAGTGAATCTTCTCTGGGCTTTGAGCTAAACTTCAAAGAAGTTTTCCATGGTGCTGAACTCTAGCTCCCCAATAAATTCAGCACCATGAATAATGCTTTTAAAATTCAGTCTAAGCCCCCAAAACAAATTCACCACCCCAGTGACATGGAAGGTGCTAACTACAAGTGGTATGTATGAACCCAAGTGCAGATAAAGTTTCACCTGAAAGATATATTAAATAAAAAAAATGACTCTATGAGATAAATACAATTTACTCTGTATCAATAAACATCACCTAAGCCATACTAAAGCATATTAGGTAAAGCATCATGGATGCACTGCACACAAGCCCGCAATCTTTCATTCAATATAAATATTACAGTGGATTAAAGTTTGAGTCACTGAGTAGAATTTGCCTCTCTCTGTAACTGGGGGGTATGAAAGTGAAGGATGTGCTGCAATTTAAGCTGAGTAAACAAGCCAACCAAGCTGCCTTCTCTCCTTGAACCAAATGGTATAAGCTTAAAGAAATTGCCTTTCCTTCTGTTTTTATATCTAGAATTGGCATAATTACATAATTGGAAGTAGTAGAAGAAGAAGCCCCATTTTTCTTTCCAAAGCAAGAGCAGGTGTGGATTGTGACAAAGACTATGAACTGGTAATATAAAAAATTAGACTAAAGCTAGAGAAGTACACCAATTATATTGTCAGTCTAAAGATCCCCTGTAGAATTTAAAGATCAAGCAGAGAACAGATTGGCATTATTAAGCCTAACTGACTGAAACCAGGAACACTATAATGGAAAACCACAGTTTATACCATTTATAAACAAATAAGCCTGACTGTATGGCAAATGAAATTTTCCAGATGGTTAAGGATAAGCAAGAAGCTAAATTGAAAGGTGAGAGGATAAGGGTCAGAATGCTAAATGTAACTGTTCAGTGACTTGCACATAGGAACAAAGAATACCATACAATCTATGTATATAATAATCAGTACAAAGAAATAGAAGAGGGCAACAACAAAAGAAGACCAAGAAATCTCCTCCATATTATCTGAGAAATCAATGGGGAAATTAAAGAAAGTGTAAGAATACTTTGGCCCGTTACAAACGGGCCAGAAAGTATGCTTGGAGCGCGTACTAGAGTTACGCACCCCCTACCCCTAGTGCACGCTCCGCGCACACAAAATGGCGGCGTCTGTTCCACACGGCTGCTGCCATGAGGACGTCATGACCGCGCCACCTCTATACGGGGTGGCGCGGACGTGACGTCCTCGCTCCATGCCAGGGCGCTTAGTGCGCCCTTAGCGTGGAGCAGGAAGGAGCTCCGTTTCGGAG
>NC_056525.1:198672981-198713144 GCF_019175285.1 Sceloporus undulatus | reverse complement strand
GCCCAGCAGATCAAAGGAGAAAGGGGCCAAGCGGCCCCTTTCTCCTCCTCCCCGCCACCGCAGGGTGTCCTTGGGGCTTGAAGCCCCAAGGACACCCCTTTCCAGGCTGCAGGGAAGCGGCCTTTTGCCGCTTCCCCGCAGCCCGGAAAGTGGCAGATTGGGGCCTCAGCAGCTGCCGGTCTGGCAGCTGAGGCCCTGATACCCCGAGGAAAGGGGCGGGTACAGGCTGCCGCTTTTCGCCGGTCTGTAACCTGCCTATATGACCAATATGGAGCATATTATATGATGCGGACAAAATACAAAGATGGTAGAAAGAATACACTGAAGAACTGTGCAAAAAGAGATGAAAGGATGACAGATATTTTAAGGAATAATGTTTTGACAGTTTTAGAAAGTAAAGTGCAAAAAGTATTCATAGAAGTTGGAAGAAATAAATCACCAAGAACAGATGACAGGCCAAGAGAATTCTGTCAAATTATAGAGAATGGATCCATTAAAATTCCAGAAAACAGGAAGACTATGAAGGTTATCGCATCAGTGCCTGAAACGTTTCTATTCTGTTCCCAAAACGTTTCAAGATGTAACATTATGGGAATGGATATTATCGCATTCAAAAATGTAAAGCGTTCCGAGAACGTAACGGGAACACAATTTACCGCATTTGTCCTTATAGGAAGCATGATAAGTATGAGAACGTTTCAATATTTGCACATGCATATTTGTAACAGTGTATTCTTGTTCATGAGTACCACATACACAGAACAAAAGGCTTTTACAAGGAGATATTTGTGCAAACACAACCTAATCTTTTTATATACAAGATACATATAGACACACACACACACACACACACACGTATACACACATATAGTCCGCAATCATATACACACACACACACACACACACACACACATATATATGTATATATTGTGTGTAATATATTTATATTATATATAATATATATTTTGTATATATTACATATTTAAAATATGTATAATGTATATATATTGTATGTATACTTTTAGACACACCACACACACCACATATATATAAATGTTATACATATACATAAACATAGGGTTGCCATCCCTGGGGACCTCAAAACTGGGAAAATGTAGGACAATGTTTTAAAATGTAGCACTTTTAAAAAAAATTTCCTGGCCAGGAAATTTTAAAAAGAAGGTCCTACATTTTTAAACCTTGTCCAGGGCCAGGCTAGAGCTGGGGAGACAGCCTCTCTCAAGTCCCTGCCAGGCTTTGGAGGACTCTGCAGTCGAGGAGCCCCAGCCAGGGCCAGGCTACAGCTGGGGAGACAGCCTCTCTCAAGCTCCAGCCAGGCTTTGGAGGACTCTGCAGACGAGGAGCCCCAGCCAGGGCCAGGCTAGAGCTTGGGAGACAGCCTCTCTCAAGCTCCAGCCAGGCTTTGGAGGACTCTGCAGACGAGGAGCCCCAGCAGGGCCAGGCTAGAGCTTGGGAGACAGCCTCTCCCAAGCTCCAGCCAGGCTTTGGAGGACTCTGCAGTCGAGGAGCCCCAGCCAGGGCCAGGCTAGAGCTTGGGAGACAGCCTCTCTCAAGCTCCAGCCAGGCTTTGGAGGACTCTGCAGTCGAGGAGCCCCAGCCAGGGCCAGGCTAGAGCTTGGGAAACAGAATGCAGGGAGGGAAGTCCTTTCAGCCAATCACAACAAGGCAGAACATGGGAACAGAAGTAAGAACGGATTACATTACCGCTCTGACATTTCTTGGACCGTTTTAAAAACATTTCCACAAGCTTGGATCACTTTCTTATCCGTTCCCTCCGAGGAACACATATGGAACACTTTGAGGGGTATGTAGAACCCGATGGGAACCCGATGGGGACAAAAACGTGCGGTAAAGTTGAAAGTGTTCCGTTCCAATCGGGTTCCAAAAATGTTCTCGGAACGCGATGCGATAAACTCCACAGTCACAGATGAGAGAATTCAAATATATAGCCATGTTCGTCTGTTCGCCCCTTTTCACTTGCTGCCCCTCACTCCTGGAACCTTCTTCCTCCACAAGCAAGAGCCATCACTTCTTTAACCAGCTTCAAAACGGAGTTGAAAACCATCCTATTCAGAGAAGCCTTCCCAGGCATCGCATAATTGTTGCTTACTATCTGATGTTCTGTTGTTGGCTGTTTATCGATCCATTTCCTGTATTGCTATGTACTGTATATGTATTATCCTACTTGTGAGTATGTATTTTCCCTGGATAATGATTAACCTTCCATTTTGAAGCCAAGCCCTCTGTTCAGTCCATCTGCCTTGGTCCAGGCCTTGGAGGTAGAGAGGAACTGCTGGACCTCTTACCCTTTCCCGTCACCACTCCCTTCTCCTTCTGTGTCATGTCTTTTTAGATTGTAAGCCTGAGGGCAGGGAACCGTCTAACTAAAAAGATTGCATGTACAGCGCTGTGTAAATTTACAGCGCTTCATAAATAAAGGTTAATAATAATAATAATAATGGTGAGAGACCTTGCCGCACCTTTGAGAATGAGATTGATTCAATCAAGAAAGCCACAGCTCCAAGTTTTCATGACCTGACCAGGGCAGGTGATGACCAGGACTCTCTGTGTGTGCGCGCGTGTGTGTGCACGTGTGCAACATTCATAGGGTCATCATAAGTCAAAGCAAACATGATGGGAACTAACAACAAATGAAAACTAACCAAAAATCAACAAGCAATGGGAACTAATTATTTTTCACAAAGATCAATAAGTAACACATTTAGGGAGAACTAAACCTTTCAGTCACCTTAGATGATGATTAAAAATTATTTCACCAGCCAATGGCTTTGGGATCAAGAGACTTGTAAACAAGCAAACCCCAAGAACAAATTTCCAGAATTCCATCATTAAAATGTGTATTAAGGAAAGTGAAAATCAGCAGGCAAGTGGACAAATATAGTTGCCTTCCCAGTAATTACAGTTTCCTAGTCAAACACACAAAGTTTTATTTATTTATTATAAACACACAAAGATTGGCTCTTTGCCACACAGTAGCAAGAAATGTCGAACAAAATCAGCCGGGTTAAATATGGGTATATCTGGAGTTTAAAAGGCACTATTTTAGAACACACTGAAGCCTATACTGCTCACAAATTACATGTCAACAAGTTGTTCAGGGTGAAAATCATGCAGTGCTCCAGATTTTTAAAAAAACTTCAGCTATCTGCAGCCCATGAGAAGGAATGCTGGAGTTACTGTACAACAAAATCTAAATCAGGGATGAGCAACTATAAAGAAAGTGGGGGCCGTTTGTCACCCTTGCCTACCCCACCCCTGCATCATCACATTTTGGAAACTCCAGATGTGACATTACATCATTTCCTATCACCATTTTGGTTGATTTGTGCACATTAAAAACATGTTGGCCCCATACAGACAGGCCAAAATAAAGTTGCTTCGGGTCACTTTGGAGGTATGCTGTTTAAATGATGCGTGCGGCCTAAGAGTCCAGAAGCCGCCCCAAAGCCACGATTCAGTGCTAAGGACTGGAGCGCACCTTTGGTGCAGCTTCCAGACTCTTAGGACACATGCATCATTGAAACAGCATACAGTGGTACCCCGGGATACGAATGCGCCGCCTTACGAAATTTCCGGGTTACGAAAAAAATCCATTGAAAAAAACTGTTCCGGGTTACGAAGGTTATTTCGGGTTACGAAAAAAATTTTGGTGCTTTTCGGCGCTTTTTCGCACGAAATCGCGGCTTTCGCTATTAGCGCCTATGGCTTTTTCAGCTTACGAAGATTTTCGGGTTACGAACGCGGCGGCGGAACGAATTAAATTCGTAACCCGGGGTACCACTGTACTTCCAAAGTGACCCGAAGCAGCTTTATTTTGGCAGTCTGGGGCCTTAGATTAGTTGGTAAGAAAGCTCTGCTGGGTGAGAGAAACAAATTGCTGCATTGGCAGCTGGTTTGAGGTTGTTTGGTCTAGTTTTGAGTGAAAACTGAAAAATAAAATCAGTGAGGTTTTGGTGTTTGTTTTTTTTTTTTTTTTTTTTTTTGTTTTATTTTTAAGGAGGAGTGCTTCACCAGGGATTGCAATAGTGGAGCCAGGGGCCACATATGGGTCACACTCTCCTCTGTCTGCATCAAGAAGACCATATGATTCCCTCTCTCTGCCCTGTAGGGTTTCTTGACAGTTTCATATCCAGCCAACCAATTTAGACACGGAGGCGGGATACAGACCGCCTGCACCCGCCCCTTTCCCCACTGCATCGGGGCTTGGGCAGCCGCAGCAGCAACCCCAGAGGCCTCAATCCGCCACTTCTCCAGGGCTTGGGGAAGCTGCAAAACACCACTTCCCCACGGCCTGGAAAGGGGTGTCCTTGGGGCTTCATGCCCCAAGGACACCCTGACAGCTGCAGGGAAAGAGAGAAAGGGGCCACTCGGCCCCTTTCTTTTCCATATCGCTGGTGCAGCCGTGTAAAGGCTGCACCAGCAATATGCGCAGTGAAAAGGAACTCCATTTCGGAGCTCCTTCCGGCACTGCACAAGCGCCCTGCAGCGGTGCGAGCACATCACGCCCGTGCCATTCGTTTGGCTGCGGCGTGGTCATGACATCATAATGGCAGTGCCCATGTATACAGGGTGCCACCATTATTATGCTGCAGGTACATGCTAGGGTTGCGGGGCGTCTGTAAAGGACGCCGCAAAGCAACCCTAGCACATATCCAGGCTGGCGCAAAGTGCCAGTCTGGAAAACACCTTAGCTTCATAAATGTTATGGTGTTGTCTGCCTTCAAGATCATGGTATACCATAATCTAAGCAGGGAAGCACTGTACTCCAGAGTTATAGGATAAGGTTCTCCCTCAACATGGTCCATGCTTAGACATGGTGCATACCGCAGATCAACACCCAAGGTGTTTTTACTTTGACCTAAGCTCTGATTTAAAAACATACAAAGTCATCAAGAAAGTATTAGTCAGACAAGATCTTCTGCTGATAAGTACAACTGTCTCTGATCACTGCAGTGAAAAATAAATTCATATATCCTTTCTGATCCTTTGTAAGTTTAGTAGTATTAAGCACTGTCACTGAAATCTGAAACATCAAAATACTTTCAATTTGCATATTGCAGGAGAAATGCAGGCAACAAACATGCCTCAAAATATAACCAAAAGTCACTAAAAGAAGCAGAATAAAAATAACACACAGTATCTTCACTCATTTCAGAGTCTAATTCTTCAGATATTTCTGCGGTGACATACCACTCATCTATTTCCCTTCAGTGTTTATTTTGGAAAGATGAAATGTTATTTTGAAAGAAATAAAGAAGAAAAAATCAGACAGCAAAGGAAACCATTTATCACCCAATGGCCAAATTTGTATACTAGGTAGGCCTGATACATGCCCAGTGATTAAAACATAGCTAGTTCAAATAATTACCAAATCTCTTTTGATCTCAGCAAAAAAGTAATAAACAGTGGGTACATTTTTTAGTCAAGTATTCTGGTGTACCTAAATGCTTCTGTTGCCATCTGAGACACCATCCAAATCGCTTTGGGTCAGGAAACAGTCCCAGAGTTAATCTGATTGCTAAATGGCTATATTTAGCACTGAAGGGGAAGAACTAGCAAGCTGGCACTAATAACAAGTCTCAGTCAAGTTTGGGCTGGGATGATCATACAGGAGGGATTTTATCTCATGTGGCTTTTAAACCACCATTAATGTTAAATAATAGTGCCTTTGGCAATACTTATCACATGATACGAACTGCTTCTCATTGCTGCCTTGCCCTACAAGTGCTGTTAGAACACACCTTGTCATTGATGGGTAAAACTCATCAATAAGCTCCCAAATACACTACTGTACCATTAGTCCTCAGGTACAATATACAGTTCCAGTATGGTGTCAATGTCTCTTTCTCCCTCCCCTCCCTCTCCCTCACTATCCCAGAACAGGCTGTTGTTGTTTTTACTTCCTTTTATTTTCTCCCCACCCCTCGCCAGCCAAAAAAAGAAATAACAGCCTCCTCCTATAAAGCGAAACTTTAATTTTGATGGGTGCAGAGGGCATGCTGGAGTAAGAAGGTGGCATTAAATGTGGTGATGCTAAAATCAGATTGCATAGCCATGGATCACCAAAGCAGCACTAAGGTGCTAATGCAAAGAATGTGCAATAAAGACTGAAACTGGCATCCTCCTTTTGTTGATGAGACTATCTGCAGTTACATTGGGAGCTATACTATTCTGGTTGGCACCCATCTTAAAAAGTACTTATTGCATGGTGCTCCAAATTGTGATCAGATTGATCCTGCTCACTTGGCCCTATCAAGCAAAGACAGGCCATTCCATGGCAAAATTTTGTTTAACACACACACACACACACACACACACACACACACACACACACACTGTAAAGGGAAAATTAATGTACTCAGGCAATTTGGCCCAAATATTCTTAACAACAGACCTTAATAACTACAAATCATACTAAAAGGATGCAAACTTCTAGGTCATGTCTGGGCAACATGGGGCCCTCTAGAGGTTGTGGAACTAAAATTCTACATCCCTTCACTTTGGTTGTCCTGACTAGGGATGATGGGAGTTGCAGGCTGCACAATTTCTATCCTGCTCTACACTATTTCCATTGCTAAGTGAAGATTCGAACTTTGGTCTCCTGGAATACTCCAATACTCAACCAATACACCATGCTGCCTCTCACAATTGCATATACAGGTAATAAACAAACAAACAAACAAACAGCACTTCAAAGGCTGGAGACCAAATATGAACTGATCATCTATCCTATCCAATGCTGAACAAATTTAAAACCCAAACCCCAGTGTTACAACAGTTACTGCATCTGGCTCACATATTTCCCTCTTGTCTTCTAAAATTCACTGGCCAGATAACTTATCAGTCCTCAGAAAAATGCCATGTCCACTGTGTGGATACTGTGGTTATATAGTTTGGGCAGGCCCTGTTATTCTTCTATTTCTGTTGGAAAAGAACATTCAAGTTCTTGTTTGTTGTTGTTAAATTATTAGATTTCTTAACTGGAGTGATCATAAAATCATAGAGTTGGAAAGGACCACGAGGGCCATCCAGTCCAACCCCATGTAAAGCAGGAATACACAATCAAATCACTTCTAAGACCCTATGTTTAATATTCAGTTCAATTTAATTGTGATCCTTCTTAGCTTCTTCCAAATTGTTCTCCCAACCCAACCATCTGCTCATCTGAGAAAATAATGCTGCCCCCTCCCCCAAAATAAAATGTCTGTACCTTCTGATGAAGGGCGGCAAGGACGGAGCAATTCTAGCCTCTTTTGGGAGAGTATTCCAGGGCCCAGGGGGTCCCCCACAAAATGTACCTGTGAATGTGGTGGAATTGAAAGAAGGGATCTCAGGATCTTGACAGGCTCAGACAGGGGATATGGCCTGTCAAATAGTCTGGATTTAAGCCATATTGCACTTTATAGGTAATTTCCCATTGAAATAGTCAGTTTTGTGCATGCAATATTACCAACCCATAGTTATTGGCATTTGTAGCATTCTACAAAATATTAATGGCCAACATGTGCAAGACTAATTATAAAAATGGTGCAGATTTATCACTTTACAATGTAACATTTATGGTTTGCACTGATTTTTTTTAATTCCTATTTTGCTCTTGAGCCTACACGAAGAATCAATGTATCAGGAGGAAATAACTGACTGACCTCTAGAAGATGATAAGAATTTGGGGGGGGGGATGTTAAAAAGCAAGATATTTCCATTTATGGAATGTAGAATTCATGCATTCCAAGTGGCATAACCAGTCCAGTGTCAAGTTTTTTGCTGCGATAAGGCTTGGAGCAGGAAGCCATGAGAGGCCAGGAAGGAAGTACTATCAAGCCGGAGAGAAGGACCGTAAAGAAAAGGGAGCAGGGGAGGCCCCTGTATTCAGCCTGCCATAACAACTGCTCTATTTTTCAAAGATAAACAATACTACATGGGGAAAACCTGCACAGCTGTCACTTGCTGCCTATTGAAAATGTACCTCCTTCTCTTTGCTACACTTGTTGTTTTGCTTCTGAGCTTTGCCAAGATTGCAGCAAAAACACCACTCCTCCGTTCTAGGAAGCCAAGCAGCTTGTTTATGGCAATTCAAACCGACCTTGAACATATTGAAGGAAATGGATTTAATACTGAAATTGCTCCATTCTGTGCCCCAGCTGAAAGTAAGTAGCTCTGTTCTAAGGGCTCAATTGCAGAAGCCACCTGTGTCCCCCTTCCTTCCCACCTATCCAGGCACAGTGTGATGGTAAACACATTACTACACAAAAGGGAAAGTTTTCAGGCATCCTTCCTAGGCAGAAGTGGACAAAGTCTGGAATTGTGGCCTTCTAGATGTTATACAGCAACTCCCATCACTCCTAGCTAATACAGACAAAAGTGAGAAATTATGGGAACTGAAGACCAAAAAACATTTAAAGTGCAAAATGTTGCCTAGCCCCTGTATCTGCAGCAACAATAGGACTTAGTTCTGTGCAGACATGTGCACCATCTCTTCCTAGTAAGTGTATTTAGAATTATATTTTTAATACTTCATTTAATTCAGTTTAATGGTAATCCATGGCTGCATCCACACCGCAGGAATAATCCAGTTTGGCACCACTATAACTGCCATGACTCAAAACTATGGAATTCTGGGAACTGTAGTTTGTTGTGGGACCAGAGCTGTCTTGCAGAGAAGGGGAAATCTCACAAAACTATAATTCCCAGAATTCCATAGCATTGGACCATGGCAGTTAAAGCGGTGTCAAACTGGATCATTTCTGCAGTGTAGATGTAGCACTTGTTAGCATCTGAAACCTCAGTAATCCCAGGGTGGTAGTGGCAAAAAGGGTGAATTGCTGCTCCTTGCAGTGTCCACATGGAACAATTTACTTTTTAAATAGGTTCTGAGGCTTTCCTATACAGTTTAACATCATTTAAGTATGATTTTTGAGAATGAAAGGTAGACTTCCAGCTATTAATAGTTTTATTTTATTGTTTGGTAATCCATGCGGGCCCTTTGGGTCCTAGGCCATAAACACCAACACCACCTGCTGCAGTTGCTCACTCCTGACCTAAAGAAAGTTTAGGATATGGTGGGGTGGTTTTGGTGGAACTCGTGCATATATAGCTTCAGAGAAGTAAAATTTCTCAAAGCCAGAACCTTGAGGGCCACACTTTATCCATCCATGTTTTGAAACCTGGGTACCCAACTCTAGCTGGTGATTTAACAATACATTCTTTACAGTATATATGAGTTGTCTAAGAGAAAAATCAAAGCACCAAAAGCCAGTGGTGAGGGGAGAGGAGTGTAGAAAGAGACAGTGGCTGCATGCACATAGATTGTAGGGGGTGGAGTGCCAGCATCACAACTTTTGAGCCTTCTGGTTCTACAAGCCTTGAATGCAGTGAAACAGAGACTAGGAAGGAGGGGAAACAACCTCCCCTAGGGCCAGCCGTTGCCATAATTGTCCACTTTTACCAGGGACAAAATGTGGAACAAATTCAAGACCAAACTGTAGGACAACTGCAGGACAAAACTCAGCCCAAAATGTAGGACATTGAAGAAAAATGGTGGACCTTAAATGTCCTACATTTTGAGCTGAGTTTTGTCCTGCAGTTGCCCTACAGTTTGGTCTTGAATTTGTCCTACATTTTGTCCCTGGTAAAAGTGGACAATTATGGCATAACCTGCCACAGCTACTGGGCACATTATGCCATCTTTGAAATGTACTTTGGATTTTTTTCTTTAGGATGCCATCTAACCTGGTTAGCTGGAATTTACTCAAACTCTGTTACCATATACCCAGTGTACTCCCCTGCCAACTCCACACTTTCCAACTATCCTGATTTGCCTGAGGCATTAATCCTATATCATTCCACTATTTTAGCTGCTCTTAAAATGTCTTGATTTTTTCTTTTCTACTCTTATTTTTCCCCTTAGCCCTCAGCTGACTCCAGTTGCTGCAAACTGGCTTCAAAGTGCAAAAGTAGTTTGCACTCAGTTAATTCCGGAGGAGTAGGCTCAGGCAAAAGGAAACTGCTACAGCCTCTTCTCACTTGTCTGTTCTTTCCCATTAATAATTTTTGCCATGTGTTGCTTGGCCACATGTATCCCAGTTTTCAACTGTGAAATGTTGGAGGACATGCCCAACTCTTTCTTATCTGCCTTGTGCCTGGAACATCAAAATGACTCATAGGATTCACAGAACCCTGAGATTTTCAGGGACTCATGGCACATAGATATCAGGAGAGGGTTTTTTAAAAAAATATTTTGATGTGTGAGTTAATAGGATAAATGGGTACTTGAGGGAAAGGTTATATAAAATTAGCAGTGATATGTTTGTTTGACGAAAGCAGCAATCACTGCCAGAGACTTGGTGTCACTTATTGCTTCCTTTTGTTTGTAAGAAACGTTTAATTCCTCCAGTGTATAACCTAGGATCATTTTGACAATTCTGTATTCACTTGCAAGCAAGGCAGGAAGAAACCACACTCTAAAGGCTAAATATTGATGTGTGTATTTTTAAAAAAATAAAATAAGGAAAACTCTGAAAGCTAAATGGCTTATTGTTATGAAACATCTAAATATATATCTTGTAGCTGAGGGAATTCTTTTACAGTTTAGTGTCACCGCATCACGTAGTGGGTGTTGCATTCAAACACAGTAAAGTAACTGTGCACTCTCCCCTAAGCAAGTGGATAATTCTAATTTAATTCTCTTATTCTGGCATCTGACTTTCTGAATGTTAATGCTTCTTTGTTCTAATATATGTATGTTTGCAAGCAGTTTTTCCATATATGATACAGTTATGTAACTGTGCTGTGTTTCAGTCCGTGCTGTGGTTCATTTAGTGTCAATTGGGTGAAAGTCTGCAGCTGAGATAATCATCAACCTGCACTTATAAGAAGTAAAATGAAAAGTCTTGGCTTCTTCTTATTTCACCTCTACTTGCTTTTTAAAGGGCATCTATTAATTGAAGGTTTTTATGGCAAAAGATCTTGTATTAGGATTCCAGAGTAACTTCCAGAAACACACAATTGTTTGGTTTTGCCATCTTGGCTGACTTTTTCATCTCATGCAGTTACATTCTGTATCTTTAAAATTACCCTTATGTTAACAATTAAACATGTGTGATTTTTCATTGTGTGGCTTAGACTATTATAGTGGACTGCCAACTGCTGTTAAACAGTGACCAGTATGAGCCATTTAATGAATGGCTGCACTTCAGTGGAAAATGATGTCATTCCCAGTTAGAAGGTAAAACCTCTGCATCAGTCTAAGACACTTTGTGCACATAAATTAAGTGCATTTGTTTTCCTGTGACTGCCATGAAGATGCACCATTATTTTATTTAAAATGGAAAGCCTTCACAGACATACTGAATCAGTGGACTGTGGGTACCTTGTTTTTCCCATGATAACACAGCTTGCTTTAAAATGTACATACAAAAGAGAGTCTAAACTAGGGTGGGTAAGCTTTGGATTACAACTTCCATCTGCCTAGCCAATTTAGACAACAGTCAGAGGTGGAGAGAGTTGTATAGTCTTCTGGAGATCAACGAGTGTTGACTACTGTTCAATATAACAGCCAGTGAACATACAACTGATGTTCATAACAATGGCTAATGATCAAATACAGTGGTACCCCGGGTTACGAAATTAATTCGTTCCGCCGCCGCTTTCGTAACCCGAAATACTTCGCAAGCCGAAAAACCCATAGGCGCTAATGGGGAAAAGCCACGATTTCGTGTGAAATAGCGCCGAAAAGCACCAAAAAATTTTTCGTAACCCGAAAAAACCTTCGTAACCCGGAACAGTTTTTTTAAATGGATTTTTTTTCGTAACCCGGAAATTTCGTAAGGCGGCGCATTCGTATCCCGGGGTACCACTGTAATGGGTTCTAAGACCACATAGGGTCCCATGCTGGGAGAAAGTTACAATATAAATGAATGAATGAATTAAATACAATTACCAGATTCCTTCAGTTTTGGAAGGTGTCATCCAAAAAAACTAACATTTCCAAGCTGTGCTAACAAACAGGATAAAGTGTTGAAACCTCATTTGTGCCATCCAAGAAAATGCTTAAATCTGTGAAGATCAGAGAAATTAAATATAAATAGAGAAACTAATTAAGGCCCAGCAACTGAAACTGCCTATGGATTATTGTGTGCAGCTTCCCACCCTTTTAGGTGAGATACCACTCACCTTAATCCACTGGAAATCCTGGTAAGATTTAAACACTTCCTTATCAACAGTTCTGTCTTTGAACAATCAAAGCAGTTAAGAGCCTTTGTAGTGATAATTCAGAATATTCAAAATTACAAATAATTGCCTTTAAAGCCAGGAGCAGAAATGCATGGACACTTGAAGTTGAAATCATGATGTTATTATGGTTGTGTTTTTTGTTTGTTTGTTTGTTTTTTACTTCTTTTGAGTGTTTTTAGTCGCAAACTGCTGGCACTTTCTCCCGCAGTGACATGAATCAATAGAAGTCTCCTTCACTTCTCATACTTGTATATAGTTAAAAGAATTTTAGGAAGTATAGCTTGCCTTGTAGCCTATAACTGCCCAAATATTTTCTTCTAGATAGCTATTAAAGGTGTAGAAGCCCTTTCTTTGCATGCAGCCACATTATGAAGTAGTAACTCTTCAGGCTGTACCAGACATTGGAAATGTTATTATTTTGGCCCACAGATCCCATAATGCCACAGCCAGTATGGCCATTGGGGGATTAGTTGAGAGACTCTGAAAGCTGTAGGTTAAAAAAAAAACTTTTCCAAGCTCTGGAATGCATAGACAGACATTTTATATCTTGCATACTTCCAACTTAGTTTATAAAATGCCTTAGACATTAAGCAAAATATTTGGATGAATGGCAAATAGTGATACAATTGTTATATTGGGCAATAAAGGTGGATTTACAGTGATCACACAACATTTGTAGTGACAGATAAGGATGGGTTGAAGCTCCTCTAAAATTAATTTTTCCCAATTTTTTTCTTTCAAAAATGATATTGCAATCTGTTTTTTAATCAAGTTTTTTAAAAAGAAAGAAATGCATTCATAATCTGAACTCTGCCAGCTTCTGTTTAAAAAGAAGCATTTTGAAGCTCTGTTAAATAGTAGTGTAAGACACCTGTTTTGTTTTTTAAAATACAGAGATGAAAGGGAAGCTAATCTACCATTAAAACTCCACCAAACAGCTACATGCATCACCAATGTAGTGCCATTGTGATTAGTGGTAATATAAGCTTGGCAATTTCCATGGGAGAACTAGATTAGTATTGTTTAAGGACAGACTTGTTAAACCCAATTAAGACCTGGCTATCAGGTGCCAAAAATTCTCCAATGGTCTGTAGAGCAGCAAACAACCAAGTCTTTCTGCAGCTCAGAAGAGTCTCAAACTTTATTGTAATGAAAAACTATTGTGGGCCAATAAATAAACTGGGAAGGCAGAAATATGCATAAAACTATGGTCTGAATTCTGTGAGTTAACCTTAACTGGAGTAGACCCACTGAATCAGTTGTTGACCAGTGACTCAACAATTCTGCTACGATTGATATATCCTGTTGATTCAATTGGTCTACATGAACTGGGACTAACAATAGGATTTATTGTTTTTGTATTGTTATATTATTATTGTATTATCTTCTTACTTTTTGTGAATTGTTGTATTTGCTCAGGATAAGCTAGTCTGAAACAAATCAGTGTGAAGATGAACTATCAGAGTCTCAATATATATCACCTTGTGTTCCATCATGGAAAAAGATGACATAAATGTATCTCATTTACTTACAACATAATTTCCTTTTAGTACTTGCTCTTTGCCTTGTGCCTCATAATTAATATTTACTTTCCCTTACTTCCTCCATGGAGGAAGTATACATGGCTCTCTTCCCTACCTTTTATCCTCCGTACATTACTATGAACTGTGTTAGGCTAGAGATTAGTGACTTCACCAATTCTTTTCACAAACTGAGATTTAAATAGAGATTTGAACTGGAGTTACTAATATTGCACATTGACCCAATGAGCCCCATATTTGAGAGCTTAGGTTTTTTTTTTGGACTTCTGCTTCCAGAACTTCCAGCCAATGTATCCAGTAGTCACCAGTTCTGAGAGCTGTAGTTAAACAACATATAGAGACCTCAGTTTTGCAACTACTGCTTTGATTGCTATACTTGATAGGTCTAACTATGTAAGCACGGTTTTTACTTTTAAAATATGTATAGTAGCAGATGTATAGTAGTTTTATTCCAAAATTTATAATTACCCTCCCCTGAAAACGAGTCACTTAAAAACCAACACAACAAGAAATAATGAAAACAGGAATACCTGATTAGTACTGCAATCCTCTATGTACCTACTCAGAAGTAAGTTCTCTTCATTTCAGTTGAGTTTAATCCTAGCTAATATATATAGGATAGTAGCCTTAAAGCTACCTATCTACTCCAAAAGCAACTAATATTAGTTACATTAAACAATGTTACTGTACATTAAGCAACATTAAAAAGAAATCACCAACAGAACACAAACAGGAAAAGCAATACTGAATCAATAATTTCTTTCATATAGGGGATTAGATGGATGGGTCTCTAGTAGGACAGATCAAGATTTGCCATACAAATACAAAAGTGGGGAACTGGAAAATGTGTATGCTTGTTTGAGAAATGGGCTTACTAATGTAATGATGCAAAAGGTAGAAAGGAAAGAGGTGTGTGTATTTGCTGACAAGGAAAACCATACTTCTATACTGGATAAATTATGGAGCCCTTGATCCATGTAAAAGATGACCTTGTAACTTTGCCAGGGTCAGAAAGCCACAGTAATCAGCTGAGGCCTTCTAGGTTGTGCAAGCAAAATGGTTTAAGGGCGGCTTTAATTATGAACTGTACTTTGTGGTTCTTATCCAGCTTCTGAAAAGCTATAGCATTAAGAACATGTAATGTGAACCACTTCCTCTCTTTTTCTAATTTAATTGTTCATTTGGATTTCTTTCCTTTCTTCTCCTGGGGTAGCAAAAACAGCTTGGGGGAGCATGTGTCCCATAGGCTGCACTTCTGTCACACCCTATTTCAAAGTTAAGACACACATTTTGCTATCTGCTTTGTGTACACTGGCTGAGCCTGTGAGTTACCATTTTATCTGATCAGCTGGGGCTTACTCAAATTCTGGGTCCATCTTTCCAGATTGCCCTCATGCCTATTTCCATAGTCATAGAATCAAAAAGATTGGGAGGAGTCCCATAGGCCATCAAGTTCAATCCCCTGTCCAAGTCAGGAACTCCAACTAGAGTATCCCAACAAGTAGCTTTCCAGCCTGTTTTTGAAGATACCTAGAGAAAGAGACCACACCATCTCTTTAGGTAATTTGTTCATCTCCACACTATTCTTACAGATGTTCCTTCCAAAGTTCAATCAAAATCTACTGTCCTGTAGTTTAAAGCCATTAGACCTGGTTCTACCATCTGAGGCAGCAGAGGACAAACCTCTTCTCTGTGGCATCTCTTTAGATATTTAAAGAATACAAGCAAGTTTTCTCTTCAGCAAGTGGAACATGCCTATCTGCTTCAACCTTTCCTCATATGTTTTTTTTTCTCCATACCTCTGAACATCCTTGTTTCCCTTCTTGGAACCTGCTCCAACTTGTCTATATCCTTAAAATGGGATGTCCAGGACTGAAAGCAGAACTCCAGATGACTAATGCAGAATATAGCAATACTATGATTTCCCTTGACTTGGAAACTATGGGTGTATCTACATTGTAGAATGTGGTTTGGCATCTGTTTCACTTCACTTTAACTGCCATTACTCCATCCTACAGAATCCTGGGATTTGTAGTTTTGTGAGGCACAGCACTTTTTGGCAGAGAAGGCTAAAGGTGATGTAAAACTACAAATCCCAGAATTCTATAGGATTGAGCTACAGTACATAAAGTGGTGTCAAACTTCATTATCTCTGCAGGGTAGATGCACCTGTGGTTCTATTGCTGCAGCTTAAACTATTATCTGCCATCTTTGCTGTAGCCTCACATGGTAATCCCAAGACCCTTTTCACATGTACTAATGCTAAGACAAGTATCCCCCATCTTATACATGTGCATTTGATTTTTGTGACCTAAATGTGGAATTTTACATTCTTCCCTGTTGAATTTTATTCTGTTAGTTTCAATGCCATTTTCTAGTTTTTCAAGATCCTTTTGAATACTTATCATCTAATGTATTATCTGCTCTTCCCATTTCTGTATCACTATCAAACTTGATAAGGATTCCCTCTAACCCTTTATCTGATTCATTGATAAAAATGCTGAAGTCAACTGACCTGCCAGAAGCAGTTGTAGCCTATGGGCCAACCCTTTCTCACCTGTGACATCTGTTTTTAACCCTTAAATTTTTGGAGATGGGATTTTGCTAAACTGGCAACCCTAGAGATGGGTGATCAGAATTGTAACCTGATACCATGTGAAAGGCCGTATGTTTCCATCTCTGATATTGGCGTGGGAGCTTCATAATGAAGCAGTGTTGGAGACATTTAATACTGCCACAATAAAAGTATTACTGGGATATTCTTACATCATTCAGACCTTTTCTGGAATTGTTGCTAAATCGCATCCCTAGCCCTTTAAAAGAAATCCTCCCAGAAAACAAACATACGATGTAACCATGATAACCAAGCAGCCTAATTTTTCTTAAATTTCCATTTCCATTACCTATATAAGAGACAGGAAAATGATTCTTAAAGATAACTTAAATAGTCCTGGTACAGCTGGAGAACAATGATATTTCCCAACATCCAAAACTTCAGAATACGGGACGGGAATCGAGCAGTACACATGTGGGGGATGAGGCATCATGTACACGGGGGGGGGGGGGATGGAGTGGTGCAGGGGGACAAAGTGGTGCATGCAGCAGATGGAGCATGGGGCACTGACCGGGTATCACCCCCCCCTTCTGGGGTATAACCTGGTGCGGACTGCACCACCATCCACACACCCCAGTGACGCTACTGGTGAGTATCATCTGGCTATCCAGATGTGGGACCGAAACTCCCATTATTATTATTAACCTTTATTTATATAGCACTGTAAATTATCCCTAACTAGAGATAAGAGATGATGAAAGAGCCACAAGTTGTCCACCCCTAGCATAATGTCATGCCAACAAAAGAGATGGCACATGTTCAAACACTCTCATAGGAATCAACAGAAAGTCCTAAATAACTAACTGCTAGAATATGATCCTGATAAACTCAGCTACTTAGGGATGAAAAGGTACCAAGAGGAGGTGACTCTACCAATAAGTAATTACAGTTGGGGGATTATCACACTGCTGAAAAAAGCATCTTACCGCTGCCGAATTCAACCTTCATTCTGACTGTACCCTGCCATTATCACATGGCTTTTCTCCCCAAAACTGCCATCTAGATACAGCCCAGTTCCAATGCTGGTCCCTAAAGTCACTTCAGTGGCCATTTTTCAAAGTTGGAAAGTTCCCAACTTTGAAAAATGGCCGTAGAAGTGTGTTTAGGGACGTGTATTGGAACTGGGCTGTACCCAGATAGCAGTTTTGGGGAGAAAAGTTGTGCGATAACTCCAGGGTACAGCCCGAATGAAGCTTGAATTTGGTAAGATAGTTTTTTCAGCAGTGTGATAATCCCCTTGGACTAGTTAAGTATAAACATATCCTACTGGCTTAAAATTATTCAATTTGTTGCAGCCAACATATAAACAAACAAGTTTTACATCTGACTCAACTGTTGACTTGAAAACAAAACGTTACAGGTCATGTTATTGGGGGGGGGGGGGGTTAACGTTTTTAGGGTCTTTGTATCCTGAAAAAGTAAGATACTATAGTTAATATCCTTACTTCTAAATGCTATGTCTGAGCTGTGTGCAAATGTGAACCCATCTGATCAATGAAACACAAAGGGACCCACAAGACTCAGCTGTGTGAGCCTTCACCCTCCCAAAAAATACATTTTGGAAGCTGAAGAACTGTTGCATCTAAACAATAGATGAGCATCACATGACAAAAGAAAATGTAACATGTCAGGGCCATTGTGGGGGCATTTTGCTACCTGAGACAGAGTAGCAAATTGTCCGCCCACTCACTCATGTCAAGATGAATATAGTCAACTAAACTATTCTGGCACATGAAGCAGAAATGCCAGCAAACATGTCTGTCCATCCCTGACTGTAAAAATACAATAACATGTTTAAAAGTAAACAACTAACAATCTATTGTCCTAGTAATCTATTGTCTAAAATTGGTTGTCTATGGTGGCTGCCCCATTCTGTCTAACAGTATAGCTGTCAATGAGTCTATAACTCTGTCAAGATCACCAAGAACTGCTCCTTTTGTGTGATGGGTGGAAACTGGGATGTTGTATTTGTTTAATCACAGCAGCAAAAGTTGCAGCAGTCTTCTTTCAGAGTAACAGTGAAGGCTACAAATGGTACTTCCATATAATTTTGGCTGATTTTTAGTTATATCACTGGACCTTCAGAGAATCATATGACAGCATCTGAACTAGGCATGAGTACACTTCTTTTATTTTATTTTTTTTCTAATTTTCTTGAATTGTGACCCTCCTCTTTGCTTAGTGAACATTCTAAATAGTGGCCGGCATTTTAAAAGCTTTTGTAGGATTGCCTCTGTACCTTCACATGCACCTGTTTTTTCAAGCGGCTCCCCCTTTATTATTGCTCTTCTCATCTCTGCAGTGAGGGAAAGGAATATGCAAGCAGGAAAGGGCAGAGAAGCTGGGGGGTGGTAGATCCGGTTATCAGTTCCTTGCAAGTATTGTTATTTTTCCTGTCATATTTGTTGGGGTACAGCTTTCATTTATTTTTGTTGCAACAAAGCAGGAAGACCAATCTGGAATGAATACAGCTCACATGCCATCAGCAATCACTTGGCCATAGGGCTTGGCACTGGTTTGCCAACAGCTTAAAGGCAAGAAGTGGGTGAGGTCCAGCTGCAGCCAACAAGAAACAAGCGGGAGAGATCTCAATCTGATTTGGGCTTTAGCAGCCTCACCCCTCCTCCCATTCTGTCTTTCTCCCCAGGGAGCAGTGACTACAATATCACACAATTGGCTTCTTTTTCCATTCTTCAAAGAACTTGCTGTTCTGAGGGCATGCCTGCTTTCTGACAACCTCTTTCTACTGGAGGCCCCACCCAGAGGAAAGGAATACCCAAGGTCCTATTCCCAGAGGTTCCAAAATATTCTACTGAAGTTCCATAGAAAGCTACTGAAAGGCATAATGAGAAAAGCAAAATTGTGTAATCCAAGCAAAATGGAGGGGGGGGGGGGAGAGAGATCAGATCCACAAAACAGTGGCTTCTTTGCTAGGATTTTTTTTAAAAAGTGTTGCAGCTTTGAGTTCTGTGTGATATAATCAGAGACAAACCTAGGTCTTTTGCTGTGCCATATTTGAAAAAGCCTTTGAGCCATTCTTGAAAATACTCAATCTGGAGCTCTAATAAGCTTCAAAGAAAGTGAAATTCCATAATTGCAAAGAAGTCACAAAGAATTTATCAGTATATATTCTTCTTCTCTGAATATGGGACATATCTCTTTATTACTACATTCTTTCAGGTATATTCTTTCTACTGTTACCACTTTGTTTGAAGGTGGGGAAAGTCATACACTAAATAATAAAAGTATTTCTTTTCCCCTGAGCAAAGAAACTCACTTGGCACTGACTGAAGTTTTGATGAACACATCCTTTATTTCCAACTGACACTCATGAAGTTAGCAGTCAGCAGCTGCAAACAGCAGCTTTTGGGTACATGGAGGGCTGGTTTCAATGGGAAACTGATGTGTGGCAAAAGGATTAACAGTCCTTCTCCCATCACTTCATTCTGCAGTGTCTTTGGGTTAAAATATATAGGAAATCCCAAGAAAGGGATCAAACAGTCAAATTAATACTTGGTTTGTTTGACCCTGAATTCAGTATGCAGAAAACCCAATTCAAATACAACTCTGCACGTCTTAATTGTTTCTGAGCTTCCAAACTGATTTGTCATTACCTTCACTGCTAAAGGACTGGGAGTGATGATAAGAACATCCAGAATCAGGTGGAGAGGGGGGGGGGATTGAGCCTCCTGGTCACTGAGGGGTATGTTTTGTGATGTCAGTGACTGACAGGAGAAAATCTGGAAGTAACCCAGGAATCTAGATGGCTTGGCTATCCTATTGATGACCACCATGGAATCCTGCTTTCTTCTTCACCAGAAGCGGTTTCCTTGAATTCAAGTTGATTTTGACAGCAAGCAAATAAAATCACAGCAGAGGCTAAATATGTTAAATAAGCCAGTGCATGAACATTTTAATATCCATAAGTATCCATAGACTCCCTTCAAATGGCTATTTAATTTAATATTATTATCTTTTTACTGCCAGAATTAGGGAGAGGTCATGTGCCAAGATATTTTGGCTGGGTTTTCAGATAATACAGCTTGACATGGTTAGCCTGGGAGCACTATTTGGTTGTTCTGCTTCAGGCAGCAAAATCTGTTGGGCTGATCCTAGTGACTGGAAACCTGTTTCAAATGCTGAAACAAACTGATGTAGACTTGGGCGGGGTACAGACCGCCGCTTTGCGGCGGTCTGCCGCCGCCGCCAGTAGGTCCGCGGGGGAGCCGGAGCCTTCACACGGCCCGACTCCCGCGTGGACCGAAAAAGAAGCTCCAAAATGGAGCTTCTTTTTCCGTCGCGTTTGCGACGTAGCGAGGCGCCAGGGGCGCGCTCGCTACGTCACAAGCGGCGCGACGCATACGGACGCTCAGTGTCCAATACGCAAAGATGGTGCCGGCCATGTAGAAGGGCCGGCGCCATCTTGTACGGACGGAGTCCGTACTAGGCCCAGGGGCGTCTATAAGAGACGCCCCTTTTTTAAAATGGGACGTCCGGAGGACGTCCCAAATGGCAGTGCAGAAAGCACCTTGGTTTCCTGGAACTGCTCTTCTACTCACTACCTGTGTGAGTTATACTTTGTTAGAATGAATAAGCAAGACATAGATCATATTTTCTTAAGAGACAGGAATCATATTGTCCTCCAGAAATTTTTTGAACCACAAGTTGCAGAAACTGTAACTATACCACGAGTAATAAGGAATGCTGGGAGCTGCAGCCCAACATCATCTGGAGAGCTGCATGATCTTTTGCATCCAATTTTTTCTGCCTGTTCATTGTAAGATTTCAAGGTTATACTTTGTCAATTCCAGATAAGAATTTGTACAATGTCATTAAATTGTTATAATTAATGTAGCAAATACACCCATATAGGTCTATGTCTATTAAGATTGCATGAATTCTGTCTTTCTTCTACAAAACATCAAGCAAGGCAGCTGTCAACATCCAAAGCAAAATATGATCAGTAAAAACAACTAAAAACATATAGGAATGATGGACTACCGTTGTTATGTTTACACTTGCTATTGTATGTTAGAACATTCTGCATAGTTAATATTTCTTCCACACAGTTCCACTTCTTCTTTAAAACATGGTGTGAGGCTTGAAGGAGGTTTGAAGACAATGATCTCAGATCTGGACAGTATCCAGTTTTTCAAGCCAACTGCATCAATGCCTGGAAGTTCAGTGTTACCACAGTTCAGTGATAGACTGAAATGAATTTGCCTTTGTACAGACCATACTTGGTCAAGGTTGCTTAAAAGCATAAAGCCACAGGCTGCTGATCATTTCATTGATGATAAAGTACTTGTCCAAAAAAGCACATTGATAACTGAGTAGCAGTTTCATAGTAGGAAAACAAAAGGGAAAATCCATCATCTGGAACTTTGCCTACACCAGATTGACATGAATGTGGTCTTCACATAAGCAAATCACATAGTAGGTAATAATTACAGGTGGTCCTTTAACTGATCAAAATAAGTTGTACCCATTGACGTTATTCCACCAGCACAAAGCTTTTACAGCCAGCAACAATCCTGTTTGCATCCTTGCACAAGTGTCAAAGTCATACTTTGCCTCTGCTCCATAGCTATGGCAGAAGCTATTGCAGTAGGGGTTGCCTAAGCATTTTGAAGGCTAGAAGGAGTGTAAGTATAGGGGTACAAATGGGAACACTGCCTCCCCCCATAAAAATTCCTTGTCTGGATTTTTCCTTCTCTCCTCAAATTTCTAATTTCACTTTGGCATGTTTCTTCAGGAGGGTTTGCCATAGCCATCCTCTGAGGCTGAGAGAGTGTGACTTGCCCAAGGTCTCCCAGTGGTTTTCCATAGCTATGGCTATGAACCCTGGTCTCCAATTATAATCCAACACTCAAACTACTATGCCATGCTTTCTCTCTTATATATCATTATATTAAATAGCAATATCAAGTACATTTCTATACTGCTTATCAGTGAACTAGCACTCCCTGAGCAATTTACAACGTGTTAGCAATTGCCCCCAACAAACTGGATATTCATTTTACCAATCTATGAAAGGATGGGAGGCTGAGTGGACCTTGGATCCCTTCTCTAGGATCGAACTTACAATGTTGTGGCTGTAGCACCAGCATTTAACCACTGCACCACCAGGTCTCCTTTATAGAATCAATATAGGCACAGTACAGACTGGCAAAAAGTGGGGCCTGCCAGTGCCTGTTTTTCCTCTGAAAGGAAGCCACAGCTGCCAAACCGTGCAGCTTCCTTCTGGCAGAAAAAGAACCCACAAAAAGCGAGTTCTGTTAAAGCTGCAGGGGTGGTGTAACAAGTGCGCCACTGGTGCACTCGTTACGTAAGCGCCACGTGGCAATGTGTGGATTCCACATGGTGCTTACGTAACAATGGCAGCGCCCATGTACTCAGGACACCGCCATTGTTACACCACCATTACGTTCTAGGGTTAGGGACCATCTGGTTGCCACTCAGTCACTAACCCTAAAATCGGCCCTGGTACCCCGCTTATTGGCAGTATGTACCAGGCCATAGAAATGTTATTGAATGTTTTCACAGTTACTATTAAAATATTTTTAACTGGAGCTTTTAAAGATTTGCTAATATTGTCTAGTATTTCATTGGTGTGTGGATTTGATAGACCAATTCATGGGAAAGTTTTGACTGCACTTATGGAACTCACTTAAAATGCTGATATGGCAAGTCAGTGGTGGGGTGACTTATTTAAAGTGTTGCTGAAGATTTTCTAATGACAAAAACACAAAGGAGTACACTTTGTCCTCAAATATACGTAATTACAACAATTTACTTGTACTGTGCTTTCAGAGATGTTTGTACAGAACAGGAAGAGTTATTAAACTTTTACTTCACATATGCAATAGCTGCTTTTCTCTATGATAAAGCGGGGATAATCCTGGTTGCCATGGTCCCAAGCCAAATACTCCATTTCAGACTCAATTTAAAGAAAGTTTAACAGTGTAAGCCGGGCACTGGATGGAGAGTTCTGGGTATCAGGTAGAGATAAGTTCTCTCCCAATTAGACAGCAAAACCAGTGCTCCTGTGATGCCAGAAATTGAAGTAGAAAGGGGCCAATGAGAAACAAGAAGGAAGCACCAGCATATCCAGGGAAATCCCAAGGTCCCACAATCCCCCCCCCCAATACATTTAGATTCTACATAGTCTCTAACTCAAGGCAATATACATAGGCCCAAATCTAACTGCTAGTTCCACCTCAAGTAGACTCATTGAATAAAAAAGGAGCACAGTTGTTTCTGTTCATCACTGCCAAGTTCTTCACTCTTATTTCACCAGGGCTGGGCCAAAATATTTTGCTGCCTACAGTAAATGACATGATGGCATCTCTGCTCCATCCATTCCAGATCTAGGGGCTGGCAGTTGAACTTTCCTTCAACACATGTGATGGGACAATGTCTGAAGACAACAGATTAGGTTTAGGTGGTGCAGGAAAGGTCATGGATCTCTGAAATTCTGATTACCAACAATAGAGTGGCAAGGGGAAAATACTTCTTGCAGTGGCAGGGGTTCCTGCTGTTGCCCTTCAGAATTTGCTACCTGAAGCAATTGTTTCACTTTGCCTAATGATGGGGTCAGCCCTGCTGTCCATTGCTATTGCTGACCACATGCTCTTGGTTATTATTTTTCTTTTCAGACAAAGAAGCAGAAGACATGGAACAGAAATGAACAATAACTAGGGGCTGTATTGAATGAGAAAATATGACATCTTCCTTCCTAGCCCCAAAAGGAACAACACCCCACACTTCAAGTACAGGCCTTATGGGGATTAGTAGTAACACAACACTTTGCTGGAACACATGGAATAGCAAAATATACGGTACAAGCATACTTTCTGAACAAGCACCCACTGGCATGTTCAGTCTCAGTCAATTGCTACCTTTTACTCATTTTCTCTATTGTATTTCCAAAAGGACTTCTACAATATCCATAGAGAGAAGGAGGGGGGGATGTTTCTCTCCTATGCCATACAGTCAATAAGGCTATAACAGCAATAAAGGTAGTGATTAGTGAAAAAGTGAGGACCTACCTGTTCATCTGCCCCACCCAACCATGGTATGATTTGTTTGTGTTGAAGTCAGTTTTGCCCTGCCTGGATTCCTCTATCTTTTAGAATTCAATGGCAGATGGGTATGCAATAGACGCATGAGGATCAAGGATGAGAGGAACTCAGTCAGCATAATTACTTACTGGAGATTTGAACCTCATTACCTCTGGTCCTTATACAAAACATGGACCTCTGTAGCTCTGTCCCCTGCTCCTCCATGGTATGGTATACAGGTTATTCCATATCTGGACTGCCAGGAAACTCTTAACATTGCCTGCTAGAGCCATGTGGTTGGTGGCTACTGATATCTGTTACATTTCTCTTATTGAGGACAACATCAAATTCTTTATGGACTAGGTGGGCTGTTACTGGGTGAGAATATTGCTTTCAGTATTCTCTTATTGTATGAGAAGCTGGATGGGTTTGAGTGATGTAATAGAATTCATTCACTGTAAAGCACTAAGTGATCCTTTCTACACATAGCCATTATGGGGGTGTCCTCAGTGAGCATAGTTGTGATTGGTGGGCCTTCGCAATGTTTTCAGGGATGCTGTAAATCTACTTGTCAATGTGGCAACATTCTCTTTTCCTTTGTTTTCTCTGTGCTGCTGGAAAGGCACAGGATTGTGACTATGGTACAGTGATGTAACAAAGACACTTTGCCTTCAGTTACATTTCATTTGATTACCTGTTACAACTTTTGATTCATATCTAAATATTTCATCCCATCTCCATTTTTTAAAAAAAAATATGTTCATGTCTGCCTGCATACAACTTGAAACTCTCTAATTCCACCAATTTTTTAAAAAAAAACTTCATTCTAAACTACATTCTTTGTGACTTACTTTTTCACCAGAAACCCCCATTAAGATTTTAAAGAAGAAAGTTCCAACCAAGGCCAAGGCAAAAACTATGCATACTGAAACAGGGCCAGATTTTTATGGAAACGAATTGCTAACATTGCTAACTTGCTCCATTGTTTCTAACTGTGCCCTCTCAAACTTCAGCAATAATTCAGCTATGAAATAAACAAACCTGATCAGATAGCTGTGAAAATTAGATAAAGCACACAATAGCTGGGAAGATAGGGGCATTTCATCAGGAGCCATACATCGGTTTCTTCCTGGTGCTAGTTCCATGCAATTCCTCTCTCTTAGGACCCCACACATAAGTTTCAGGACTCAGGAATAATAAGAAATACAAACATCTATAAAGGGATCCTTTCTCCTAGTACAGTCAGTCCTCCATATTTGCAGCTTTGACTTTTGTGGATTTGATTATTTGCAGTTTTGATTAATATGTTATTTCTGGGATTCTCTAGGTCAGCGATGCCCAAATTCTGGGCCTCCAGGTGTTTTGGACTCAGCTTCCAGAAGTGTCAACCATCTCGGCCAATAGTCTGGGATTCTGGGAGCTGAAGTCCAGAATACCTGGAGGCCCAGAGTTTGGGCATCCTTGACCTAGGTCCTGCAGTGCAACTCTGCCAGAAGTTGACCATAGAGTTGTGCTGGAAAACCTAGATGTCCCTAGAAAACATTTGTCTAGGCATTTGTAGGTCCTCTAGCACGATTCTATTATCAGCTTCTGGCAGATGTTGACCATAGAGTTGCACTAGAGGACATGGAGATTCCTAGACTGGTGTTCTGTCAAGTAAAAAGAATAGTGTACTTTTATTTGCAGTTTTTCCACATTCATGAGGGTCCATCATCCCTAACCCCAGTGAATGTGGAGGGACCACTGTATAGTGGAAACACAAGACATGAATATCTTGCTACAGTCATTCATGGTCTTGTTGCTTCTAGCATAGACTTCTATAACCAAAACAAATATGGAAACACCAGATAATGCAAAATGCTACAAGACTGTTAGCAAGAGTCTGGTAATCCGAAGATATTATAAGACACAATCCCACTGTGTGTTATTTTCCATTTATGGCATTACATAGTGGAACTTCAATACAGACCATACTGTAATCAAGGTTAAAAATACACTCGACAATGACAGTACTGGGTTATCAGACATATATTTTCTTCTCAGGCAACCAGAATGGTGAACTCTCACAGAGGAAAATTGTCAGGGAGACTGCTTAAGCCACCTTGAGTCCCATTTTGGGAGAAAGGCAGGATATAAATTTAATAAAATAAAATAAAATAATTAACTCTTTACTGCCCACCAACAAATCCTCCCTTATTCGTGGAGGTCTCTCATTGATAGTGTTGCCATACATTGAAGCTGACTTCCCAGGAAATAAGAATGACAACAAAAAACCAATTTCTTAAAACCACAGATTGGTAAAGCCATTTCTACCTATTAACTTTACATTACTCAACTTTCATTTCTGGAGTAGAATACTGAATATTCATATAAAAAAATTTAAAATTAAAATGCCAAATTACTTGCCACATAAAGTGAAACTGAGCCTGAATTTGATGTATTTGTAAGTTCCTATGCTGAATCTCTGGCAAATGTAAGATGTAATGACTATTTATTACTTGTTAAGTACCTTTATATTCTGACTTTCCTGCCATGAACCCAAGGTGACACACAGACCTTTATTCCTTCCCATTTTATCATCATAGCAACATTGTGAAGGAGGTCAGGCTGAGTGACTGAACCAAGTTCACCCAGTAAATTTCAAGGTTCCTAGTCCAATGAAACATATAACCACTTCCATACCATTCTATCCCCTTTTCTTCTTCTGCATTTTATTTTCTGTAAGATCCAATCTACATAAAAATTCTGCCTGTTAACTTGACTTGCCATGCTTTCTCAATTTAGTTCTATGTCAGTTTAACCCTGTGTACAAATTGTTCCCATTTAGCTACTCCAAAAGTCTCATTATCCTGCCATCTAGATTTTTTTGGCAAGCAGATTAGACTGTACTGTACTGACACTGTACTTTATTTACAAATAAGAAAATGGCCTTAAAAAGACAGATATATACTACATAGTTTTTCCTCTTTCCACAGACCCATTTTCATCTCTCAATGCTCATGTTAGTAAAATCCACGTGATAACCAAAGCAAGCATTCCTCAAAAGGTGTTTTATATCTTGCTTAAAGGCTGCTGAAGTCCAGGACGTGTCGTTGTATGCTAGTGCTTGCCATCCTTTATCAAACTCCTACCTATCACGCTGAGTAAATTATTCTGTTTGCATCTCTTGCAGACCTTATCAAAGGTAAACAGCCTAAGCATGCTGGAATTCTCTCACAGTGTTCTTGGAGGACCTGATCCAAGGTCCTTTGATGACAACGAAGACTTTCCACTCACTTCAGAGAGCTTTAACTGAGGTCATTGCACATTACTTCCATGAAGCAATCAGTAGACAGATAAGGGTCTGTTTCAGTAGATTCTCTCAATGTTTTCTTGATGCTTTCCACTAGTTACTTTCTATTGGTCTGAACCTAGCATATTGTACTGCAGATGTGTGAAGATGTGCAGGAGTTTGAAATAATGCTTTTGTTTCAGCACTATATAACACTCAACAATCTACAAACACACACACACACACACACACACACACATAAAACAATGGCTGAGATTCTACACTGAGCAGGTAAAGGATCGTGCTCAGTTCATGCAGTTTTGTATCCATCCCCACCCACTGGTTGCTGTAAACCCCCAGAAAGGGCTCTTGCTTCTAATTACTGGCAGGGTAAGGAGGATGGGAGATGTTTCAGATGAAGAAGAAGTAGCTAGTTTCAGCTCGGAACAGGGAGAGAAGTGAAGGTGCTTTCACAGATGCAATGTACCATCTTTCTTCTTCCCTGGGAGCACAGAGCAGCTGCATCTTCCATGTCTGAATTATCACTCCTCCCATTCCCACCAGTAAGCACCCCTTCCACAGCTTGACCACTTTGGGGCAGAGGACAAAAGGCCAGATAACAGCTCCCTTCAACCCATCTAAAAAGGGACATACACTTGCCTAAGCAACACTTATGTATGAATCTCATATGTGTATAAGAAAAAATAGGAGCCCTGGTGGCGCAGTGGTTAAATCCCTGTACTGCAGCCACTCACTCACAAACCATAAGGTTACGAGTTCAATACCAGCAAAAGGGCTCAAGCTCGACTCAGGCTTGCATCCTTCCGAGGTCGCTAAAATGAGTATCCAGATTGTTAGGGACAATTAGCTTACACTTTGTAAACCACTTAGGGAGTGCTTAAGTGTACTGATAAGCAGTATAGAAATGTACTTGCTATTGCTACTGCTAAATACGACTTGCCCAAGGTCACCTGATTTCCATGGCTGAACAAGGATTTGAACCTTGGTATCCCCAGAGTCCTAGTCCAAAACCCAAAGCACCACACCATGCTATCTCCACATATATACTAGTCAAATATAACATTGTACAGGTTCATAACAACTAAGCGAAAAACTTAATGGATGTCATTTTAAAAGTTAGATTCAGTTCAGTTCAACAGATATGCATGTTGAACCTGACTGTTTCAGGTTATCAGACTTAAGAACTGGAGAATTCCTCTTTGCAACAGTAAGATACAGAACATACCCTATTTTGCACTTGCAGAATCAAGACATGCATTCAGAAAGCCTTACATATAAGAATTTTGTTATTCCAACAGATCCCAGAGCATTAGCCAATTTTTCTTGCTAGAATGGGTGGTTACATTTCTAGTTGAAGAAAGATTTTCTATGCTTTGGCTTATTCTATACTCAAAATGGAACTCTAGGTCAGAAATCAGAAGACTTGCAACAGCCATTATGAAGAAATTAGATGACATCAAGTGTACACTTAATTTGAAAATCAGAATAATCCATGCCACAGTATATTCTACTTCTATGTATACCTGTGAAACCTAGGCGGGATACAAACCGCCATATAGTACGTATTGTATACGTACTAGGGTTAGGAAGGGGCGGTGCTTCCGCACCCCCCTAACCCTAGTATGTATACAATACGTACAAGATGGCGGCGCCCCTTCCACATGGGCGCCGCCATCTTTACGTACTGGACGCATAGCGTCCAGATTTGTCACAGCGCCTATGACGTCGCGAATGCGCCAGCAGCGCCTCGCAACGTCATAGAGGCGCCGCAAAAAGAAGCTCCGAAATGGAGCTTCTTTTTTGCTCCACGCGGGAGCCGCGCGATTTGGCTGCTGCAGCTCCCGCACGGAGCAAATGGCGCAGGCGGGAGACCGCCGCAAAGCGGAGGTCTGTATCCTGCCCTAGAGAGAAGAGAAATTTGACAACAAGAAAATCATCTCATTTAAAATCATAGAATCATAGAGACCACAAGGGCCATCCAGTCCAACCCCCTGCCATGCAGGAAATCACAATCACAGAATCCCCGACAGCTGTCCATCCAGCCTCGGCTTAAAGACCTCCAAAGAAGGAGAGACTGCCACCCTCCAAGGGAATGTGTTCCACTGTCAAACAGCCCTTATTATCAGGAAGTTCCTCCTACTGTTGAGGTGGAATCACTTTTCCTGTAGCCTGCATCCATTGCTCTGTGTTCTAGTCTCTGTAGAAGCAGAAAACAAGCCTGCTCCATCCTCATATGACACCCCTTCAAATGCTTAAACAGGGCTATCATATCACTTCTTAACTGTCTCTTCTCTAGGCTTCCCAGCTTCCTAAGTCTCTCCTCATAAGGCATGATTTTCAGTCCCTTCAACATTTTGGTGGCCCTCCTTTGGACACACTCCAGTTTCTCAATATCCTTTTTGAATTGTGGTGCCCAGAACAGGACACAGTATTCAAGGTGAGGCCTGAGCAAAGCAGAATAGAATTGCACTATTACTTTCTTTGATCTAGACATGTTACTTGGCCTTTTTAGCTGCTGCGTCACACTGTTGACTCATGTTCAACTTGTAGTCTACTTGGACTCCTAGATCCCTTTCACACATAGTCTTGTCAAGACAGGTGTATCCCATCCTATATCTATGCATTTCATTCTTCTGCCCTAAGTGCAGTATCTTACATTTCTCTGTGTTGAAATTCATTTTTATGGTGCATACTGAACATAAAGATTATTACTTCTGAGTAAACATATGCATGGTTTCATGATTAGAGTGCAGTATTTTCGAGATCACTTTAAGTCACTCTTCCATGTAACCTTAAGGGTGGGAAATTTTTGCTGTCCCCTCAGATGAATTATAGTTCCACTCATCTCTGAACATTGCTTTGCCTACATTGGCTGCAGCTGATCTGAGTCATTAGGGTCTAGCAGCTCTAAGGCCATAAAGGAGTTGGACTACAACTTCCATAAGCCCTGACCTCTTGTCTGGCACTGAAGGGAGCTGGAGCCTATCAACATCTAGAGGACCACATATTCCCCACCCCAGCTTTTATTCATAATCAAAATTATAGTTGTCAGGATCTCTTACACAAACACTAGAGAGCCTGCATTCCAGATTTTTTCTCCAAGGGGTTGGGGCAGAACTGGTTCTCAACCCTCTTTTCAAAACACAAAGTTCTCCATGGGCAGTAGATTTCCTGGCAGTGGATAGCTTCTTGGCCAAATTTTGTCTTCCACAAGATGTAGGAAAGGCAGAAAGGGTGTAAGATTGACTGTCATTCCAGAAAGGCATCCAATCTTCTCTTGTCTCACCTGGGAGTGAAGTGCTATAAAATGGCTGTGGACTGTGGCCACTCCATCTGAGACAGGAGAAAGTATGGGGTGCAGAAAGGAAGAGAAGAAAAAATCCAGGAGTAATACTGAAGTAGAAAGTAAGGTTATTTCTCCCAGAGGATAAACTCTATGTCTCCTTCCTGTTTTTCTCATAACATATGGGAAATGTATAATGTCACCCAAGCAGCCTGGGAGAACCAACAGGCTAGTACATGGTTTATTTTTTCAGTTGTCTCCACCCCTAAATAAAACCAGACAGATGATCGTGATCTTGAGAAACCCTCAAAGAGCTAAGGGAAAATTTTGCTAGCAACTTTTGGTACATGCATAAGCTCCCTTCCGCAAGTGGGTAGGCATTTTTGGCCAAGGTCTAACAACCATATTAAGATGAAGGGTATGAAAGTAAAGTTACACATTTGGTGCCATTAGGCATCATTGTATGGGTGTACATTTTACATCAATGCACAATACACACTAGTTGTGCAACTTCACAGTTCTATAATGAGGTGATGTAGAGCAACTGAGGTATAACTCTGGGCATGTGAAGGTATGCTATATTTCCTCCATGTAGGATGTTGGTGATTGAGTAAGCACAGTGCATTAGCCAAGTGGATGAAGTCTGAAGTAACTGCAGCAGGCAGTACATTTTGTCTTCCACAAGATGTAGCAAACTGTCTATTATTTACTTGCTTCTTATTGTATTTTTACTGGCAGGTATGGGGACAGATGGTTGTAGGACATTCCATGTTTCAAAACAACTTGACTGGTTTTGGATGCTGTGGACTCTACTTTGGGTGAATGTGTGTGAACAGGAACACTTGGTCCTTTGCTTCATTCAGCAAAATGTCTTGGGCTGTCCCTGATTATTACCACTACAACTGTGTGGGGAGAACCAACTCATAGCTTTTTTTTTTACACACCAGAATTATGTCTGTTCTTTAAAAAGTTCTTTTTCTTTTTACAAATTAAGATGCTATCCTTCTTTCTCTGCTCTTTGATGGGGCAACACATCTATAGGTAAGATTAGTGCCCGTTGCTGTTAGCCCTGAGTAGCTCTAAGAAGATGCTTAAAAATTTAAAAAATCACAACTGCTTTGTTTTGTACTTTTCTTGAAAATCTGGGCAACACATTCTGTCACAAATAGCATTTTAAAACAGATCATGAAACGTATCCTGGTTTACATCCTTAACTTCAGGAATTTAATGAAATCCCTGGAGCTACAATTTGTCTTGATGCTTTTGCTTGGGAAATCCTTTAGAGTAGCTGTTAAAGCAATTAAGCTGGTGTCCTCAGTTTAATCTGTTTAAGGTTTAGCACCAGCACTGAGTCACAGCAATCTTCTAGGTCAGGCAGGAAAAGAATTGACGTCATTTGAAAATGTCACTGCGTAAATATCCCCCCAAAAACATGGCCACCCAATATACACAGTGGGATAATCAGATGTTGTGAATGTGTGTATGTGTTTGTGTATACACACATCCATCCATCCATCCACCCATCCATCATTTCTGCTCTTTAAATTTGAGCTATGACCAAACTAGTTTTGAAAATATTCAAGACACACTTTCTCTGGCATAAGCCTTTTCACTTACTTTGCAAGGTGTTTCCTTTATCCAGAAAAGCATCTCTCTTGCTTGGAGCAATCATTTGGCAGAGTGTATGCTCAAGGGACAAACAGGGTAAGGGATGTTTCACACAAAGAGGCTTCCATAGGTGGATAGTAATGACAATCTAAGGCTAAAGAGCATAAAAATAAATGTGACCTTTTAACCTTGAGCCATTAAATCTGTTTTCTAACAAAACAGCCATAATGAAAACAGATGGTGAGAGGGTTTCAGTTGGGAACTTTTATTCCATGCCCTGATCTGTTTTTTAAATATTTTTTTAGAAAGAGGCAAAACAACAAGGAAATTATATAATTATGCTTCTCTCCAGAACACTTTCAGATCCATTCAGGATGCTAGTGATGAAGTAATTGCTGAGCAGGTCATTGCTAGAATTATAAAACCTGTAGCCATTGCTATATTAAGTTTTGTCTTGCATACGACAAAATTGTCCCTGGGCTATATATAAGGGTACAAAGAACAATCACCATAGCACTAATGAAATCACTCCCTCAAAATCCCCTAACAGTTCTGTTGCCTTTGAGCAATTTAAGCACTGGTGGGCAGAAAAGACTGGGAGATCTTTGAGTGGTTTCCAAGAAGCAGGCTTTTGACTTTTGACAGTTGACCAACAATAACAACAAAATGAATCCTCCCCCATACACACATTTATTGTTTTTGTTAGCTGTCTTCAAATGGACCCTCATGTATAGCAACTTTATCTTAGGATTTTCTTGGCAATATTTATTCAGAGCAAGTTTGCTATTTTGGTACCTAGTGTTTCCTGGCTGTCTTTCTTCCATGTACTAACCAAGTCTGACTTTATTTAGCTTCTGAAATCAGACAAGATCTGATGCCTTCAGGTATTTAGGCTGGCTACACACATACATATACTCTTTAACATTCTACTGTCCAGGTTTGTGGGCTTGGAGAAAATACAGAAAGAAAGAAAGAAAGTGGTACATTTGTGCACAAAAGAAAGACAGTGAGCTCAATCCATTTGTGATGCTCCAAACTGCTCAACTATCTCAAAGAGCTAGACCCAATTTGCAACCTTGGATCCTGTGCTGGGCAAAAGGCATGATATTAATTAATTAAATTTCAGTCCCAGCTAGAACTGAAATCAATAGAACTGCCATAAGTGGTATCTAACAAGCTCTATCCCTTTCAGTGGATCCACTGTATCTGGAGAGAGGCAGCATGGCATAGTGATTTGACTAGAACTTTGGGAGACTAGGGTTCAAATCCCTGCTCAGCCATGGAAAACCACTGGATGACCTCAGGCAAGTCACAATCTCTCATTATAAGAGGAAGGCAATGGCAAACATTCTCACAATTAATCTTACCAAGAAAACCCTATGATAGAGTCACTCTGACTAGGATTGGGTTTTGCATGCCTTCACACTCAATTCTGATCTGAGGGATCTAGGAGGGGGAAAAATCTTGAAAGCCTCAGATCTGCTAATCCCTGAATTATAAGGCTGCTTTCCAACAATGTCCTTACAATGTCCAGTGATGACTGGATACTATTTTGAGTGTAGAACTCATTTGCATATATGGGCCTCAGACACTGTCAGGAAGAGTACAACCACTGAATTAATGGGTATGTGGTGGAGTCAAATGGTCCCTGCATACACATTTACAGAATATTGGGGGCAAGTGTTGTAGGGTGGTATGGGCTAACCCTCTCTCCTCACCTTTTTCCTGCTAACCCTTTCCTCGCTTCTGTCCTTGCTCACTTACCATTGAAATTACAGGTGTCTGTCTTTTAATGAAAGGCTGGGAACTGCCTTTTAATGGTTGCATGTAGGTTTACAGCAGTATGGCCTATGTATTATGTTATTCAGAACATCTGAAATACAGATGATGACACTCTGCAAGAGTGAATTTCATTAACTCCTTTTTTACTCCTTTTTCTAGGTCAAAAGCAGTTAAAATTCATAGGCTAAAACTGAACAAAGAATCAGACTCTGGAATCCAAGCATTTATTTTGCAATTACAAAAGGTAGGAGATAATATTCAGCTACCCTAGTAATCTGCATGCTTAAATCCATTTGTAATATTGGAGTATTATAGATTCATCTCCATTTAGTTATATGTTTTAAATGATTGATAATAGCACATACTCTTCTGATCCTACATGTGTGTTCTTGGAAGCAAGTCTTGGGTATTTTGGTAAGGCTTACTCTTTTAGGAGTTTATCACACTGGGGCTAATTTTGGTATTAAACAGAGATTAAAGTACATTTAAAGCAACCTGCAAATAAAGCAAAAATGGCAAGTAATTGCACGAATGATTATCATATGCAATTGTGCAAATAAAGTGATATCAGAAATGCTTTGTTGCTGAAATCCTGAAAGTAAAAAAATGCACATTAGTCCTTCTTTCTGACCATTTTAATGGTGGGTTTTGTGCAACGTCATGTGAAATCATTTCACATAATTACATCATTTTTCTGCGATATTCACGGGATAAACTCCCGATCTCCTTCGTGGGATAAACTCTTATAGATGTTTATTGAAATGCTGCAGGAACCATCAAGTCTAAACTACCACAAGACAATGAACAGCAATAGGTTTAAACTGCCTATATTAAAGAAAGTGCTAATCACACATTCATGCATATATTTATATTTTTGGCATTTATTATTCACCCTTCCACAAAATCCTTTAGTAGCTCGCAATCACATTTCATATGATTACATAGGCAAAGTATTGTATTTTCTTGAATTCTAGGTGTAACATGGTGTGATTGGTGAAGGTTTTCAAAGTGAAGATGTTGCAATCCTTAAGGCCTGTACTGCACTTAGGTTTTTTTCAGCAAGGGATAGGTAAGCTCATCAGGGAAATAAATAAAATAAAAGAATGAGTATAGCAGTCTGTCACTTTGTTGCATTGTGTGTAACAAAGGTAAATTTGAGCTGAGGATGTTTTTAAGGGCAAGTTGTGTGAAGCTGAATAGGTATTATGTCCTATCAAGGACTCATTGTTTAGCAGATCCTATGCCCAACAATGCCTCATTGTGATGGCAACAGAGATCAGTGCATTAAATACCAGTGTTTCAGACCCCCTTCACATTTTTGGTGTCCTCTTCTGCCTACACAGACTAGTATATTCCTTCTACAATTCTGTTTTGGTGCTCATCCAGTGGCAGTCTTGAATCACAAGAATGGACTTCATCTTACTTCAAACAAATGGCTCCAACCATTGCCTTTCTCAGTTTTCTAAAGATTTTCTAAAGCCGATGGACCTAAAGGAATCTCTGCCTATGTTTTTCAAATATGATTTTGCAAACTGGAGAAGCTGGTTTTGGATGTATCAATTTTGCCTGGATATATTAGGAGTCTATGACTTCAGCAAGTATACTTGGTGAACTTCCAGTTTCTCTGCACTTGACAGAGTTTTCAACAGAGAAAAAGGACTTTAATTGTATAGTTTTGTTAATGAAATCTGGTTTAGAAAGACTCCTTAAGGGAAAGCTGCTAGGGGAAAAAATAGGTGTGTGCTTTCAACTTTACTTAATAATTTCACAAAAATGCTTTTAAAGAAATCATCCTGTTTCATCTATCACTGAAGAGGTGAGTGCTAACATATGGAATGGAATTGCACTGTGTAGGCTTTGTGGCATGGATAAAAACTGGCATGGACATAGGTCAGTAATCTTTTAATGTAATCTTTGGTGTGGGCTTTGTAGAGGCAGCTGAAAGCACATATAGAGACAGTATGTATGTGAAAGAGGCATATTTGTAACGTTAAGTCCTTGAGCTACTTACTGATTTTAGATTATGGGAGTGGGGCTGATTTTACTAAAACTGGAGAAAAGCAAGAGTCATGCAGGTTTTATAAACAGTTCTGCTCTGTTTTCTCTACGGTCTGAGCACTCAGTGAAGATCTTGGCCCTCTGTCTATTCTATATACTACTTCTGGAAAAGTTACCTTTTTGACTACAACTCCCAGAATCCCCACCCTGCATAGCTGCTTGCTATGCTGCTTGGAAGATTCTAGGACCTGTATTTTTCTTTAGAGTTCTCCATTGAGTAACCTAAGGTTAGCCACTGAGATCAAGGCCTTACAGGATTAATAAATCAATCTGTACCAGTGAAGACTGCCAGTTAGGGCTCATGGGAAGAAATGCTCCCAATGGGGACAAAGGAACATCTGAGAAAGAGAAAACTGGTATGTTGCAAAATATAACTAGGCAAGAACCTTTTTCTTTGACCATTGCATTTCTCTGTGGCGAGCATGTTTGTACAGGGACTATTCATTCCTCTGAGGTTGCACTGGCCGAAAGAGAGAGAGAGAGCGATAGAGCTAATACTTCAAAGAAAAGTAGGCCTTAGATGACTCTGTACCTCAAATTAACTGTGGTCTGAATAAATACAAAGTATTGCTGAAATGTTTGCCATGGGGACTAGAAAGGGTGGGGAAAGCTGCGGTTTCTTCCACTGAGTTTTATGGCAAAACTGCAGTAATTATTAATACTATTGAATTGCACCTAGCCTTTTCATCTGAACTTGAATTCTTCAGCTATCTGCTCGACTATCCCAAATGTCTGAAAAGAAGTTCTTTCAAATGGCTTAGCAAGATATGAATGTTATTCGGTGGTTGTCATTTGACCATTCCTCCAGATGAGTTAGAGTGGGTTTATGTCATTAAAAGGAAGAGAATCAGGTAGGTTCTGGGAAACATCATCCAGTTTTTCGTTAGGATCACTTCTCTCCAATTGCACAAGATTTAGATTTAGAAATGCTGGTGACAGGAACTACTGTCACATGATTTTCTCCCACTCCAAACTGATTTTTATAATCTTTGCAGCATGATTGAATCTTCCCTCTCCTTCCCTCTTTCCCCATCACATCCCTCATTGTACAAGCTGCTGCTCTGACCTTCCAGAGGAAGTGGCAGGAAGAAGGAAGGAAGAAACACTTTCCTTTTGGGAAAGAGAGCTATCTTAGAATTTGAGCCTGGGTGTTTTATTAACTATTTATCAATTAATTATCAATGAATACTGATGTTTCTGTTATCCTCCTTTACACGACTGAGAAGATTTCAAGCTATGACAAATAATAACTGCAAATAGAACAAAATGTTTGGAGGCACCATAAAGACTAGGGTTTTATTCATTATAATTGTGCATAGATCTCAGCCCAATTCATCAAATGTACAGAATGGAATCCCTTCAAAATTGTAAATATATTACTGATATTTTGTGACTGAAAATAATATTCATTCACAGAACTGTAACACCCAGAACTCTCCAACCAGAAAACTCAGAGAGGCTGGAGATTCTTGAGAGACTGTAGTTTCTGAGGACTAATTAAAAAAAAACATAAATTTTCCAAGCTCTGAAAATTATTTCCATCAGTAGCCTTTTCATATTGTTCTCATTTTGCTGAGTATTTATCTTCCCTATAATATTATTCAGAGAAATAATATAAATATTAAGATCTTCTCCTGTTGAAGCCAGAAACAGTGGCAAATTTCCTGGGGAGTTAAAAGATTTGTCTAAATCCTTTTTGAAAAGAAAATGCTCAGTTTTAAACTCAGTCCTAATCAGCAGGGCTTTAATAGGATTTGAGTTTTATTATAGCCTGACAAGTTGCATGTGACTTTAAGGGTGCATGATAAACATTTTAAAATGTAGATGCTTTAAGAAGAGAGTCATTTTCCCTGGAGTTCACATCATTATCAGCAACAGTACACAAGCACACAATGGGAATGATACCAGTCAGATTGCAAACAATGCTTCTGGGGGGTGGGGGGGAGGAGGAGCAAAAGCAAAAGAAACTTCAAACCACTGCTTAGTGAACAATTTATCAGCATAATTACCATTTTCTTAATCTGGAGTTCTGTTGGGGCATTGTTTCAGGTAATGTGTGAATGGAGAGAAAGGCTTTACTGTTGGAGTCCCTACCAGGTTGTTTAGGGATGTGTAGTCTTAGGATGCAGTTCTAAGCCTGACGAACCATTGTAGCTGCACAGCTGGACATTGGCCCCACTGCTACCTGCTTCTAGGAATGGCAAGCAGGTAATTAACAGGGGCTGAGATAGAAATTGCACAGGACTTATTGACTAACACTTGTCAGGGAACTTCCAAGCAGACTGTCTCCCTGGTTGCTTCTTTTATTTCATGGACATGGCTGAGTTGAAATAAGAACCCCTTTCCAATTTGTGACTCAGCTGAAAAAGACAAAACTTTTTGATGTCTTTGGATTTGCTGAAGCACAGGAAACTGTCAAAAGCCTAGTAAGATTGTTGGAAATCATCCTTTAATTGGGAGTTACATCATTAATTGGCTGTCAAAATCCATACCAAGGATCATGTGGCTAAATTATTACCACAGTGAATTGCCTGCCTCTTATTTTTAGATGGCAGTTTCCTTTGGATTTGTATCAGGCATTATTCTGTAGCTGGATATATTTCTGTGCAGGAAGAAAATATGATGTGCAGTAGAAAGCAGGTTTTTGTGCAGTTGGCAATATGGAAGAGGAACAGCATCTTTTCTTAAAACAAGCAGATAAAAATGTAAAGAAATAGAAAATTAAAACAGTCACTTATTTGTTGCATTTGTATGCTGCCTTTCCCCCAGTGTGGGACCCAGGTAACTCGCAGAGAAAGTCAATTTAAAAACCTTAACAATAAAAAGTGGAAAAATAATTTAAAACCCCTACATTAAACAATATAAAATAATTTAAAAGACATACAAAAATTAAAAATAACAATAAAACACAAATCCCAGTAAGGTGCTTCCCTGTGTACACGTTAAAAGCCTGCTTAAATAAAAAGGTCTTTGCATGCCAGTGAAAAGAATATAAGGAGGGGACCACCCTAGCCTCAGGTCCTGTGGAAGAAAATTCCAGATGGTGGGAGCAGCCACTGAGAATGCTCTCTCTCATTTCCTCACCAGGTGAGCCTGTGGTGGTACCAAGAGAAACCTTTCTCACTGACGATTTTAGAAGTCTTGCAGACTGCTTTGGGTAGATATTGTCTTTCAAATAGTCTGGACCAAAACCATATAGGAATTTATAGGTCATAAGCAGCACTTTGAATTGTGCTCAGAAACAAACCAGTAACCAATGAAATTGTTTTAACAAGTGAGTTATATTGTGCCCAGAAATGAACCAGTAAGCACGGGAGCTGTTTTAACAAGGGACTTACATGCTCCCAGTAACTGGTTCTAATCAGCATTCTTTCCACATTATTTTGGACCCAGTGAAGTTTCTGAACAGTTTCTGACCGCCCGAGATAGAATGGGTTACAGTAGTCCAAACTGGATGCAGTCAAGGTATGTGTCCATGTAGCTAAATCTGACGTCTCAAGGAATGGGTGCAGCTGGTGTAGCTGTTTTAGTTGTGCAAATGCACTGCTTGCCACTACTGAAACCTTGGTATTCAGGCTTAGAGTAGAGTCTTGGACAACACTCAAGCTGTCAGCCTGAGATTTCAGGGGGAATGTAACTCCATTCAGCA